>NW_027490105.1:1849121-2173682 GCF_050948175.1 Xylocopa sonorina | reverse complement strand
ATATTCATTGCGAAGTGTCATGTATACCTCGTATTCACTTCAAAAGAATGAAAATGCGACACTTCCATGCTAGGAAGTAGCGTTTGCAGATGTCTACGTATCGTAGCAATAGAGTTCTAATGCTTTTTAAAACGAGATGTCGCATCTCATATCTATGTTTCATGGTCAGATATAATATTCATTGCGAGGTGTCATGTATACCTCGTATTCACTTCAAAAGGATGTAAATGCGGCACTTCCCTGCTAGGAAATAGCGTTTCCAGATGACTACGTGTCGAAACAATAGAGTTCCAATGCTTCCTAAAACGCGATATCGCATCTCCCTTCTATGTTTCATGATAAGGTATAGTATTCATTGCGAAGTGTCATGTATACCTCGTATTCACTTCAAATGAATGTAAATGCGACACTTCCATGCTAGGAAATAGCGTTTGCAGATGTCTACGTATCACAGCAATAGAGTACTAATGCTTCTTAAATCGAGATGTCGTATTTCATATCTATGTTTCGTAATAAGATATAATATTCATTGTGTAATGTTATGTATACCTCGTATTCACTTCAAAAGAACGTAAATAAGACACTTCCATGCTAGGAAATAGCGTTTGCAGATGTCTACGTATCACAGCAATAGAGCACTAATGCTTCTTAAAACGAGATGTCGTATTTCATTTCTATGTTTCGTAATAAGATATAATATTCATTGCGAAGTGTCATGTATATCTCGTATTCACTTCAAACGAATGTAAATGCGACACTTCCATGCTAGGAAATAGCGTTTGCAGATGACTACGTATCGTAGCAATAGAGTTCTAATGCTTCTTAAAACGCGATATCGCTTCTCACTGCTATGTTTCATGAGAAGATATAATATTCATTGCGAAGTGTCATGTATATCTCGTATTCACATCAAAAGAATGTAAATGCGACACTTCCATGCTAGGAAATAGCGTTTGCAGATGTCTACGTATCACAGCAATAGAGTACTAATGCTTCTTAAAACGAGATGTCGTATTTCATATCTATGTTTCGTAATAAGATATAATATTCATTGTGTAATGTTATGTATACCTCGTATTCACTTCAGTGGAATGTAAGTGCGAAATTTCCTTGCTAGGAAATAGAGTTTGCAGATGTCTACGTATATAGGCAACAGAGTTCTAATGCTTCTCAAAACGCGATATAGCACCTCATTCCTATGTTTCATGATAAGATATAATATTCATTGCGAAGTGTCATGTATATCTCGTATTCACTTCAAACGAATGTAAATGCGACACTTCCATGCTAGGAAATAGCGTTTGCAGATGTCTAAGTATCGCAGCAATAGAGTTCTAATGCTTCTTAGAACGCGATATCGCAACTCACTTTTATGTTTCATGATAAGATATAATTTTCATTGCGAAGTGTCATGTATACCTCGTATTCACTTCAAACGAATGTAAATGCGACACTTCCATGCTAGGAAATAGCGTTTGCAGATGTCTACGTATCGTAGCAATAGAGCAATAATGCCTCTTAAAACGAGATGTCGCATCTCACTGCTATGTTTCATGATAAGATATAATATTCATTATGGAGTTATATGTATACCTCGTACTCACTTCAAAAGAATGTAAATGCGACCCTTCCATGCTAGGGAATAGCCTTTGCAGATGTCTACGTATCGTAGCAATAGAGTTCTAATGCTTAATAGAACGCGATATCGCATCTCACATGTATGTTTCATGATAAGATATAATATTCATTGCGAAGTGTCATATATACCTCGTATTCACTTCAAAAGAATGTAAATGCGACACTTCCATGCTAGGAAATAGCGTTTGCAGATGTCTACGTATCGTAGCAATAGAGTTCTAATGCTTCTCAAAACGCGATATAGCACCTCATTCCTATGTTTCATGATAAGATATAATATACATTATGGAGTGATATGTATATCTCGTATTCACATCAAGAGAATGTAAATGCGACACTTCCATGCTAGGAAATAGCGTTTGCAGATGTCTACGTATCGTAGCAATAGAGTTCTAATGCTTCTTAAAACGAGATGTCGCATCTCATATCTATGTTTCCTGATCTGATATAATATTCATTGTGTAATGTTATGTATACCTCGTATTCACTTCAGTGGAATGTAAGTGCGAAATTTCCTTGCTAGGAAATAGAGTTTGCAGATGTCTACGTATCGTAGCAATAGAGTTCTAATGCTTCTTAGAACGCGATATCGCATCTCACTTTTATGTTTCATGATAAGATATAATATTCATTGCGAAGTGTCATGTATACCTCGTATTCACTTCAAAAGAATGTAAATGCGACACTTCCATGCTAGGAAATAGCGTTTGCAGATGTCTACGTATCGTAGCAATAGAGTTCTAATGCTTCTTAAAACGAGATGTCGCATCTCATATCTATGTTTCATGATCAGATATAATATTCATTGCGAAGTGTCATGTATATCTCGTATTCACATCAAAAGAATGTAAATGCGACACTTCCATGCTAGGAAATAGCGTTTGCAGATGTCTACGTATCGCAGCAATAGAGTTCTAATGCTCCTTAAAACGCGATATAGCACCTCATTCCTATGTTTCATGATAATATATAATATTCATTGCGAAGTGTCATGTATATCTCGTATTCACATCAAAAGAATGTAAATGCGACACTTCCATGCTAGGAAGTAGCGTTTGCAGATGTCTACGTATCGTAGCAATAGAGCTCTAATGCTCCTTAAAACGCGATATCGCATCTCACTGCTATGTTTCATGATAAGATATAATATTCATTATGGAGTGTTATGTATAGCTCGTCCTCACTTCAAAAGACTGTAAATGCGACCCTTCCATCCTAGGAAATAGCGTTTGCAGATGTCTACGTATCGTAGCAATAGAGTTCTAATGCTTCTTAGAACGCGATATCGCATCTCACTTCTATGTTTCATGATAAGATATAATATTCATTCCGAAGTGTCATGTATACCTCGATTTCACTTCACAAGAATGTAAATGCGACACTTCCTTGCTAGGAAATATTGTTTGCAAGATGTTTACGTATCACAGCAATAGAGTACTAATGCTTCTTAGAACGAGATGTCGTATTTAATTTCTATGTTCCGTAATAAGATGTAATATTCATTGTGTAATGTTATGCATACCTCGTATTCACTTCAAAAGTATGTAAGTGCGACACTTCCTTGCTAGGAAATATTGTTTGCAGATGTCTACGTATCGTAGAAATGAAGTTCTAGTGCTTCTTAAATCACGATATCGCATCTCATTTCTATGTTTCGTGAGAAGGTGTAATATTCACTGCGAAGTGTCATGTATACATGGTATTCACTTCAAAAGAATGTAAATGCGACACTTTCTTGCTAGGAGATATTGTTTGCAGATGTATACGTATCGTCGCAATAGAGCTCTAATGCTTCTCAAAACGCGAAATCGCAACTCATTCCTATGTTTCATGATAAGATATAATATTAATGACGAAGTGTCATGTATATCTCGTATTCACTTCAATAGAATGTAAATGCGAAACTTCCATGCTAGGAAATATCGTTTGCAGATGTCTACGTATCCTAGCAATAGAGTTCTAATGCTTCTCAAAACGAGATATCGCAAATCGTTCCTATGTTTCATGATAAGATATAATATTCATTGCGAAGTGTCATGTATATCTCGTATTCACTTCAAAAGAATGTAAATGCGAAACTTCCATGCTAGGAAATGGCGTTTGCAGATGTCTACGTATCGTAGCGATAGAGTTCTATTGCTTCTTAGAACGCGATATCGCATATCACTCCTATGTTTCATGATAAGATATAATATTCATTGCGAAGTGTCATGTATATCTCGTATTCACTTCAAACGAATGTAAATGCGACACTTCCATGCTAGGAAATAGCGTTTGCAGATGTCTACGTATCGTAGCAATAGAGTTCTAATGCTTCTTAAAACGGGATGTCGCATCTCATATCTATGTTTCATGATCAGGTATAATATTCATTGTGGTGTGTCATGTATACCTCGTATTCACTTCAAATGAATGTAAATGCGACACTTCCATGCTAGGAAGTAGCGGTTGCAGATGTCTACGTATCGTAGCAATGGAATTCTAATGTTGCTTAGAACGCGATATCGCATCTCACTTCTATGTTTCATGATAAGATATAATATTCATTGAGATGTGTCATGTATACCTCGTATTCACTTCAAAAGAATGTAAATGCGACACTTCCTTGCTAGGAAATAACATTTGCAGATGTCTACGCATCGTAGCAATAGAGTTCTAGCGCTTCTTAAAAAGCGATATCGCATTTCACTTCTATGTTTCGTGATAAGACATAATATTCATTGTGAAGTGTTATGTATACCTCGTATTATCTTCAAAAGAATGTAAATGAGGCACTTCCATGCTGGGATATAACGTTTGCAGATGTCTACGTATCGTAGCAATAGAGTTCTAATGCTTCTTAAAACGAGATGTCGTATTTCATTTCTATGTTTCGTAATAAGACATAATATTCATTGTGTAATGTAACGTATACCTCGTATTCACTTTAATGGAATGTAAGTGCGACATTTCCTTGCTAGGAAATAGAGGTTGCAGATGTCTACGTATATTAGCAGTAGAGTTCTAATGCTTCGCAAAACGTGATATAGCACCTCATTCCTATGTTTAATGATAAGATATAATATTCATTGCGAAGTGTCATGTATATCTCGAATTCACATCAAAAGTATGTAAATGCGACACTTCCATGCTAGGAAATAGCGTTTGCTGATGTCTAGGCATCGTAGCAATAGAGTTCTAGCGCTTCATAAATCGCGATATCGCATCTCACTTCTATGTTTCGTGATAAGATATAATATTCATTGTAGAGTGTTATGTATACCTCGTATTCACTACAAAAGAATGTAAATGCGACACTTCCGTGCTAGGAAACAGCGTTTGCAGATGTCTACGTATCGTAGCAATAGGGTTCTAATACTTCTTAAAACGCGATATCGCATCTCACTTCTATCTTTCATGATAAGATATAATATTCATTGCGAAGTGTCATGTATACCTCGATTTCACTTCACAAGAATGTAAATGCGACACTTCCTTGCTAGGAAATATTGTTTGCAAGATGTTTACGTATCACAGCAATAGAGTACTAGTGCTTCTTAAAACGAGATGCCGTATTTAATTTCTATGTTCCGTAATAAGATATAATATTCATTGTGTAATGTTATGCATACCTCGTATTCACTTCAAAAGTATGTAAGTGCGACACTTCCTTGCTAGGAAATATTGTTTGCAGATGTCTACGTATCGTAGAAATGAAGTTCTAGTGCTTCTTAAATCACGATATCGCATCTCATTTCTATGTTTCGTGAGAAGGTGTAATATTCACTGCGAAGTGTCATGTATACATGGTATTCACTTCAAAAGAATGTAAATGCGACACTTCCTTGCTAGGAGATATTGTTTGCAGATGTATACGTATCGTCGCAATAGAGCTCTAATGCTTCTCAAAACGCGAAATCGCAACTCATTCCTATGTTTCATGATAAGATATAATATTAATTGCGAAGTGTCATGTATATCTCGTATTCACTTCAATAGAATGTAAATGCGAAACTTCCATGCTAGGAAATGGCGTTTGCAGATGTCTACGTATCGTAGCGATAGAGTTCTATTGCTTCTTAGAACGCGATATCGCACATCACTCCTATGTTTCATGATAAGATGTAATATTCATTGCGAAGTGTCACGTATACCTCGTATTCACTTCAAAAGAATGTAAATGCGAAACTTCCAGGCTAGGAAGTAGCGTTTGCAGATGTCTACGTATCGTAGCGATAGAGTTCTAATGCTTCTTAAAACCAGATGTCGCATTTCATTTCCATGTTTCGTAATAAGATATAATATTCATTGTGGAGTGTCATGCATACCTCGTACTCACATCACAAGAATGTTAATGCGACACATCCATGCAAGGAAATAGCGTTTGCAGATGTCAACGTATTTTAGCAATTGCGATCTAATGCTTCTCAATACGCGATATCGCATCTCATTCCTATGTTTCCTTATAAGATATAATACTCATTGCGAAGAGTCACGTATACCTCGTATTCACTTCAAATGAATGTAAATGTCACACTTCCATGCTAGGAAATAGCGTTTGCAGATGTCTACGTGTCGTAGCAATAGAATTCTAATGTTGCTTAGAACGCGATATGGCATCTCACATCTACGTTTCATGATAAGATATAATATTCATTGCGTTGTGTCATGTATACCTCGTATTCACTTCACAAGAATGTAAATGCGACACTTCCTTGCTGGGAAATATTGTTTGCAGATGTCTACGTATCGCAGCAATAGAGTTCTAATGCTTCTTAAAACGCGATATCGCATCTCACTGCTATGTTTCATGAGAAGATATAATATTCATTGCGAAGTGTCATGTATATCTCGTATTCACTTCAAAAGGATGTAAATGCGACACTTCCTTGCTAGGAAATAGCGTTTCCAGATGACTACGTGTCGAAACAATAGAGTTCTAATGATTCTTAAAATGCCATATCGCTTCTCGCTTCTATGTTTCATGATAAGATATAATATTCATTGCGAAGTGTCATGTATACCTCGTATTCACTTCAAAAGAATGTAAATGCGACACTTCCATTGTAGGAAGTAGCGTTTGCAGATGTCTACGTATCGTAGCAATAGAGTTCTAATGCTTCTTAAAACGCGATATCGCATCTCACTGCTATGTTTCATGAGAAGATATAATATCCATTGCGAAGTGTCATGTATACCTCGTATTCACTTCAAATGAATGTAAATGCGACACTTCCATGCTAGGAAATGGCGATTGCAGATGTCTACGTATCGTAGCAATAGAGTTCAAATGCTTCTAAAAACGCGATATCGCATCTCACTGCTATGTTTCATGATACGATATAATATTCATTATGGAATGTTATGTATATCTCGTACTCACTTCAAAAGAAAGTAGATGCGACCCTTCCATGCTAGGGAATAGCCTTTGCAGAAGTCTACGTATCGTAGCAATAGAGTTCTAATGCTTCTTAGAACGCGAAATCGCATCTCACTTTTATGTTTCATGATAAGATATAATATTCATTGCGAAGTGTCATGTATACCTCGTATTCACTTCAAAAGAATGAAAATGCGACACTTCCATGCTAGGAACTAGCGTTTGCAGATGTCTACGTATCGTAGCAATAGAGTTCTAGTGCTTCTAAAAACGCGATATAGCACCTCATTCCTATGTTTCATGATAAGATACAATATTCATTGCGAACTGTCATGTATATCTCGTATTCGCTTCAAACGAATGTAAATGCGACACTTCCATGCTAGGAAATAGCGCTTGCAGATGTCTACGTATCGCAGCAATAGAGTTCCAATGCTTCCTAAAACGCGATATCGCATCACTCTTCTATGTTTCATGATAAGATATAATATTCATTGCGAACTGTCATGTATATCTCGTATTCACTTCAAATGAATGTAAATGCGACACTTCCATGCTAGGAAATAGCGTTTGTAGATGTCTACGTATCGCAGCAATAGAACTCTAATGCTTTATAAAACGAGATGTCGCATTTCATTTCTATGTTTCTTGGTAAGATATAATATTCATTGTAGAGTATTATGTATACCTCGTATTCACTTCAAATGAATGTAAATGCGACACTTCCTTGCTAGGAAATATTGTTTGCAGATGTCTACGTATCCTAGCAATATAGTTCTAATACTTCTTAAAACGGGATATCGCATCTCACATCTATGTTTCATGATAAGATATAATATTCATTGCGAACTGCCATGTATACCTCGTATTCATTTCAAAAGTATGTAAATGTGACACTTTCATGCTAGGAAATAGCCTTTGCAGATGTCTACGTATCGTAGAAATAGTGTTCTAATGTTTCTTAGAACGCGATATCGCATATCATTTCAATGTTTCATGATCAGATATAATATTCATTGCGAAGTGTCATGTATATCTCGTATTCACTTCAAACGAATGTAAATGCGACACTTCCATGCTAGGAAATAGCGTTTGCAGATGTCTACGTATCGTAGCGATAGAGTTCTATTGCTTCTTAGAACGCGATATCGCATATCACTCCTATGTTTCATGATAAGATATAATATTCATTGCGAAGTGTCATGTATATCTCGTATTCACTTCAAACGAATGTAAATGCGACACTTCCATGCTAGGAAATAGCGTTTGCAGATGTCTACGTATCGTAGCAATAGAGTTCTAATGCTTCTTAAAACGGGATGTCGCATCTCATATCTATGTTTCATGATCAGGTATAATATTCATTGTGGTGTGTCATGTATACCTCGTATTCACTTCAAATGAATGTAAATGCGACACTTCCATGCTAGGAAGTAGCGGTTGCAGATGTCTACGTATCGTAGCAATGGAATTCTAATGTTGCTTAGAACGCGATATCGCATCTCACTTCTATGTTTCATGATAAGATATAATATTCATTGAGATGTGTCATGTATACCTCGTATTCACTTCAAAAGAATGTAAATGCGACACTTCCTTGCTAGGAAATAACATTTGCAGATGTCTACGCATCGTAGCAATAGAGTTCTAGCGCTTCTTAAAAAGCGATATCGCATTTCACTTCTATGTTTCGTGATAAGACATAATATTCATTGTGAAGTGTTATGTATACCTCGTATTATCTTCAAAAGAATGTAAATGAGGCACTTCCATGCTAGGATATAACGTTTGCAGATGTCTACGTATCGTAGCAATAGAGTTCTAATGCTTCTTAAAACGAGATGTCGTATTTCATTTCTATGTTTCGTAATAAGACATAATATTCATTGTGTAATGTAACGTATACCTCGTATTCACTTTAATGGAATGTAAGTGCGACATTTCCTTGCTAGGAAATAGAGGTTGCAGATGTCTACGTATATTAGCAGTAGAGTTCTAATGCTTCGCAAAACGTGATATAGCACCTCATTCCTATGTTTAATGATAAGATATAATATTCATTGCGAAGTGTCATGTATATCTCGAATTCACATCAAAAGTATGTAAATGCGACACTTCCATGCTAGGAAATAGCGTTTGCTGATGTCTAGGCATCGTAGCAATAGAGTTCTAGCGCTTCATAAATCGCGATATCGCATCTCACTTCTATGTTTCGTGATAAGATATAATATTCATTGTAGAGTGTTATGTATACCTCGTATTCACTACAAAAGAATGTAAATGCGACACTTCCGTGCTAGGAAACAGCGTTTGCAGATGTCTACGTATCGTAGCAATAGGGTTCTAATACTTCTTAAAACGCGATATCGCATCTCACTTCTATCTTTCATGATAAGATATAATATTCATTGCGAAGTGTCATGTATACCTCGATTTCACTTCACAAGAATGTAAATGCGACACTTCCTTGCTAGGAAATATTGTTTGCAAGATGTTTACGTATCACAGCAATAGAGTACTAGTGCTTCTTAAAACGAGATGCCGTATTTAATTTCTATGTTCCGTAATAAGATATAATATTCATTGTGTAATGTTATGCATACCTCGTATTCACTTCAAAAGTATGTAAGTGCGACACTTCCTTGCTAGGAAATATTGTTTGCAGATGTCTACGTATCGTAGAAATGAAGTTCTAGTGCTTCTTAAATCACGATATCGCATCTCATTTCTATGTTTCGTGAGAAGGTGTAATATTCACTGCGAAGTGTCATGTATACATGGTATTCACTTCAAAAGAATGTAAATGCGACACTTCCTTGCTAGGAGATATTGTTTGCAGATGTATACGTATCGTCGCAATAGAGCTCTAATGCTTCTCAAAACGCGAAATCGCAACTCATTCCTATGTTTCATGATAAGATATAATATTAATTGCGAAGTGTCATGTATATCTCGTATTCACTTCAATAGAATGTAAATGCGAAACTTCCATGCTAGGAAATGGCGTTTGCAGATGTCTACGTATCGTAGCGATAGAGTTCTATTGCTTCTTAGAACGCGATATCGCACATCACTCCTATGTTTCATGATAAGATGTAATATTCATTGCGAAGTGTCACGTATACCTCGTATTCACTTCAAAAGAATGTAAATGCGAAACTTCCAGGCTAGGAAGTAGCGTTTGCAGATGTCTACGTATCGTAGCGATAGAGTTCTAATGCTTCTTAAAACCAGATGTCGCATTTCATTTCCATGTTTCGTAATAAGATATAATATTCATTGTGGAGTGTCATGCATACCTCGTACTCACATCACAAGAATGTTAATGCGACACATCCATGCAAGGAAATAGCGTTTGCAGATGTCAACGTATTTTAGCAATTGCGATCTAATGCTTCTCAATACGCGATATCGCATCTCATTCCTATGTTTCCTTATAAGATATAATACTCATTGCGAAGAGTCACGTATACCTCGTATTCACTTCAAATGAATGTAAATGTCACACTTCCATGCTAGGAAATAGCGTTTGCAGATGTCTACGTGTCGTAGCAATAGAATTCTAATGTTGCTTAGAACGCGATATGGCATCTCACATCTACGTTTCATGATAAGATATAATATTCATTGCGTTGTGTCATGTATACCTCGTATTCACTTCACAAGAATGTAAATGCGACACTTCCTTGCTGGGAAATATTGTTTGCAGATGTCTACGTATCGCAGCAATAGAGTTCTAATGCTTCTTAAAACGCGATATCGCATCTCACTGCTATGTTTCATGAGAAGATATAATATTCATTGCGAAGTGTCATGTATATCTCGTATTCACTTCAAAAGGATGTAAATGCGACACTTCCTTGCTAGGAAATAGCGTTTCCAGATGACTACGTGTCGAAACAATAGAGTTCTAATGATTCTTAAAATGCCATATCGCTTCTCGCTTCTATGTTTCATGATAAGATATAATATTCATTGCGAAGTGTCATGTATACCTCGTATTCACTTCAAAAGAATGTAAATGCGACACTTCCATTGTAGGAAGTAGCGTTTGCAGATGTCTACGTATCGTAGCAATAGAGTTCTAATGCTTCTTAAAACGCGATATCGCATCTCACTGCTATGTTTCATGAGAAGATATAATATCCATTGCGAAGTGTCATGTATACCTCGTATTCACTTCAAATGAATGTAAATGCGACACTTCCATGCTAGGAAATGGCGATTGCAGATGTCTACGTATCGTAGCAATAGAGTTCAAATGCTTCTAAAAACGCGATATCGCATCTCACTGCTATGTTTCATGATACGATATAATATTCATTATGGAATGTTATGTATATCTCGTACTCACTTCAAAAGAAAGTAGATGCGACCCTTCCATGCTAGGGAATAGCCTTTGCAGAAGTCTACGTATCGTAGCAATAGAGTTCTAATGCTTCTTAGAACGCGAAATCGCATCTCACTTTTATGTTTCATGATAAGATATAATATTCATTGCGAAGTGTCATGTATACCTCGTATTCACTTCAAAAGAATGAAAATGCGACACTTCCATGCTAGGAACTAGCGTTTGCAGATGTCTACGTATCGTAGCAATAGAGTTCTAGTGCTTCTAAAAACGCGATATAGCACCTCATTCCTATGTTTCATGATAAGATACAATATTCATTGCGAACTGTCATGTATATCTCGTATTCGCTTCAAACGAATGTAAATGCGACACTTCCATGCTAGGAAATAGCGCTTGCAGATGTCTACGTATCGCAGCAATAGAGTTCCAATGCTTCCTAAAACGCGATATCGCATCACTCTTCTATGTTTCATGATAAGATATAATATTCATTGCGAACTGTCATGTATATCTCGTATTCACTTCAAATGAATGTAAATGCGACACTTCCATGCTAGGAAATAGCGTTTGTAGATGTCTACGTATCGCAGCAATAGAACTCTAATGCTTTATAAAACGAGATGTCGCATTTCATTTCTATGTTTCTTGGTAAGATATAATATTCATTGTAGAGTATTATGTATACCTCGTATTCACTTCAAATGAATGTAAATGCGACACTTCCTTGCTAGGAAATATTGTTTGCAGATGTCTACGTATCCTAGCAATATAGTTCTAATACTTCTTAAAACGGGATATCGCATCTCACATCTATGTTTCATGATAAGATATAATATTCATTGCGAACTGCCATGTATACCTCGTATTCATTTCAAAAGTATGTAAATGTGACACTTTCATGCTAGGAAATAGCCTTTGCAGATGTCTACGTATCGTAGAAATAGTGTTCTAATGTTTCTTAGAACGCGATATCGCATATCATTTCAATGTTTCATGATCAGATATAATATTCATTGCGAAGTGTCATGTATATCTCGTATTCACTTCAAACGAATGTAAATGCGACACTTCCATGCTAGGAAATAGCGTTTGCAGATGTCTACGTATCGTAGCGATAGAGTTCTATTGCTTCTTAGAACGCGATATCGCATATCACTCCTATGTTTCATGATAAGATATAATATTCATTGCGAAGTGTCATGTATATCTCGTATTCACTTCAAACGAATGTAAATGCGACACTTCCATGCTAGGAAATAGCGTTTGCAGATGTCTACGTATCGTAGCAATAGAGTTCTAATGCTTCTTAAAACGGGATGTCGCATCTCATATCTATGTTTCATGATCAGGTATAATATTCATTGTGGTGTGTCATGTATACCTCGTATTCACTTCAAATGAATGTAAATGCGACACTTCCATGCTAGGAAGTAGCGGTTGCAGATGTCTACGTATCGTAGCAATGGAATTCTAATGTTGCTTAGAACGCGATATCGCATCTCACTTCTATGTTTCATGATAAGATATAATATTCATTGAGATGTGTCATGTATACCTCGTATTCACTTCAAAAGAATGTAAATGCGACACTTCCTTGCTAGGAAATAACATTTGCAGATGTCTACGCATCGTAGCAATAGAGTTCTAGCGCTTCTTAAAAAGCGATATCGCATTTCACTTCTATGTTTCGTGATAAGACATAATATTCATTGTGAAGTGTTATGTATACCTCGTATTATCTTCAAAAGAATGTAAATGAGGCACTTCCATGCTAGGATATAACGTTTGCAGATGTCTACGTATCGTAGCAATAGAGTTCTAATGCTTCTTAAAACGAGATGTCGTATTTCATTTCTATGTTTCGTAATAAGACATAATATTCATTGTGTAATGTAACGTATACCTCGTATTCACTTTAATGGAATGTAAGTGCGACATTTCCTTGCTAGGAAATAGAGGTTGCAGATGTCTACGTATATTAGCAGTAGAGTTCTAATGCTTCGCAAAACGTGATATAGCACCTCATTCCTATGTTTAATGATAAGATATAATATTCATTGCGAAGTGTCATGTATATCTCGAATTCACATCAAAAGTATGTAAATGCGACACTTCCATGCTAGGAAATAGCGTTTGCTGATGTCTAGGCATCGTAGCAATAGAGTTCTAGCGCTTCATAAATCGCGATATCGCATCTCACTTCTATGTTTCGTGATAAGATATAATATTCATTGTAGAGTGTTATGTATACCTCGTATTCACTACAAAAGAATGTAAATGCGACACTTCCGTGCTAGGAAACAGCGTTTGCAGATGTCTACGTATCGTAGCAATAGGGTTCTAATACTTCTTAAAACGCGATATCGCATCTCACTTCTATCTTTCATGATAAGATATAATATTCATTGCGAAGTGTCATGTATACCTCGATTTCACTTCACAAGAATGTAAATGCGACACTTCCTTGCTAGGAAATATTGTTTGCAAGATGTTTACGTATCACAGCAATAGAGTACTAGTGCTTCTTAAAACGAGATGCCGTATTTAATTTCTATGTTCCGTAATAAGATATAATATTCATTGTGTAATGTTATGCATACCTCGTATTCACTTCAAAAGTATGTAAGTGTGACACTTCCTTGCTAGGAAATATTGTTTGCAGATGTCTACGTATCGTAGAAATGAAGTTCTAGTGCTTCTTAAATCACGATATCGCATCTCATTTCTATGTTTCGTGAGAAGGTGTAATATTCACTGCGAAGTGTCATGTATACATGGTATTCACTTCAAAAGAATGTAAATGCGACACTTTCTTGCTAGGAGATATTGTTTGCAGATGTATACGTATCGTCGCAATAGAGCTCTAATGCTTCTCAAAACGCGAAATCGCAACTCATTCCTATGTTTCATGATAAGATATAATATTAATTGCGAAGTGTCATGTATATCTCGTATTCACTTCAATAGAATGTAAATGCGAAACTTCCATGCTAGGAAATGGCGTTTGCAGATGTCTACGTATCGTAGCGATAGAGTTCTATTGCTTCTTAGAACGCGATATCGCATATCACTCCTATGTTTCATGATAAGATGTAATATTCATTGCGAAGTGTCATGTATACCTCGTATTCACTTCAAAAGAATGTAAATGCGAAACTTCCAGGCTAGGAAGTAGCGTTTGCAGATGTCTACGTATCGTAGCGGTAGAGTTCTAATGCTTCTTAAAACGAGATGTCGCATTTCATTTCCATGTTTCGTAATAAGATATAACATTCATTGTGGAGTGTCATGCATACCTCGTACTCACATCACAAGAATGTTAATGCGACACATCCATGCAAGGAAATAGCGTTTGCAGATGTCAACGTATTTTAGCAATTGCGATCTAATGTTTCTCAATACGCGATATCGCATCTCATTCCTATGTTTCCTTATAAGATATAATACTCATTGCGAAGAGTCACGTATACCTCGTATTCACTTCAAATGAATGTAAATGTCACACTTCCATGCTAGGAAATAGCGTTTGCAGATGTCTACGTGTCGTAGCAATAGAATTCTAATGTTGCTTAGAACGCGATATGGCATCTCACATCTACGTTTCATGATAAGATATAATATTCATTGCGTTGTGTCATGTATACCTCGTATTCACTTCACAAGAATGTAAATGCGACACTTCCTTGCTGGGAAATATTGTTTGCGGATGTCTACGTATCGCAGCAATAGAGTTCTAATGCTTCTTAAAACGCGATATCGCATCTCACTGCTATGTTTCATGAGAAGATATAATATTCATTGCGAAGTGTCATGTATATCTCGTATTCACTTCAAAAGGATGTAAATGCGACACTTCCTTGCTAGGAAATAGCGTTTCCAGATGACTACGTGTCGAAACAATAGAGTTCTAATGATTCTTAAAATGCCATATCGCTTCTCGCTTCTATGTTTCATGATAAGATATAATATTCATTGCGAAGTGTCATGTATACCTCGTATTCACTTCAAAAGAATGTAAATGCGACACTTCCATTGTAGGAAGTAGCGTTTGCAGATGTCTACGTATCGTAGCAATAGAGTTCTAATGCTTCTTAAAACGAGATGCCTCATTTCATTTCTATGTTCCGTGATAAGATATAATATTCATTGTGGAGTGTCATGTATACCTCGTATTCACTTCAAATGAATGTAAGTGCGACACTTCCATGCTAGGAAGTAGCGGTTGCAGATGTCTACGTATCGTAGCAATAGGGTTCTAATGCTTCTTAAGACGCGATATCGCATCTCACTTCTATGTTACATGATAAGATATAATATTCATTATGGAGTGATATGTATACCTCGTACTCACTTCAAAAGAAAGTAAATGCGACCCTTCCATGCTAGGGAATAGCCTTTGCAGATGTCTGCGTATCGTAGCAATAGAGTTCTAATGCATCTTAAAACGCGATATCGCATCTCACTGCTATGTTTCATGAGAAGATATAATATTCATTGCGAAGTGTCATGTATATCTCGTATTCACATCAAGAGAATGTAAATGCGACACTTCCATGCTAGGAAATAGCGTTTGCAGATGTCTACGTATCGCAGCAATAGAGTTCCAATGCTTCCTAAAACGCGATATCGCATCACTCTTCTATGTCTCATGATAAGGTATAATATTCATAGCGAAGTGTCATGTATACCTCGTATTCACTTCAAATGAATGTAAATGCGACACTTCCATGCTAGGAAATGGCGATTGCAGATGTCTACGTATCGTAGCAATAGAGTTCTAATGCTTCTAAAAACGCGATATCGCATCTCACTGCTATGTTTCATGATAAGATATAATATTCATTATGGAGTGTTATGTATACCTCGTACTCACTTCAAAAGAAAGTAAATGCGACCCTTCCATGCTAGGGAATAGCCTTTGCAGATGTCTACGTATCGTAGCAATAGAGCTCTAATGCTTTTCAAAACGCGATATAGCACCTCATTCCTATGTTTCATGATAAGATATAATATTCATTGCTAAGTGTCATGTATATCTCGTATTCACTTCAAACGAATGTAAATGCGACACTTCCATGCTAGGAAATAGCGTTTGCTGATGTCTACGTATCGTAGCAATAGAGTTCTAATGCATCTTAAAACGCGATATCGCATCTCACTGCTATGTTTCATGAGAAGATATAATATCCATTGCGAAGTGTCATGTATACCTCGTATTCACTTCAAATGAATGTAAATGCGACACTTCCATGCTAGGAAATGGCGATTGCAGATGTCTACGTATCGTAGCAATAGAGTTCAAATGCTTCTAAAAACGCGATATCGCATCTCACTGCTATGTTTCATGATAAGATATAATATTCATTATGGAATGTTATGTATATCTCGTACTCACTTCAAAAGAAAGTAGATGCGACCCTTCCATGCTAGGGAATAGCCTTTGCAGAAGTCTACGTATCGTAGCAATAGAGTTCTAATGCTTCTTAGAACGCGAAATCGCATCTCACTTTTATGTTTCATGATAAGATGTAATATTCATTGCGAAGTGTCATGTATACCTCGTATTCACTTCAAAAGAATGAAAATGCGACACTTCCATGCTAGGAAATAGCGTTTGCAGATGTCTACGTATCGTAGCAATAGAGTTCTAGTGCTTCTAAAAACGCGATATAGCACCTCATTCCTATGTTTCATGATAAGATACAATATTCATTGCGAACTGTCATGTATATCTCGTATTCGCTTCAAACGAATGTAAATGCGACACTTCCATGCTAGGAAATAGCGTTTGCAGATGTCTACGTATCGCAGCAATAGAGTTCCAATGCTTCCTAAAACGCGATATCGCATCACTCTTCTATGTTTCATGATAAGATATAATATTCATTGCGAACTGTCATGTATATCTCGTATTCACTTCAAATGAATGTAAATGCGACACTTCCATGCTAGGAAATAGCGTTTGTAGATGTCTACGTATCGTAGCAAACGAGTTCCAATGCTTCTTAGAACGCGATATCGCATCTCACACTTATGTTTCATGATAAGATATAATATTCATTGCGAAGTGTAATGTATACCTTGTATTCACTTCAAAAGAATGTAAATGCGACACTTCCTTGCTAGGAAATAGCGTTTGCAGATGTCTACGTATCGTAGCAATAGAGTTCTAATGCTTTTTAAAACGAGATGTCGCATCTCATATCTATGTTTCATGGTCAGATATAATATTCATTGCGAAGTGTCATGTATACCTCGTATTCACTTCAAAAGGATGTAAATGCGACACTTCCTTGCTAGTAAATAGCGTTTCCAGATGACTACGTGTCGAAACAATAGAGTTCCAATGCTTCCTAAAACGCGATATCGCATCTCCCTTCTATGTTTCATGATAAGGTATAATATTCATTGCGAAGAGTCATGCATACCTCGTATTCACTTCAAACGAATGTAAATGCGACACTTCCATGCTAGGAAATAGCGTTTGCAGATGTCTACGTATCACAGCAATAGAGTACTAATGCTTCTTAAAACGAGATGTCGTATTTCATATCTATGTTTCGTAATAAGATATAATATTCATTGTGTAATGTTATGTATACCTCGTATTCACTTCAGTGGAATGTAAGTGCGAATTTTCCTTGCTAGGAAATAGAGTTTGCAGATGTCTACGTATCGCAGCAATAGAGTTCCAATGCTTCCTAAAACGCGATATCGCATCTCCCTTCTATGTTTCATGATAAGATATAATAATCATAGCGATGTGTCATGTATACCTCGTATTCACATCAAAAGAATGTAAATGCGACACTTACATGCTAGGAAATAGCGTTTGCAGATGTCTACGTATCGCAGCAATAGAACTCTAATGCTTTATAAAACGAGATGTCGCATTTCATTTCTATGTTTCTTGGTAAGATATAATATTCATTGTAGAGTATTATGTATACCTCGTATTCACTTCAAATGAATGTAAATGCGACACTTCCTTGCTAGGAAATATTGTTTGCAGATGTCTACGTATCCTAGCAATATAGTTCTAATACTTCTTAAAACGCGATATCGCATCTCACATCTATGTTTCATGATAAGATATAATATTCATTGCGAACTGCCATGTATACCTCGTATTCATTTCAGAAGTATGTAAATGTGACACTTTCATGCTAGGAAATAGCCTTTGCAGATGTCTACGTATCGTAGAAATAGTGTTCTAATGTTTCTTAGAACGCGATATCGCATCTCATTTCAATGTTTCATGATAAGGTATAATATTCATAGCGAAGTGTCATGTATACCTCGTATTCACTTCAAATGAATGTAAATGCGACAATTCCATGCTAGGAAATATTGTTTGCAGATGTCTACGTATCACAGCAATGGAGTACTAATGCTTCTTAAAACGAGATGTCGTATTTCATGTCTATGTTTCGTAATAAGATATAATATTCATTGTGTAATGTTATGTATACCTCGTATTCACTTCAGTGGAATGTAAGTGCGAAATTTCCTTGCTAGGAAATAGAGTTTGCAGATGTCTACGTATATAGGCAATAGAGTTCTAATGCTTCTCAAAACGCGATATAGCACCTCATTCCTATGTTTCATGATAAGATATAATATTCATTGCGAAGTGTCATGTATATCTCGTATTCACTTCAAACGAATGTAAATGCGACACTTCCATGCTAGGAAATAGCGTTTGTAGATGTCTACGTATCGTAGCAATAGAGTTCTAATGCTTCTCAAAACGCGATATAGCACCACATTCCTATGTTTAATGATAAGATATAATATTCATTGCGAAGTGTCATGTTTAACTCGTATTCACTTCAAACGAATGTAAATGCGACACTTCCATGCTAGGAAATAGCGTTTGCAGATGTCTACGTATCGTAGCAATAGAGTTCTAATGCATCTTAAAACGCGATATCGCATCACTCTTCTATGTCTCATGATAAGGTATAATATTCATAGCGAAGTGTCATGTATACCTCGTATTCACTTCAAATGAATGTAAATGCGACACTTCCATGCTAGGAAATGGCGATTGCAGATGTCTACGTATCGTAGCAATAGAGTTCTAATGCTTCTAAAAACGCGATATCGCATCCCACTGCTATGTTTCATGATAAGATATAATATTCATTATGGAGTGTTATGTATACCTCGTACTCACTTCAAAAGAAAGTAAATGCGACCCTTCCATGCTAGGGAATAGCCTTTGCAGATGTCTACGTATCGTAGCAATAGAGTTCTAATGCTCCTCAAAACGCGCTATAGCACCTCATTCCTATGTTTCATGATAAGATATAATATTCATTGCGAAGTGTCATGTATATCTCGTATTCACTTCAAACGCATGTAAATGCGACACTTCCATGCTAGGAAATAGCGTTTGCAGATGTCTACGTATCGTAGCAATAGAGTTCTAATGCATCTTAAAACGCGATATCGCATCTCACTGCTATGTTTCATGAGAAGATATAATATTCATTGCGAAGTGTCATGTATATCTCGTATTCACATCAAATGAATGTAAATGCGACACTTCCATGCTAGGAAATAGCGTTTGCAGATGTCTACGTATCGCAGCAATAGAGTTCCAATGCTTCCTAAAACGCGATATCGCATCACTCTTCTATGTCTCATGATAAGGTATAATATTCATAGCGAAGTGTCATGTATACCTCGTATTCACTTCAAATGAATGTAAATGCGACACTTCCATGCTAGGAAATGGCGATTGCAGATGTCTACGTATCGTAGCAATAGAGTTCTAATGCTTCTAAAAACGCGATATCGCATCCCACTGCTATGTTTCATGATAAGATATAATATTCATTATGGAGTGTTATGTATACCTCGTACTCACTTCAAAAGAAAGTAAATGCGACTCTTCCATCCTAGGGAATAGCCTTTGCAGATGTCTACGTATCGTAGCAATAGAGTTCTAATGCTTCTCAAAACGCGATATAGCACCTCATTCCTATGTCTCATGATAAGATATAATATTCATTGCGAAGTGTCATGTATATCTCGTATTCACTTCAAACGCATGTAAATGCGACACTTCCATGCTAGGAAATAGCGTTTGCAGATGTCTACGTATCGTAGCAATAGAGTTCTAATGCATCTTAAAACGCGATATCGCATCTCACTGCTATGTTTCATGAGAAGATATAATATTCATTGCGAAGTGTCATGTATATCTCGTATTCACATCAAAAGAATGTAAATGCGACACTTCCATGCTAGGAAATAGCGTTTGCAGATGTCTACGTATCGCAGCAATAGAGTTCCAATGCTTCCTAAAACGCGATATCGCATCACTCTTCTATGTCTCATGATAAGGTATAATATTCATAGCGAAGTGTCATGTATACCTCGTATTCACTTCAAATGAATGTAAATGCGACACTTCCATGCTAGGAAATGACGATTGCAGATGTCTACGTATCGTAGCAATAGAGTTCTAATGCTTCTAAAAACGCGATATCGCATCTCACTGCTATGTTTCATGATAAGATATAATATTCATTATGGAGTGTTATGTATACCTCGTACTCACTTCAAAAGAAAGTAGATGCGACCCTTCCATGCTAGGGAATAGCCTTTGCAGATGTCTACGTATCGTAGCAATAGAGTTCTAATGCTTCTTAGAACGCGAAATCGCATCTCACTTTTATGTTTCATGATAAGATATAATATTCATTGCGAAGTGTCATGTATACCTCGTATTCACTTCAAAAGAATGAAAATGCGACACTTCCATGCTAGGAAATAGCGTTTGCAGATGTCTACGTATCGTAGCAATAGAGTTCTAGTGCTTCTAAAAACGCGATATAGCACCTCATTCCTATGTTTCATGATAAAATATAATATTCATTGCGAACTGTCATGTATATCTCGTATTCACTTCAAACGAATGTAAATGCGACACTTCCATGCTAGGAAATAGCGTTTGCAGATGTCTACGTATCGCAGCAATAGAGGTCCAATGCTTCCTAAAACGCGATATCGCATCACTCTTCTATGTTTCATGATAAGATATAATATTCATTGCGAAGTGTCATGTATACCTCGTATTCACTTCAAAAGAATGTAAATGCGACACTTCCATGCTAGGAAATAGCATTTGCAGATGTCTACGTATCGTAGCAATAGAGTTCTAATACTTCTTAAAACGCGATATCGCATCTCACATCTATGTTTCATGATAAGATATAATATTCATTGCGAACTGCCATGTATACCTCGTATTCACTTCAAAAGAATGTAAATGTGACACTTTCATGCTAGGAAATAGCATTTGCAGATGTCTACGTATCGTAGCAATAGAGTCCTACTGCCTCTTAGATTGCGATATCGCATCTCACTTCTATGTTTCATGATAAGATATAATATTCATTGCGAAGTGTCATGTATACCTCGTATTCACTTCAAAAGAATGTAAATGCGACACTTCCATGCTAGGAAATAGCGTCTGCAGATGTCTACGCGTCGAGGCAATTGAGATCTAATGCTTCTTAAAACGCGATATCGCATCTCACACCTATGTTTCATGATAAGATATAATAATCATACCGACGTGTCATGTATACCACGTATTCACTTCAAAAGAATGTAAATGCGACACTTACATGCTAGGAAATAGCGTTTGCAGATGTCTACGTATCGCAGCAATAGAATTCCAATGCTTTATAAAACGAGATGTCGCATTTCATTTCTATGTTTCTTGGTAAGATATAATATTAATTGTAGAGTATTATGTATACCTCGTATTCACTTCAAATGAATGTAAATGCGACACTTCCTTGCTAGGAAATATTGTTTGCAGATGTCTACGTATCCTAGCAATATAGTTCTAATACTTCTTAAAACGCGATATCGCATCTCACATCTATGTTTCATGATAAGATACAATATTCATTTCGAACTGCCATGTATACCTCGTATTCACTTCAAAAGGATGTAAATGCGACACTTTCATGCTAGGAAATAGCGTTTGCAGATGTCTACGTATCGCAGCAATAGAATTCTAATGCTTTATAAAACGAGATGTCGCATTTCATTTCTATGTTTCTTGGTAAGATATAATATTCATTGTAGAGTATTATGTATACCTCGTATTCACTTCAAATGAATGTAAATGCGACACTTCCTTGCTAGGAAATATTGTTTGCAGATGTCTACGTATCACAGCAATAGAGTACTAATGCTTCTTAAAACGAGAAGTCGTATTTCATATCTATGTTTCGTAATAAGATATAATATTCATTGTGTAATGTTATGTATACCTCGTATTCACTTCAGTGGAATGTAAGTGCGAAATTTCCTTGCTAGGAAATAGAGTTTGCAGATGTCTACGTATCGCAGCAATAGAGTTCCAATGCTTCCTAAAACGCGATATCGCATCTCCCTTCTATGTTTCATGATAAGAAATAATATTCATTGCGAAGTGTCATGTATACCTCGATTTCACTTCACAAGAATGTAAATGCGACACTTCCTTGCTAGGAAATATTGTTTGCAGATGTCTACGTATCACAGCAATAGAGTACTAATGCTTCTTAAAACGAGATGACGTATTTCATATCTATGTTTCGTAATAAGATATAATATTCATTGTGTAATGTTATGTATACCTCGTATTCACTTCAGTGGATTGTAAGTGCGAAATTTCCTTGCTAGGAAATAGAGTTTGCAGATGTCTACGTATATAGGCAATAGAGTTCTAATGCTTCTCAAAACGCGATATGGCACCTCATTCCTATGTTTCATGATAAGATATAATATTCATTGCGAACTGTCATGTATATCTCGTATTCACTTCAAACGAATGTAAATGCGACACTTCCATGCCAGGAAATAGCGTTTGCAGATGTCTACGTATCGTAGCAATAGAGTTCTAATGCTCCTTAGAACGCGATATCGCATCTCACTTTTATGTTTCATGATAAGATATAATATTCATTGCGAAGTGTCATGTATACCTCGTATTCACTTCAAAAGAATGTAAATCCGACACTTCCATGCTAGGGAATAGCGTTTGCAGATGTCTACGTATCGTAGCAATAGAGTTCTAATGCTTCTTAAAACGAGATGTCGCATCTCATATCTATGTTTCATGATCAGATATAATATTCATTGTGTAATGTTATGTATACCTCGTATTCACTTCAGCGGAATGTAAGTGCGAAATTTCCTTGCTAGGAAATAGAGTTTGCAGATGTCTACGTATCGTAGCAATAGAGTTCTAATGCTTCTTAAAACGGGATATCGCATCTCACTGCTATGTTTCAAGAGAAGATATAATGATCATTGCGAAGTGTCATGTATATCTCGTATTCACATCAAAAGAATGTAAATGCGGCACTTACATGCTAGGAAATAGCGTTTGCAGATGTCTACGTATCGTAGCAATAGAGTTCTAATGCTTTTTAAAACGAGATGTCGCATCTCATATATATGTTTCATGATCAGATATAATATTCATTGCGAAGTGTCATGTATACCTCGTATTCACTGCAAAAGGATGTAAATGCGACACTTCCTTGCTAGGAAATAGCGTTTCCAGATAACTACGTGTCGAAACAATAGAGTTCTAATAATTCTTAAAATGCCATATCGCATCTCACTTCTATGTTTCATGATAAGATATAATATTCATTGCGAAGTGTCATGTATATCTCGTATTCACATCAAAAGAATGTAAATGCGACACTTCCATGCTAGGAAATAGCGTTTGCAGATGTCTACGTATCGTAGCAATAGAGTTCTAATGCTTCTTAAAACGAGATGTCGCATCTCATATCTATGTTTCATGATCAGATATAATATTCATTGCGAAGTGTCAAGTATACCTCGTATTCACTTCAAAAGAACGTAAATAAGACACTTCCATGCTAGGAAATAGCGTTTGCAGATGTCTACGTATCACAGCAATAGAGCACTAATGCTTCTTAAAACGAGATGTCGTATTTCATTTCTATGTTTCGTAATAAGATATAATATTCATTGCGAAGTGTCATGTATATCTCGTATTCACTTCAAACGAATGTAAATGCGACACTTCCATGCTAGGAAATAGCGTTTGCAGATGACTACGTATCGTAGCAATAGAGTTCTAATGCTTCTTAAAACGCGATATCGCATCTCACTGCTATGTTTCATGAGAAGATATAATATTCATTGCGAAGTGTCATGTATACCTCGTATTCACTTCAAAAGAATGTAAATGCGACACTTCCATGCTAGGAAATAGCGTTTGCAGATGACTACGTATCGCAGCAATAGAGTTCCAATGCTTCCTAAAACGCGATATCGCATCTCTCATCTATGTTTCACGACAAGGCATAATATTCATTGCGAAGTGTCATGTATACCTCGTATTCACTTCAAATGAATGTAAATGCGACACATCCATGCTAGGAAATAGCGTTTGCTGATGTCTACGTGTCCTAGCAATAGAGTTCTAATGCTTCTTAATACGCGGTATCGCATCTCACTGCTATGTTTCATGAGAAGATATAATACTCATTATGGAGTGTTATGTGTACCTCGTACTCACTTCAAAAGAATGTAAATGCGTCCCTTCCATCCTAGGAAATAGCGTTTGCAGATGCCTACGTATCGTAGCAATAGAGCTCTAATGCTTCTCAAAACGCGATATAGCACTTCATTCCTATGTTTCATGACAAGGTATAATATTCATTGCGAAGTGTCATGTATACCTCGATTTCACTTCACAAGAATGTAAATGCGACACTTCCCTGCTAGGAAATATTGTTTGCAGATGTCTACGTATCACAGCAATAGAGTTCTAATGCTTCTTAGAACGCGATATCGCATCTCAATTCTATGTTTCATGATAAGATATAATATTCATTGCGAAGTGTCATGCATACCTCGTATTCACTTCAAAAGAACGTAAATAAGACACTTCCATGCTAGGAAATAGCGTTTGCAAATGTCTACGTATCGTAGCAATAGAGTTCTAATGCTTCTTACAACGCGATATCGCATCTCACCTCTATGTTTCATGATAAGATATAATATTCATTATGGAGTGATATGTATACCTCGTACTCACTTCAAAAGAATGTAAATGCGACCCTTGCATGCTAGGGAATAGCCTTTGCAGATGTCTACGTATCGTAGCAATAGAGTCCTAATGCTTCTCAAAACGCGATATAGCACCTCCTTCCTACGTTTCATGATAAGATATAATATTCATAGCGAAGTGTCATGTATATCTCGTATTCACATCAAAAGAATGTAAATGCGACACTTCCATGCTAGGAAATAGCGTTTGCAGATGTCTACGTATCACAGCAATAGAGCACTAATGCTTCTTAGAACGAGATGTCGTATTTCATTTCTATGTTTCCTAATAAGATATAATATTCATTGTGTAATGTTATGTATACCTCGTATTCACTTCAGTGAAATGTACGTGCGAAATTTCCTTGCTAGGAAATAGCGTTTGCAGATGTCTACGTATCGTAGCAATAGAGTTCTAATGCTTCTAAAAACGCGATATCGCATCTCACTGCTATGTTTCATGATAAGATATAATATTCATTGTGAAGTGTCATGTATACCTCGTATTCACTTCAAAAGAATGTAAATGCGACACTTCCATGCTAGGAAGTAGCGTTTGCAGCTGTCTACGTATCGTACCATTCGTTTTCTAATGCTTCTTGGAACGCGATATCGCATCTCACTTCTATGATTCATGATAAGATATAATATTCATTGCAAAGTGTAATGTATACCTCGTATTCACTTAAAAAGAACGTAAATAAGACACTTCCATGCTAGGAAATAGCGTTTGCAGATGTCTACGTATCGTAGCAATAGAGTTCTAATGCTTCTTAGAAGGCGATATCGCATCTCTCATCTATGATTCATGATAAGATATAATATTCATTGCGAAGTGGCATGTATACCTCGTATTCACTTCAAAAGAATGTATATATGACACTTCCTTGCTAGGAAATAGCGTTTGCAGGTGTCTACGTACCGTAGAAATAGAGTTCTAGTGCTTCTTAAAACGCGATATCGCACCTCACTGATATGTTTCATGATAAGATATAATATTCATTATGGAGTGATATGTATACATCGTACTCACTTCAAAAGAACGTAAATGCGACCCTTCCATGCTAGGGAATAGCTTTTGCAGATGTCTACGTATCGTAGCGATAGAGATCTAATGCTTCTTAGAACGCGATATCGCATCTCACTTTTATGTTTCATGATAAGATATAATATTCATTGCGAAATGTCATGTATACCTCGTATTCACTTCAAAAGAATGTAAATGCGACACTTCCATGCTAGGAAGTAGCGTTTGCAGATGTCTACGTATCGTAGCATTAGGGTTCTAATGCTTCTTGGAACGCGATATCGCATCTCACATCTATGTTCCATGATAAGATATAATATTCATTGCGAAGTGTCATGTATACCTCGATTTCACCTCACAAGAATGTAAATGCGACACTTCCTTGCTAGGAAATATTGTTTGCAGATGTCTACGTATCACAGTAATAGAGTTCTAATGCTTCTTAGAAAGCGATATCGCATCTCACTTCTATGTTTCATGATAAGATATAATATTCATTGCGATGTGTCATGTATACCTCGTATTCACTTCAAACGAATGTAAATGCGACACTTCCATGCTAGGAAATAGCGTTTGCAGATGGCTACGTATCGTAGCACTAGAGTTCTAATGCTTCTTAGAAAGCGATATCGCATCTCACTTCTATGTTTCATGATAAGATATAATATTCATTGCGAAGTGTCATGTATACCTCGATTTCACTTCACAAGAATGTAAATGCGACACTTCCTTGCTAGGAAATATTGTTTGCAGATGTCTACGTATCACAGCAATAGAGTTCTAATGCTTCTTAGAAAGCGATATCGCATCTCACTTCTATGTTTCATGATAAGACATAATATTCATTGCGATGTGTCATGTATACCTCGTATTCACTTCAAACGAATGTAAATGCGACACTTCCATGCTAGGAAATAGCGTTTGCAGATGGCTACGTATCGTAGCACTAGAGTTCTAATGCTTCTTAGAAAGCGATATCGCATCTCACTTCTATGTTTCATGATAAGATATAATATTCATTGCGAAGTGTCATGTATACCTCGTATTCACTTCAAACGAATGTAAATGCGACACTTCCATGCTAGGAAATAGCGTTTGCAGATGTCTACGTGTCGTAGCAATAGAGTTCTCATGCTTCTTAAAACGCGATATCGCATCTCACCTCTATGTTTCATGATAAGATATAATATTCATTATGGAGTGATATGTATACCTCGTACTCACTTCAAAGGAATGTAAATGCGACCCTTCCATGCTAGGGAATTGCCTTTGCAGATGTCTACGTATCGTAGCAATAGAGTTCTAATGCTCCCTAAAATGCAATATCGCACCTCTCTTCTATGTTTCATGATAAGGTATTATATTCATTGCGAAGTGTCATGTATACCTCGTATTCACTTCAAAAGAATGCAAATGCGACACTTCCTTGCTAGGAAATATTGTTTGCAGATGTCTACGTATCACAGCAATAGAGTAATAATGCTTCTTAAAACGAGATGTCGTATTTCATTTCTATGTTTCGTAATAAGATATAATACTCATTGTGTAATGTTATGTATACCTAGTATTCACTTCAGTGGAATTTAAGTGCCACATGTCCATGCTAGGAAATAGAGTTTGCAGATGTCTACGTATAATAGCAATAGAGTTCTAACGCTTCTCAAAACGCGATATAGCACCTCATTCCTATGTTTCATGATAAGATATAATATTCATTGCGAAGTGTCATGTATATCTCGTATTCACTTCAAACGAATGTAAATGCGACACTTCCATGTTAGGAAATAGCGTTTGCAGATGTCTACGTATCGTAGCAATAGAGTTCTAATGCATCTTAAAACGCGATATCGCATCTCACTGCTATGTTTCATGAGAAGATATAATATTCATTGCGAAGTGTCATGTATATCTCGTATTCACATCAAAAGATTGTAAATGCGACACTTCCATGCTAGGAAATAGCGTTTGCAGATGTCTACGTATCGCAGCAATAGAGTTCCAATGCTTCCTAAAACGCGATATCGCATCACTCTTCTATGTCTCATGATAAGGTATAATATTCATAGCGAAGTGTCATGCATACCTCGTATTCACTTCAAATGAATGTAAATGCGACACTTCCATGCTAGGAAATGGCGATTGCAGATGTCTACGTATCGTAGCAATAGAGTTCTAATGCTTCTAAAAACGCGATATCGCATCCCACTGCTATGTTTCATGATAAGATATAATATTCATTATGGAGTGTTATGTATACCTCGTACTCACTTCAAAAGAAAGTAGATGCGACCCTTCCATGCTAGGGAATAGCCTTTGCAGATGTCTACGTATCGTAGCAATAGAGTTCTAATGCTTCTGGGAACGCGAAATCGCATCTCACTTTTATGTTTCATGATAAGATATAATATTCATTGCGAAGTGTCATGTATACCTCGTATTCACTTCAAAAGAATGAAAATGCGACACTTCCATGCTAGGAAATAGCGTTTGCAGATGTCTACGTATCGTAGCAATAGAGTTCTAGTGCTTCTAAAAACGCGATATGGCACCTCATTCCTATGTTTCATGATAAGATATAATATTCATTGCGAACTGTCATGTATATCTCGTATTCACTTCAAACGAATGTAAATGCGACACTTCCATGCTAGGAAATAGCGTTTGCAGATGTCTACGTATCGCAGCAATAGAGTTCCAATGCTTCCTAAAACGCGATATCGCATCACTCTTCTATGTTTCATGATAAGATATAATATTCAATGCGAACTGTCATGTATATCTCGTATTCACTTCAAATGAATGTAAATGCGACACTTCCATGCTAGGAAATAGCGTTTGTAGATGTCTACGTATCGTAGCAATCGAGTTCCAATGCTTCTTAGAACGCGATATCGCATCTCACATTTATGTTTCATGATAAGATATAATATTCATTGCGAAGTGTCATGTATACCTCGATTTCACTTCACAAGAATGTAAATGCGACACTTCCTTGCTAGGAAGTATTGTTTGCAGATGTCTACAATGGAGTACTAATGCTTCTTAAAACGAGATGTCGTATTTCATATCTATGTTTCGTAATAAGATATAATATTCATTGTGTAATGTTATGTATACCTCGTATTCACATCAAAAGAATGTAAATGCGACTCTTCCATGCTAGGAAATAGCGTTTGCAGATGTCTACGTATCGCAGCAATAGAGTTCCAATGCTTCCTAAAACGCGATATCGCATCACTCTTCTGTGTTTCATGATAAGGTATAATATTCATAGCGAAGTGTCATGTATACCTCGTATTCACTTCAAATGAATGTAAATGCGACACTTCCATGCTAGGAAATGGCGTTTGCAGATGTCTACGTATCGTAGCAATAGAGATCTAATGCTTCTAAAAACGCGATATCGCATCTCACTGCTATGTTTCATGATAAGATATAATATTCATTATGGAGTGTTATGTATACCTCGTACTCACTTCAAAAGAAAGTAGATGCGACCCTTCCATGCTAGGGAATAGCCTTTGCAGATGTCTACGTATCGTAGCAATAGAGTTCTGATGCTTCTTAGAACGCGAAATCGCATCTCACTTTTATGTTTCATGATAAGATATAATATTCATTGCGAAGTGTCATGTATACCTCGTGTTCACTTCAAAAGAATGAAAATGCGACACTTCCATGCTAGGAAATAGCGTTTGCAGATGTCTACGTATCGTAGCAATAGAGTTCTAGTGCTTCTAAAAACGCGATATAGCACCTCCTTCCTATGTTTCATGATAAGATATAATATTCATTGCGAACTGTCATGTATATCTCGTATTCACTTCAAACGAATGTAAGTGCGACACTTCCATGCTATGAAATAGCGTTTGCAGATGTCTACGTATCGCAGCAATAGAGTTCCAATGCTTCCTAAAACGCGATATCGCATCACTCTTCTATGTTTCATGATAAGATATAGTATTCATTGCGAACTGTCATGTATATCTCGTATTCACTTCAAATGAATGTAAATGCGACACATCCATGCTAGGAAATAGCGTTTGTAGATGTCTACGTATCGTAGCAATAGAGTTCTAATGCTTCTTAAAACGCAATATCGCATCTCACATTTATGTTTCATAATAAGATATAATATTCATTGCGAAGTGTCATGTATACCTCGTATTCACTTCAAAAGAATGTAAATGCGACACTTCCTTGCTAGGAAATAGCGTTTCCAGATGACTACGTATCGTAGCAGTAGAGTTCCAATGCTTCCTAAAACGCGATATCGCATCACTCTTCTATGTTTCATGATAAGATATAGTATTCATTGCGAACTGTCATGTATATCACGTATTCACTTCAAATGAATGTAAATGCGACACTTACATGCTAGGAAATAGCGTTTGCAGATGTCTACGTATCGCAGCAATAGAGTTCTAATGCTTTTTAAATCGAGATGTCGCATCTCATATTTATGTTTCATGGTCAGATATAATATTCATTGCGAAGTGTCATGTATACCTCGTATTCACTTCAAAAGGATGTAAATGCGACACTTCCCTGCTAGGAAATAGCGTTTCCAGATGACTACGTGTCGAAACAATAGAGTTCCAATGCTTCCTAAAACGCGATATCGCATCTCCCTTCTATCTTTCATGATAAGGTATAATATTCATTGCGAAGTGTCATGTATACCTCGTATTCACTTTAAATGAATGTAAATGCGACACTTCCATGCTAGGAAATAGCGTTTGCAGATGTCTACGTATCACAGCAATAGAGTACTAATGCTTCTTAAAACGAGATGTCGTATTTCATATCTATGTTTCGTAATAAGATATAATATTCATTGTGTAATGTTATGTATACCTCGTATTCACTTCAGTGGAATGTAAGTGCGAAATTTCCTTGCTAGGAAATAGAGTTTGCAGATGTCTACGTATCGCAGCAATAGAGTTCCAATGCTTCCTAAAACGCGATATCGCATCTCCCTTCTATGTTTCATGATAAGATATAATATTCATTGCGAAGTGTCATGTATACCTCGATTTCACTTCACAAGAATGTAAATGCGACACTTCCTTGCTAGGAAATATTGTTTGCAGATGTCTACGTATCACAGCAATAGAGTACTAATGCTTCTTAAAACGAAATGACGTATTTCATATCTATGTTTCGTAATAAGATATAATATTCATTGTGTAATGTTATGTATACCTCGTATTCACTTCAGTGGATTGTAAGTGCGAAATTTCCTTGCTAGGAAATAGAGTTTGCAGATGTCTACGTATATAGGCAATAGAGTTCTAATGCTTCTCAAAACGCGATGTAGCACCTCATTCGTATGTTTCATGATAAGATATAATATTCATTGCGAAGTGCCATGTATATCTCGTATTCACTTCAAACGAATGTAATTGCGACACTTCCATGCTAGGAAATAGCGTTTGCAGATGTCTACGTATCGTAGCAATAGAGTACTAATGCTTCTTAAAACGAGATGCCTCATTTCATTTCTATGTTCCGTAATAAGATATAATATTCATTGTGTAATGTTATGTATACCTCGTATTCACATCAAAAGAATGTAAATGCGACTCTTCCATGCTAGGAAATAGCGTTTGCAGATGTCTACGTATCGCAGCAATAGAGTTCCAATGCTTCCTAAAACGCGATATCGCATCACTCTTCTATGTTTCATTATAAGGTATAATATTCATAGCGAAGTGTCATGTATACCTCGTATTCACTTCAAATGAATGTAAATGCGACACTTCCATGCTAGGAAATAGCGTTTGCAGATGTCTAGGTATCGTAGCAATAGAGTTCTCATTCCTCTTAAAACATGATATCGCATCTCACTGCTATGTTTCATGATAAGATATAATATTCATTATGGAGTGATACCTCGTACTCACTTCAAAAGAATGTAAATGCGACCCATCCATGCAAGGGAATAGCCTTTGCAGATGTCTACGTATCGTAGAAATAGAGTTCTAATGCTTCTTAGAACGCGATATCGCATCTCACTTTTATGTTTCACGATAAGATATAATATTCATTGCGAAGTGTCATGTATACCTCGTAATCACTTCAAAAGAAAGTAAATGCGACACTTCCATGCTAGGAAATAGCGTTTGCAGATGCCTACGTATCGTAGCAATAGAGCTCTAATGCTTCTCAAAACGCGATATAGCACCTCATTCCTATGTTTCATGAAAAGATATAATATTCATTGCGAAGTGTCATGTATATCTCGTATTCACTTCAAACGAATGTAAATGCGACACTTCCATGCTAGGAAATAGCGTTTGCAAATGTCTACGTATCGTAGCAATAGAGTTCTAATGCTTCTTAGAACGCGATATCGCATCTCACTATTATGTTTCATGATAAGATATAATATTCATTATGGAGTGTTATGTATACCTCGTACTCACTTCAAAAGGATGTAAATGCGACCCTTCCATCCTAGGAAATAGCGTTTGCAGATGTCTACGTATCGTAGCAATAGAGTTCTAATGCTTCTTAGAACGCGATATCGCATCTCTCTTTTATGTTTCATGATAAGATATAATATTCATTGCGAAGTGTCATGTATACCTCGTATTCACTTCAAAAGAACGTAAATAAGACACTACCATGCTAGGGAATAGCGTCTGCAGATGTCTACGTATCACAGCAATGGAGCACTAATGCTTCTTAAAACGAGATGTCGTATTTCATTTCTATGTTTCGTAATAAGATATAATATTCATTGTGTAACGTTATGTATACCTCGTATTCACTTCAGTGAAATGTAAGTGCGAAATTTCCTTGCTAGGAGATAGAGTTTGCAGATGTCTACGTATATTAGCAATAGAGTTCTAATGCTTCTCAAAACGCGATATAGCACCTCATTCCTATGTTTCATGATAAGATATAATATTCATTGCGAAGTGTCATGTATATCTCGTATTCACTTCAAACGAATGTAAATGCGACACTTCCATGCTAGGAAATAGCGTTTGCTGATGTCTACGTGTCCTAGCAATAGAGTTCTAATGCTTCTTAGAACGCGATATCGCATCTCAATTCTATGTTTCATGATAAGATATAATATTCATTGCGAAGTGTCATGTATACCTCGTATTCACTTCAAAAGAACGTAAATAAGACACTTCCATGCTAGGAAATAGCGTTTGCAAATGTCTACGTATCGTAGCAATAGAGTTCTAATGCTTCTTACAACGCGATGTCGCATCTCACCTCTATGTTTCATGATAAGATATAATATTCATTATGGAGTGATATGTATACCTCGTACTCACTTCAAAAGAATGTAAATGCGACCCTTGCATGCTAGGGAATAGCCTTTGCAGATGTCTACGTATCGTAGCAATAGAGTCCTAATGCTTCTCAAAACGCGATATAGCACCTCCTTCCTACGTTTCATGATAAGATATAATATTCATAGCGAAGTGTCATGTATATCTCGTATTCACATCAAAAGAATGTAAATGCGACACTTCCATGCTAGGAAATAGCGTTTGCAGATGTCTACGTATCACAGCAATGGAGCACTAATGCTTCTTAGAACGAGTTGTCGTATTTCATTTCTATGTTTCCTAATAAGATATAATATTCATTGTGTAATGTTATGTATACCTCGTATTCACTTCAGTGAAATGTACGTGCGAAATTTCCTTGCTAGGAAATAGCGTTTGCAGATGTCTACGTATCGTAGCAATAGAGTTCTAATGCTTCTAAAAACGCGATATCGCATCTCACTGCTATGTTTCATGATAAGATATAATATTCATTGTGAAGTGTCATGTATACCTCGTATTCACTTCAAAAGAATGTAAATGCGACACTTCCATGCTAGGAAGTAGCGTTTGCAGCTGTCTACGTATCGTACCATTCGTGTTCTAATGCTTCTTGGAACGCGATATCGCATCTCACTTCTATGATTCATGATAAGATATAATATTCATTGCGAAGTGTCATGTATATCTCGTATTCACTTCAAACGAATGTAAATGCGACACTTCCATGCTAGGAAATAGCGTTTGCAGATGTCTACGTATCGTAGCAATAGAGTTCTGATGCTTCTTAGAAGGCGATATCGCATCTCACATCTATGATTCATGATAAGATATAATATTCATTGCGAAGTGTCATGTATACCTCGTATTCACTTCAAAAGAATGTAAATATGACACTTCCTTGCTAGGAAATAGCGTTTGCAGATGTCTACGTACCGTAGAAATAGAGTTCTAGTGCTTCTTAAAACGCGATATCGCACCTCACTTATATGTTTCATGATAAGATATAATATTCATTATGGAGTGATATGTATACCTCGTACTCACTTCAAAAGAACGTAAATGCGACCCTTCCATGCTAGGGAATAGCTTTTGCAGATGTCTACGTATCGTAGCGATAGAGATCTAATGCTTCTTAGAACGCGATATCGCATCTCACTTTTATGTTTCATGATAAGATATAATATTCATTGCGAAATGTCATGTATACCTCGTATTCACTTCAAAAGAATGTAAATGCGACACTTCCATGCTAGGAAGTAGCGTTTGCAGATGTCTACGTATCGTAGCATTAGGGTTCTAATGCTTCTTGGAACGCGATATCGCATCTCACATCTATGTTCCATGATAAGATATAATATTCATTGCGATGTGTCATGTATACCTCGTATTTACTTCAAACGAATGTAAATGCGACACTTCCATGCTAGGAAATAGCGTTTGCAGATGGCTACGTATCGTAGCACTAGAGTTCTAATGCTTCTTAGAAAGCGATATCGCATCTCACTTCTATGTTTCATGATAAGATATAATATTCATTGCGAAGTGTCATGTATACCTCGTATTCACTTCAAACGAATGTAAATGCGACACTTCCATGCTAGGAAATAGCATTTGCAGATGTCTACGTATCGTAGCACTAGAGTTCTAATGCTTCTTAGAACGCGATGTAGCATCTCACTTCTATGTTTCATGATAAGATATAATATTCATTGCGAAGTGTCATGTAAACCTCGATTTCACTTCACAAGAATGTAAAAGCGACACTTCCTTGCTAGGAAATATTGTTTGCAGATGTCTACGTATCACAGCAATAGAGTTCTAATGCTTCTTAGAAAGCGATATCGCATCTCACTTCTATGTTTCATGATAAGATATAATATTCATTGCGATGTGTCATGTATACCTCGTATTCACTTCAAACGAATGTAAATGCGACACTTCCATGCTAGGAAATAGCGTTTGCAGATGGCTACGTATCGTAGCATTAGAGTTCTAATGCTTCTTAGAAAGCGATATCGCATCTCACTTCTATGTTTCATGATAAGATATAATATTCATTGCGAAGTGTCATGTATACCTCGTATTCACTTCAAACGAATGTAAATGCGACACTTCCATGCTAGGAAATAGCGTTTGCAGATGTCTACGTATCGTAGCACTAGAGTTCTAATGCTTCTTAGAACGCGATATAGCATCTCACTTCTATGTTTCATGATAAGATATAATATTCATTGCGAAGTGTCATGTAAACCTCGATTTCACTTCACAAGAATGTAAAAGCGACACTTCCTTGCTAGGAAATATTGTTTGCAGATGTCTACGTATCACAGCAATAGAGTTCTAATGCTTCTTAGAACGCGATATCGCATCTCACTTCTATGTTTCATGATAAGATATAATATTCATTGCGAAGTGTCATGTATACCTCGTATTCACTTCAAAAGAACGTAAATAAGACACTTCCACGCTAGGAAATAGCGTTTGCAGGTGTCTACGGATCGTAGCAGTAGAGCTCTAATGCTCCTTAAAACGCAATATAGCACCTCATTCCTATGCTTCATGATAAGATATAATATTCATTGCGAAGTGTCATGTATATCTCGTATTCACATCAAAAGAATGTAAATGCGACACTTCCATGCTAGGAAATAGCGTTTGCAGATGTCTACGTATCGTAGCACTAGAGTTCTAATGCTTCTTAGAACGCGATATAGCATCTCACTTCTATGTTTCATGATAAGATATAATATTCATTGCGAAGTGTCATGTAAACCTCGATTTCACTTCACAAGAATGTAAAAGCGACACTTCCTTGCTAGGAAATATTGTTTGCAGATGTCTACGTATCACAGCAATAGAGTTCTAATGCTTCTTAGAACGCGATATCGCATCTCACTTCTATGTTTCATGATAAGATATAATATTCATTGCGAAGTGTCATGTATACCTCGTATTCACTTCAAAAGAACGTAAATAAGACACTTCCACGCTAGGAAATAGCGTTTGCAGGTGTCTACGGATCGTAGCAGTAGAGCTCTAATGCTCCTTAAAACGCAATATAGCACCTCATTCCTATGCTTCATGATAAGATATAATATTCATTGCGAAGTGTCATGTATATCTCGTATTCACATCAAAAGAATGTAAATGCGACACTTCCATGCTAGGAAATAGCGTTTGCAGATGTCTACGTATCGCAGCAATAGAGTTCCAATGCTTCCTAAAACGCGATATCGCATCTCTCTTCTATGTTTCATGACAAGGTATAATATTCATTGCGAAGTGTCATGTATACCTCGTATTCACTTCAAATGAATGTAAATGCAACACTTCCATGCTAGGAAATAGTGTTTGCAGATGTCTACGTGTCGTAGCAATAGAGTTCTCATGCTTCTTAAAACGCGATATCGCATCTCACCTCTATGTTTCATGATAAGATATAATATTCATTATGGAGTGATATGTATACCTCGTACTCACTTCAAAGGAATGTAAATGCGACCCTTCCATGCTAGGGAATTGCCTTTGCAGATGTCTACGTATCGTAGCACTAGAGTTCTAATGCTTCTTAGAACGCGATATAGCATCTCACTTCTATGTTTCATGATAAGATATAATATTCATTGCGAAGTGTCATGTAAACCTCGATTTCACTTCACAAGAATGTAAAAGCGACACTTCCTTGCTAGGAAATATTGTTTGCAGATGTCTACGTATCACAGCAATAGAGTTCTAATGCTTCTTAGAACGCGATATCGCATCTCACTTCTATGTTTCATGATAAGATATAATATTCATTGCGAAGTGTCATGTATACCTCGTATTCACTTCAAAAGAACGTAAATAAGACACTTCCACGCTAGGAAATAGCGTTTGCAGGTGTCTACGGATCGTAGCAGTAGAGCTCTAATGCTCCTTAAAACGCAATATAGCACCTCATTCCTATGCTTCATGATAAGATATAATATTCATTGCGAAGTGTCATGTATATCTCGTATTCACATCAAAAGAATGTAAATGCGACACTTCCATGCTAGGAAATAGCGTTTGCAGATGTCTACGTATCGCAGCAATAGAGTTCCAATGCTTCCTAAAACGCGATATCGCATCTCTCTTCTATGTTTCATGACAAGATATAATATTCATTGCGAATTGTCATGTATACCTCGTATTCACTTCAAATGAATGTAAATGCAACACTTCCTTGCTAGGAAATATTGTTTGCAGATGTCTACGTATCACAGCAATAGATTTCTAATGCTTCTTAGAAAGCGATATCGCATCTCACTTCTATGTTTCATGATAAGATATAATATTCATTGCGATGTGTCATGTATACCTCGTATTCACTTCAAACGAATGTAAATGCGACACTTCCATGCTAGGAAATAGCGTTTGCAGATGGCTACGTATCGTAGCACTAGAGTTCTAATGCATCTTAGAAAGCGATATCGCATCTCACTTCTATGTTTCATGATAAGATATAATATTCATTGCGAAGTGCCATGTATACCTCGTATTCACTTCAAACGAATGTAAATGCGACACTTCCATGCTAGGAAATAGCGTTTGCAGATGTCTACGTATCGTAGCACTAGAGTTCTAATGCTTCTTAGAACGCGATATAGCATCTCACTTCTATGTTTCATGATAAGATATAATATTCATTGCGAAGTGTCATGTAAACCTCGATTTCACTTCACAAGAATGTAAAAGCGACACTTCCTTGCTAGGAAATATTGTTTGCAGATGTCTACGTATCACAGCAATAGAGTTCTAATGCTTCTTAGAACGCGATATCGCATCTCACTTCTATGTTTCATGATAAGATATAATATTCATTGCGAAGTGTCATGTATACCTCGTATTCACTTCAAAAGAACGTAAATAAGACACTTCCACGCTAGGAAATAGCGTTTGCAGGTGTCTACGGATCGTAGCAGTAGAGCTCTAATGCTCCTTAAAACGCAATATAGCACCTCATTCCTATGCTTCATGATAAGATATAATATTCATTGCGAAGTGTCATGTATATCTCGTATTCACATCAAAAGAATGTAAATGCGACACTTCCATGCTAGGAAATAGCGTTTGCAGATGTCTACGTATCGCAGCAATAGAGTTCCAATGCTTCCTAAAACGCGATATCGCATCTCTCTTCTATGTTTCATGACAAGGTATAATATTCATTGCGAAGTGTCATGTATACCTCGTAGTCACTTCAAATGAATGTAAATGCAACACTTCCATGCTAGGAAATAGTGTTTGCAGATGTCTACGTGTCGTAGCAATAGAGTTCTCATGCTTCTTAAAACGCGATATCGCATCTCACCTCTATGTTTCATGATAAGATATAATATTCATTATGGAGTGATATGTATACCTCGTACTCACTTCAAAGGAATGTAAATGCGACCCTTCCATGCTAGGGAATTGCCTTTGCAGATGTCTACGTATCGTAGCAATAGAGTTCTAATGCTCCCTAAAATGCGATATCGCACCTCTCTTCTATGTTTCATGATAAGGTATTATATTCATTGCGAAGTGTCATGTATACCTCGTATTCACTTCAAAAGAATGCAAATGCGACACTTCCTTGCTAGGTAATATTGTTTGCAGATGTCTACGTGTCACAGCAATAGAGTAATAATGCTTCTTAAAACGAGATGTCGTATTTCATTTCTATGTTTCGTAATAAGATATAATACTCATTGTGTAATGTTATGTAAACCTCGTATTCACTTCAGTGGAATGTAAGTGCGAAATTTCCTTGCTAGGAGATAGAGTTTGCAGATGTCTACGTATATTAGCAATAGAGTTCTAATGCTTCTCAAAACGCGATATAGCACCTCATTCCTATGTTTCATGATAAGATATAATATTCATTGCGAAGTGTCATGTATATCTCGTATTCACTTCAAACGAATGTAAATGCGACGCTTCCATGCTAGGAAATAGCGTTTGCAGATGTCTACGTATCGTAGCAATAGAGTTCTAATGCTTCTTAAAACGCGATATCGCATCTCACTGCTATGTTTCATGAGAAGATATAATATTCATTATGGAGTGTTATGTATACCTCGTACTTACCTCAAAAGAATGTAAATGCGACCCTTCCATCCTAGGAAATAGCGTTTGCAGATGTCTACGTATTGTAGCAATAGAGTTCTAATGCTTCTTGGAACGCGATAACGCATCTCACTTCTATGTTTCATGATAAGATATAATATTCATTGCAAAGTGTAATGTATACCTCGTATTCACTTAAAAAGAACGTAAATAAGACACTTCCATGCTAGGAAATAGCGTTTGCAGATGTCTACGTATCGTAGCAATAGAGTTCTAATGCTTCTTAGAAGGCGATATCGCATCTCACATCTATGATTCATGATAAGATGTAATATTCATTGCGAAGTGTCATGTATACCTCGTATTCACTTCAAAAGAATGTAAATATGACACTTCCTTGCTAGGAAATAGCGTTTGCAGATGTCTACGTACCGTAGAAATAGAGTTCTAGTGCTTCTTAAAACGCGATATCGCACCTCACTGATATGTTTCATGATAAGATATAATATTCATTATGGAGTGATATGTATACCTCGTACTCACTTCAAAAGAATGTAAATGCGACCCTTCCATGCTAGGGAATAGCTTTTGCAGATGTCTACGTATCGTAGCGATAGAGATCTAATGCTTCTTAGAACGCGATTCGCATCTCACTTTTATGTTTCATGATAAGATATAATATTCATTGCGAAATGTCATGTATGCCTCGTATTCACTTCAAAAGAATGTAAATGCGACACTTCCATGCTAGGAAGTAGCGTTTGCAGATGTCTACGTATCGTAGCATTAGGGTTCTAATGCTTCTTGGAACGCGATATCGCATCTCACATCTATGTTCCATGATAAGATATAATATTCATTGCGAAGTGTCATGTATACCTCGATTTCACTTCACAAGAATGTAAATGCGACACTTCCTTGCTAGGAAATATTGTTTGCAGATGTCTACGTATCACAGCAATAGAGTTCTAATGCTTCTTAGAAAGCGATATCGCATCTCACTTCTATGTTTCATGATAAGATATAATATTCATTGCGATGTGTCATGTATACCTCGTATTCACTTCAAACGAATGTAAATGCGACACTTCCATGCTAGGAAATAGCGTTTGCAGATGGCTACGTATCGTAGCACTAGAGTTCTAATGCTTATTAGAAAGCGATATCGCATCTCACCTCTATGTTTCATGATAAGATATAATATTCATTATGGAGTGATATGTATACCTCGTACTCACTTCAAAGGAATGTAAATGCGACCCTTCCATGCTAGGGAATTGCCTTTGCAGATGTCTACGTATCGTAGCACTAGAGTTCTAATGCTTCTTAGAACGCGATATAGCATCTCACTTCTATGTTTCATGATAAGATATAATATTCATTGCGAAGTGTCATGTAAACCTCGATTTCACTTCACAAGAATGTAAAAGCGACACTTCCTTGCTAGGAAATATTGTTTGCAGATGTCTACGTATCACAGCAATAGAGTTCTAATGCTTCTTAGAACGCGATATCGCATCTCACTTCTATGTTTCATGATAAGATATAATATTAATTGCGAAGTGTCATGTATACCTCGTATTCACTTCAAAAGAACGTAAATAAGACACTTCCACGCTAGGAAATAGCGTTTGCAGGTGTCTACGGATCGTAGCAGTAGAGCTCTAATGCTCCTTAAAACGCAATATAGCACCTCATTCCTATGCTTCATGATAAGATATAATATTCATTGCGAAGTGTCATGTATATCTCGTATTCACATCAAAAGAATGTAAATGCGACACTTCCATGCTAGGAAATAGCGTTTGCAGATGTCTACGTATCGCAGCAATAGAGTTCCAATGCTTCCTAAAACGCGATATCGCATCTCTCTTCTATGTTTCATGACAAGGTATAATATTCATTGCGAAGTGTCATGTATACCTCGTATTCACTTCAAATGAATGTAAATGCAACACTTCCTTGCTAGGAAATATTGTTTGCAGATGTCTACGTATCACAGCAATAGATTTCTAATGCTTCTTAGAAAGCGATATCGCATCTCACTTCTATGTTTCATGATAAGATATAATATTCATTGCGATGTGTCATGTATACCTCGTATTCACTTCAAACGAATGTAAATGCGACACTTCCATGCTAGGAAATAGCGTTTGCAGATGGCTACGTATCGTAGCACTAGAGTTCTAATGCATCTTAGAAAGCGATATCGCATCTCACTTCTATGTTTCATGATAAGATATAATATTCATTGCGAAGTGCCATGTATACCTCGTATTCACTTCAAACGAATGTAAATGCGACACTTCCATGCTAGGAAATAGCGTTTGCAGATGTCTACGTATCGTAGCACTAGAGTTCTAATGCTTCTTAGAACGCGATATAGCATCTCACTTCTATGTTTCATGATAAGATATAATATTCATTGCGAAGTGTCATGTAAACCTCGATTTCACTTCACAAGAATGTAAAAGCGACACTTCCTTGCTAGGAAATATTGTTTGCAGATGTCTACGTATCACAGCAATAGAGTTCTAATGCTTCTTAGAACGCGATATCGCATCTCACTTCTATGTTTCATGATAAGATATAATATTCATTGCGAAGTGTCATGTATACCTCGTATTCACTTCAAAAGAACGTAAATAAGACACTTCCACGCTAGGAAATAGCGTTTGCAGGTGTCTACGGATCGTAGCAGTAGAGCTCTAATGCTCCTTAAAACGCAATATAGCACCTCATTCCTATGCTTCATGATAAGATATAATATTCATTGCGAAGTGTCATGTATATCTCGTATTCACATCAAAAGAATGTAAATGCGACACTTCCATGCTAGGAAATAGCGTTTGCAGATGTCTACGTATCGCAGCAATAGAGTTCCAATGCTTCCTAAAACGCGATATCGCATCTCTCTTCTATGTTTCATGACAAGGTATAATATTCATTGCGAAGTGTCATGTATACCTCGTATTCACTTCAAATGAATGTAAATGCAACACTTCCATGCTAGGAAATAGTGTTTGCAGATGTCTACGTGTCGTAGCAATAGAGTTCTCATGCTTCTTAAAACGCGATATCGCATCTCACCTCTATGTTTCATGATAAGATATAATATTCATTATGGAGTGATATGTATACCTCGTACTCACTTCAAAGGAATGTAAATGCGACCCTTCCATGCTAGGGAATTGCCTTTGCAGATGTCTACGTATCGTAGCAATAGAGTTCTAATGCTCCCTAAAATGCGATATCGCACCTCTCTTCTATGTTTCATGATAAGGTATTATATTCATTGCGAAGTGTCATGTATACCTCGTATTCACTTCAAAAGAATGCAAATGCGACACTTCCTTGCTAGGTAATATTGTTTGCAGATGTCTACGTGTCACAGCAATAGAGTAATAATGCTTCTTAAAACGAGATGTCGTATTTCATTTCTATGTTTCGTAATAAGATATAATACTCATTGTGTAATGTTATGTAAACCTCGTATTCACTTCAGTGGAATGTAAGTGCGAAATTTCCTTGCTAGGAGATAGAGTTTGCAGATGTCTACGTATATTAGCAATAGAGTTCTAATGCTTCTCAAAACGCGATATAGCACCTCATTCCTATGTTTCATGATAAGATATAATATTCATTGCGAAGTGTCATGTATATCTCGTATTCACTTCAAACGAATGTAAATGCGACGCTTGCATGCTAGGAAATAGCGTTTGCAGATGTCTACGTATCGTAGCAATAGAGTTCTAATGCTTCTTAAAACGCGATATCGCATCTCACTGCTATGTTTCATGAGAAGATATAATATTCATTATGGAGTGTTATGTATACCTCGTACTTACCTCAAAAGAATGTAAATGCGACCCTTCCATCCTAGGAAATAGCGTTTGCAGATGTCTACGTATTGTAGCAATAGAGTTCTAATGCTTCTTGGAACGCGATAACGCATCTCACTTCTATGTTTCATGATAAGATATAATATTCATTGCAAAGTGTAATGTATACCTCGTATTCACTTAAAAAGAACGTAAATAAGACACTTCCATGCTAGGAAATAGCGTTTGCAGATGTCTACGTATCGTAGCAATAGAGTTCTAATGCTTCTTAGAAGGCGATATCGCATCTCACATCTATGATTCATGATAAGATGTAATATTCATTGCGAAGTGTCATGTATACCTCGTATTCACTTCAAAAGAATGTAAATATGACACTTCCTTGCTAGGAAATAGCGTTTGCAGATGTCTACGTACCGTAGAAATAGAGTTCTAGTGCTTCTTAAAACGCGATATCGCACCTCACTGATATGTTTCATGATAAGATATAATATTCATTATGGAGTGATATGTATACCTCGTACTCACTTCAAAAGAATGTAAATGCGACCCTTCCATGCTAGGGAATAGCTTTTGCAGATGTCTACGTATCGTAGCGATAGAGATCTAATGCTTCTTAGAACGCGATATCGCATCTCACTTTTATGTTTCATGATAAGATATAATATTCATTGCGAAATGTCATGTATGCCTCGTATTCACTTCAAAAGAATGTAAATGCGACACTTCCATGCTAGGAAGTAGCGTTTGCAGATGTCTACGTATCGTAGCATTAGGGTTCTAATGCTTCTTGGAACGCGATATCGCATCTCACATCTATGTTCCATGATAAGATATAATATTCATTGCGAAGTGTCATGTATACCTCGATTTCACTTCACAAGAATGTAAATGCGACACTTCCTTGCTAGGAAATATTGTTTGCAGATGTCTACGTATCACAGCAATAGAGTTCTAATGCTTCTTAGAAAGCGATATCGCATCTCACTTCTATGTTTCATGATAAGATATAATATTCATTGCGATGTGTCATGTATACCTCGTATTCACTTCAAACGAATGTAAATGCGACACTTCCATGCTAGGAAATAGCGTTTGCAGATGGCTACGTATCGTAGCACTAGAGTTCTAATGCTTCTTAGAAAGCGATATCGCATCTCACTTCTATGTTTCATGATAAGATATAATATTCATAGCGAAGTGTCATGTATACCTCGTATTCACTTCAAACGAATGTAAATGCGACACTTCCATGCTAGGAAATAGCGTTTGCAGATGTCTACGTGTCGTAGCAATAGAGTTCTCATGCATCTTAAAACGCGATATCGCATCTCACCTCTATGTTTCATGATAAGATATAATATTCATTATGGAGTGTTATGTATACCTCGTATTCACTTCAAAAGAATGTAAATGCGACACTTCCTTGCTAGGAAATATTGTTTGCAGATGTCTACGTATCACAGCAATAGAGTACTAATGCCTCTTAAAACGAGATGTCGTATTTCACTTCTATGTTTCGTAATAAGATATAATATTCATTGTGTAATGTTATGTATACCTCGTATTCACTTCAAAAGAATGTAAGTGCGACACTTCCATGCTAGGAAATAGCGTTTGCAGATGTCTCCGCATCGAGGCCATAGAGTTCTAATGAATCTTAAATCGCGATAACGCATCTCTCTTCTATGTTTCATGACAAGATATAATATTCATTGCGAAGTGTCATGTATTCCTCGAATTCTCTCCAAACGAATGTAAATGCGACACTTCCTTGCTAGGAAATGGCGTATTCAAATGTCTACGTATCGTAGAAATAGAGTTCTAATGCTACTTAAATCGCGATATCGCATCTCATTTTATATGTTTCGTGATAAGATATAATATTCATTGCGAAGTGTCATGTATACCTCGTATTCACTCCAAAAGAATGTAAATGCGACTATTGCTTGCTACGAAATAGCGTTTGCAGATGTCTACGTATCGTAGCAATAGAGTTCTGGTGCTACTTAAATCGCGATATCGCAACTCATATATATGTTTCGTAATAAGATATAATATTCATTGCGAAGTGTCATGTATACCACGTATTCACTTCAAAAGAATGTAAGTGCGACACTTCCATGCTAGGAAATAGCGTTTGCAGATGTCTCCGCATCGAGGCCATAGAGTTCTAATGCTTCTTAAAACGCGAAATCGCATCTCTCTTCTATGTTACATGATAAGATATAATATTCATTGCGAAGTGTCATGTATAACTCGTATTCCCTCCAAACGAATGTAAATGCGACACTTCCTTGCTAGGAAATGGCGTATTCAGATGTCTACGTATCGTAGCAATAGAGTTCTAATGCTATTTAAATCGCGATATCGCATCTCATTAATATGTTTCGTGATAAGTTATAATGTTCATCGCGAAGTGTCAGGTATACCTCGTATTCACTTCAAAAGAATGTAAATGCGATACTTCCATGCTAGGAAATAGCGTCTGCAGATGTCTACGCGTCGGTGCAATATAGTTCTAATGCTTCTTAAAACGCGATATCGCATCTCACTTCTATGTTTCATGACAAGATATAATATTCACTGCGAAGTGTCATGTATACCTCGTATTCCCTCCAAACGAATGTAAATGCGACTCTTCCTTGCTAGGAAATGGCGTATTCAGATGTCTACGTATCGTAGCAATAGAGTTCTAATGCTAGTTAAATCGCGATATCGCATCTCATTTATATGGTTCGTGATAAGATATAATATTCATCGCGAAGTGTCAGGTATACCTCGTATTCACTTCAAAAGAATGTAAATGCGACACTTCCATGCTAGGAAATAGCGTCTGCAGATGTCTACGCGTCGAGGCAATAGAGTTCTAATGCTTCTTAAAACGCGATATCGAATTTCAATTCTATGTTTCATTATAAGATATAATATTCATTGCGAAGTGTCATGTATACCTCGTATTCACATCAAAAGAATGTAAATGCGACTATTCCTTGCTAGGGCATAGCGTTTGCAGATGCCTACGTATCGTAGCAATAGGGTTCTAATGCTTCTTAGATCGCGATATCGCATCTCATATCTATGTATCGTGATAAGTTATAATATTCATTCCGAAGTGTCATGAAAACCTCGAATTCACTTCAAAAGAATGTAAATGCGACTATTGGTTGCTAGGAAATAGCAATTGCAGATGTCTACGTATCGTAGCAATAGAGTTCTAATGCTTCTCAAAACGCGATATCGCATCTCATTTCTATGTTTCCCGATAAGATATAATATTCATTGCGAAGTGTCATGTACACCTCGTATTCATTTCAAAAGAATGTAAATGCGACACTTCCATGCTAAGAAATAGCGACTGCAGATGTCTACGCGTCGAGGCATTAGAGTTCTAATGCTTCTTAAAACGCGATATCGCATCTCACTTCTATGTTTCATGATAAGATATAATATTCATTGCGAAGTTTCATGTATACCTCGTATTCCCTCCAAACGAATGTAAATGCGACACATCCTTGCTAGGAAATGGCGTATTCAGATATCTACGTATCGTAGCAATAGAGTTCTAATGCTACTTGAACCGCAATATCGCATCTCATTTATATGTTTCTTGATAAGATATAATATTCATCGCGAAGTGTGAGGTATACCTCGTATTCACTTCAAAAGAATGTAAATGCGACACTTCCATGCTAGGAAGTAGCATCTGCAGATGTCTACGCGTCGAGGCAATAGAGTTCTGATGCTTCTTAAAACGCGATATCGAATCTCAATTCTATGTTTCATTATAAGATGTAATATTCATTGCGAAGTGTCATGTATACCTCGTATTCACTTCAAAAGAACGTAAGTGCGACACTTCCATGCTAGGAAATAGCGTTTGCAGATGTCTCCGCATCGAGGCCATAGAGTTCTAATGAATCCTAAATCGCGATAACGCATCTCTCTTCTATGTTTCATGACAAGATATAATATTCATTGCGAAGTGTCATGTATTCCTCGAATTCTCTCCAAACGAATGTAAATGCGACACTTCCTTGCTAGGAAATGGCGTATTCAAATGTCTACGTATCGTAGAAATAGAGTTCTAATGCTACTTAAATCGCGATATCGCATCTCATTTTATATGTTTCGTGATAAGATATAATATTCATTGCGAAGTGTCATGTATACCTCGTATTCACTCCAAAAGAATGTAAATGCGACTATTGCTTGCTACGAAATAGCGTTTGCAGATGTCTACGTATCGTAGCAATAGAGTTCTGGTGCTACTTAAATCGCGATATCGCAACTCATATATATGTTTCGTAATAAGATATAATATTCATTGCGAAGTGTCATGTATACCACGTATTCACTTCAAAAGAATGTAAGTGCGACACTTCCATGCTAGGAAATAGCGTTTGCAGATGTCTCCGCATCGAGGCCATAGAGTTCTAATGCTTCTTAAAACGCGAAATCGCATCTCTCTTCTATGTTACATGATAAGATATAATATTCATTGCGAAGTGTCATGTATAACTCGTATTCCCTCCAAACGAATGTAAATGCGACACTTCCTTGCTAGGAAATGGCGTATTCAGATGTCTACGTATCGTAGCAATAGAGTTCTAATGCTACTTAAATCGCGATATCGCATCTCATTAATATGTTTCGTGATAAGTTATAATGTTCATCGCGATGTGTCAGGTATACCTCGTATTCACTTCAAAAGAATGTAAATGCGATACTTCCATGCTAGGAAATAGCGTCTGCAGATGTCTACGCGTCGGTGCAATATAGTTCTAATGCTTCTTAAAACGCGATATCGCATCTCACTTCTATGTTTCATGACAAGATATAATATTCATTGCGAAGTGTCATGTATACCTCGTATTCACATCAAAAGAATGTAAATGCGACTATTCCTTGCTAGGGCATAGCGTTTGCAGATGCCTACGTATCGTAGCAATAGGGTTCTAATGCTTCTTAGATCGCGATATCGCATCTCATATCTATGTATCGTGATAAGTTATAATATTCATTCCGAAGTGTCATGAAAACCTCGAATTCACTTCAAAAGAATGTAAATGCGACTATTGGTTGCTAGGAAATAGCAATTGCAGATGTCTACGTATCGTAGCAATAGAGTTCTAATGCTTCTCAAAACGCGATATCGCATCTCATTTCTATGTTTCCCGATAAGATATAATATTCATTGCGAAGTGTCATGTACACCTCGTATTCATTTCAAAAGAATGTAAATGCGACACTTCCATGCTAAGAAATAGCGACTGCAGATGTCTACGCGTCGAGGCATTAGAGTTCTAATGCTTCTTAAAACGCGATATCGCATCTCACTTCTATGTTTCATGATAAGATATAATATTCATTGCGAAGTTTCATGTATACCTCGTATTCCCTCCAAACGAATGTAAATGCGACACATCCTTGCTAGGAAATGGCGTATTCAGATATCTACGTATCGTAGCAATAGAGTTCTAATGCTACTTGAACCGCAATATCGCATCTCATTTATATGTTTCTTGATAAGATATAATATTCATCGCCAAGTGTGAGGTATACCTCGTATTCACTTCAAAAGAATGTAAATGCGACACTTCCATGCTAGGAAGTAGCATCTGCAGATGTCCACGCGTCGAGGCAATAGAGTTCTGATGCTTCTCAAAACGCGATATCGAATCTAAATTCTATGTTTCATTATAAGATGTAATATTCATTGCGAAGTGTCATGTATACCTCGTATTCACTTCAAAAGAACGTAAGTGCGACACTTCCATGCTAGGAAATAGCGTTTGCAGATGTCTCCGCATCGAGGCCATAGAGTTCTAATGAATCCTAAATCGCGATAACGCATCTCTCTTCTATGTTTCATGACAAGATATAATATTCATTGCGAAGTGTCATGTATTCCTCGAATTCTCTCCAAATGAATGTAAATGCGACACTTCCTTGCTAGGAAATGGCGTATTCAAATGTCTACGTATCGTAGAAATAGAGTTCTAATGCTACTTAAATCGCGATATCGCATCTCATTTTATATGTTTCGTGATAAGATATAATATTCATTGCGAAGTGTCATGTATACCTCGTATTCACTTCAAAAGAATGTAAGTGCGACACTTCCATGCTAGGAAATAGCGTTTGCAGATGTCTCCGCATCGAGGCCATAGTGTTCTAATGCTTCTTAAAACGCGAAATCGCATCTCTCTTCTATGTTACATGATAAGATATAATATTCATTGCGAAGTGTCATGTATAAATCGTATTCCCTCCAAACGAATGTAAATGCTACACTTCCTTGCTAGGAAATGGCGTATTCAGATGTCTACGTATCGTAGCAATAGAGTTCTAATGCTACTTAAATCGCGATATCGCATCTCATTTATATGTTTCGTGATAAGATATAATATTCATCGCGAAGTGTCAGGTATACCTCGTATTCACTTCAAAAGAATGTAAATGCGACACTTCCATGCTAGGAAATAGCGTCTGCAGATGTCTACGCGTCGAGGCAATAGAGTTCTAATGCTTCTTAAAACGTGATATCGAATCTCAATTCTATGTTTCATTATAAGATATAATATTCATTGCGAAGTGTCATGTATACCTCGTATTCACATCAAAAGAATGTAAATGCGACTATTCCTTGCTAGGGCATAGCGTTTGCAGATGCCTACGTATCGTAGCAATAGAGTTCTAATGCTTCTTAGATCGCGATATCGCATCTCATTTCTATGTTTCGTGATAAGTTATAATATTCATTCCGAAGTGTCATGTAAACCTCGAATTCACTTCAAACGAAAGTAAATGCGACTATTGGTTGCTAGGAAATAGCGATTGCAGATGTCTACGTATCGTAGCAATAGAGTTCTAATGCTTCTCAAAACGCGATATCGCATCTCATTTCTATGTTTCCCGATAAGATATAATATTCATTGCGAAGTGTCATGTACACCTCGTATTCACTTCAAAAGAATGTAAATGCGACACTTCCATGCTAGGAAATAGCGTTTGCAGATGTTTCCGCATCGAGGCCATAGAGTTCTAATGCTTCTTAAATCGCGATATCGCTTCTCTCTTCTATGTTTCATGATATGATATAATATTCATTGCGAAGTGTCATGTATACCTCGTATTCACTTCAAGAGAATGTAAATGCGATACTTCCATGCTAGGAAATCGCGTTTGCAGATGTCTCTGCATCGAGGCCATAGAGTTCTAATGAATCTTAAAACGCGATAACGCATCTCTCTCCTATGTTTCATGATAAGACATAATACTCATTGCGAAGTGTCATGTATACCTCGTATTCTCTCCAATCGAATGTAAATGCGACACTTCCTTGCTAGGAAATGGCGTATTCAGATGTCTACGTATCGTAGCAATGGTGTTTTAATGCTACTTAAATCGCGATATCGCATCTCATTTCTATGTTTCGTGATAAGATATAATAATCATTGCGAAGTGTCATGTATACCTCGTATTCACTCCAAATGAATGTAATCGCGACTATTGCTTGCTAGGAAATAGCGTTTGCAGATGTCTACGTATCGTAGCAATAGAGTTCTGATGCTACTTAAATCGCGATATCGCATCTCAATTATATGTTTCGTGATAAGATATAATTTTCATTGCGAAGTGTCATGTATACCACGTATTCACTTCAAAAGAATGTAAGTGCGACGCTTCCTTGCTAGGAAATATTGTTTGCAGATGTCTACGTATCACAGCAATAGAGTACTAATGCCTCTTAAAACGAGATGTCGTATTTCACTTCTATGTTTCGTAATAAGATATAATATTCATTGTGTAATGTTATGTATACCTCGTATTCACTTCAGTGGAATGTAAGTGCGAAATTTCCTCGCTAGGAAATAGAGTTTGCAGATGTCTACGTATAATAGCAATAGAGTTCTAATGCTTCTCAAAACGCAACGTAGCACCTCATTCCTATGTTTCATGATAAGCTATAATATTCATTGCGAAGTGTCATGTATATCTCGTATTCACTTCTAAGGAATGTAAATGCGACACATCCATGCTAGGAAATAGCGTTTGCATATGTCTACGTATCGCAGCAATAGAGTTCGAATGCTTCCTAAAACGCGATATCGCATCTCTATTCTATGTTTCATGATAAGGTATAATATTCATTGCGAAGTGTCATGTATACCTCGTATTCACTTCAAGTGAATGTAAATGCGACACTTCCATGCTAGGAACTAGCGTTTGCAGATGTCTACGTATCATAGCCATAGAGTTCTAATGCTTCTCAAAACGCGATATCGCATCTCACTGCTATGTTTCATGAGAAGATATAATATTCATTATGGAGTGTTATGTATACCTCGTATTCACAACAAAAGAATGTAAATGCGGCACTTCCGTGCTAGGAAACAGCGTTTGCAGATGTCTACGTATCGTAGCAATAGGGTTCTAATGCTTCTTAAAACGCGATGTCGCATCTCACTTCTATCTTTCATGATAAGATATAATATTCATTGCGAAGTGTCATGTATACCACGATTTCACTTCACAAGAATGTAAATGCGACACTTCCTTGCTAGGAAATATAGTTTGCAAGATGTTTACGTATCACAGCAATAGAGTACTAATGCTTCTTAAAACGAGATGTCGTATTTAATTTCTATGTTCCGTAGTAAGATATAATATTCATTGTGTAATGTTATGCATACCTCGTATTCACTTCAAAAGTATGTAAGTGCGACACTTCCTTGCTAGGAAATATTGTTTGCAGATGTCTACGTATCGTAGAAATGAAGTTCTAGTGCTTCTTAAATCACGATATCGCATCTCATTTCTATGTTTCGTGAGAAGGTGTAATATTCATTGCGAAGTGTCATGTATACATGGTATTCACTTCAAAAGAATGTAAATGCGACACTTTCTTGCTAGGAGATATTGTTTGCAGATGTATACGTATCGTCGCAATAGAGCTCTAATGCTTCTCAAAACGCGAAATCGCAACTCATTCCTATGTTTCATGATAAGATATAATATTAATTGCGAAGTGTCATGTATATCTCGGATTCACTTCAATAGAATGTAAATGCGAAACTTCCATGCTAGGAAATATCGTTTGCAGATGTCTACGTATCCTAGCAATAGAGTTCTAATGCTTCTCAAAACGAGATATCGCAAATCGTTCCAATGTTTCATGATAAGATATAATATTCATTGCGAAGTGTCATGTATAGCTCGTATTCACTTCAAAAGAATGTAAATGCGAAACTTCCATGCTAGGAAATAGCGTTTGCAGATGTCTACGTATCGTAGCGATAGAGTTCTATTGCTTCTTAGAACGCGATATCGCATATCACATCTATGTTTCATGATAAGATGTAATATTCATTGCGAAGTGTCATGTATACCTCGTATTCACTTCAAAAGAATGTAAATGCGAAACTTCCAGGCTAGGAAGTAGCGTTTGCAGATGTCTACGTATCGTAGCGATAGAGTTCTAATGCTTCTTAAAACGAGATGTCGCATTTCATTTCCATGCTTCGTAATAAGATATAATATTCATTGTGGAGTGTCATGCATACCTCGTACTCACATCACAAGAATGTAAATGCGACACATCCATGCAAGGAAATAGCGTTTGCAGATGTCAACGTATTTTAGCAATTGAGATCTAATGCTTCTCTATACGCGATATAGCATCTCATTCCTATGTTTCCTTATAAGATATAATACTCATTGCGAAGAGTCACGTATACCTCGTATTCACTTCAAATGAATGTAAATGTGACACTTCCATGCTAGGAAATAGCGTTTGCAGATGTCTACGTATCGTAGCAATAGAATTCTAATGTTGCTTAGAACGCGATATCGCATCTCACTTCTATGTTTCATGATAAGATATAATATTCATTGCGATGTGTCATGTATACCTCGTATTCACTTCAAAAGAATGTAAATGCGACACTTCCTTGCTAGGAAATAACATTTGCAGATGTCTACGCATCGTAGCAATGTAGTTCTAGCGCTTCTTAAATCGCGATATCGCATCTCACTTCTATGTTTCGAGATAAGATATAATATTCATTGCGAAGAGTCATGTATACCTCGTATTCACTTCAAAAGAATGTAAATGCGACACTTCCTTGCTAGGAAGTAGCGTTTCCAGATGACCACGTATCGTAAAAATAGAGTTCTAATGCTTCTTAAAACAAGATGTCGCACTTCATTTCTATGTTTCGTGATAAGATAAAATATTCATTGCGAAGTGTCATGTATACCTCGTATTCACTTCAAAAGAATGTAAATGCGACACTTCCATGCTAGGAAATAGCCTCTGCAGATGTCTACGTATCGTAGCAATAGAGTTCTAATGCTACTTAAAACGTGATGTCGTATTTCATTTCTATGTTTCGTGATAAGAAATAATATTCATTGTGGAGTGTTATGTATACCTCGTATTGACTTCAAAAGAATGTAAATGCTACACTTCCTTGCTAGGAAATAACATTTGCAGATGTCTACGCATCGTAGCCATAGAGTTCTAGTGCTTCTTAAACAGCGATATCGCATTTCACTTCTATGTTTCGTGATAAGACATAATATTCATTGTGAAGTGTTATGTATACCTCGTATTATCTTCAAAAGAATGTAAATGCGGCACTTCCGTGCTAGGATACAGCGTTTGCAGATGTCTACGTATCGTAGCAATAGGGTTCTAATGCTTCTTAAAACGCGATATCGCATCTCACTTCTATCTTTCATGATAAGATATAATATTCATTGTGAAGTGTTATGTATACCTCGTATTCACTTCAAAAGAATGAAAATGCGACACTTCGTTGCTAGGAAATATTGTTCGCAGATGTCTACCTATTGTAAAAATAGAGTTCTAATGCTTCTTAAAACAAGATGTCGCACTTCATTTCTATGTTTCGTGATAAGATAAAATATTCATTGCGAAGTGTCATGTATACCTCGTATTCACTTCAAAAGAATGTAAATGCGACACTTCCATGCTAGGAAGTAGCCTTTGCAGATGTCTACGTATCGTAGCAATAGAGTTCTAATGCTACTTAAAACGTGATGTCGTATTTCATTTCTATGTTTCGTGATAAGATATAATATTCATTGTGGAGTGTTATGTATACCTCGTATTGACTTCAAAAGAATGTAAATGCTACACTTCCTTGCTAGGAAATAACATTTGCAGATGTCTACGCATCGTAGCCATAGAGTTCTAGTGCTCCTTAAACAGCGATATCGCATTTCACTTCTATGTTTCGTGATAAGACATAATATTCATTGTGAAGTGTTATGTATACCTCGTATTATCTTCAAAAGAATGTAAATGAGGCACTTCCATGCTAGGATATAGCGTTTGCAGATGTCTACGTATCGTAGCAATAGAGTTCTAATGCTTCTCAAAACGAGATATCGCAAATCATTCCTATGTTTCATGATAAGATATAATATTCATTGCGAAGTGTCATGTATATCTCGTATTCACTTCAAAAGAATGTAAATGCGAAACTTCCATGCTAGGAAATGGCGTTTGCAGATGTCTACGTATCGTAGCGATAGAGTTCTATTGCTTCTTAGAACGCGATATCGCATATCACTCCTATGTTTCATGATAAGATGTAATATTCATTGCGAAGTGTCATGTATACCTCGTATTCACTTCAAAAGAATGTAAATGCGAAACTTCCAGGCTAGGAAGTAGCGTTTGCAGATGTCTACGTATCGTAGCGATAGAGTTCTAATGCTTCTTAAAACGAGATGTCGCATTTCATTTCCATGTTTCGTAATAAGATATAATATTCATTGTGGAGTGTCATGCATACCTCGTACTCACATCACAAGAATGTAAATGCGACACATCCATGCAAGGAAATAGCGTTTGCAGATGTCAACGTATTTTAGCAATTGAGATCTAATGCTTCTCAATACGCGATATCGCATCTCATTCCTATGTTTCCTTATAAGATATAATACTCATTGCGAAGAGTCACGTATACCTCGTATTCACTTCAAATGAATGTAAATGTGACACTTCCATGCTAGGAAATAGCGTTTGCAGATGTCTACGTATCGTAGCAATAGAATTCTAATGTTGCTTAGAACGCGATATGGCATCTCACATCTATGTTTCATGATAATATATAATATTCATTGCGTTGTGTCATGTATACCTCGTATTCACTTCACAAGAATGTAAATGCGACACTTCCTTGCTGGGAAATATTGTTTGCAGATGTCTACGTATCGTAGCAATGAAGTTCTAGTGCTTCTTAAATCACGATATCGCATCTCATTTCTATGTTTCGTGATAAGGTATAATATTCATTGCCAAGTGTCATGTATACATCGTATTCACTTCAAAAGAATGTAAATGCGACACTTTCTTGCTAGGAAATATTGTTTGCAGATGTCTACGTATCGTCACAATAGAGCTCTAATGCTTCTCAAAACGCGAAATCGCAACTCATTCCTATGTTTCATGAGAAGATATAATATTAATTGCGAAGTGTCATGTATATCTCGTATTCACTTCAAAAGAATGTAAATGCGAAACTTCCATGCTAGGAAATGGCGTTTGCAGATGTCTACGTATCGTAGCGATAGAGTTCTATTGCTTCTTAGAACGCGATATCGCATATCACTTCTATGTTTCATGATAAGATGTAATATTCATTGCGAAGTGTCATGTATACCTCGTATTCACTTCAAAAGAATGTAAATGCGAAACTTCCAGGCTAGGAAGTAGCGTTTGCAGATGTCTACGTATCGTAGCGATAGAGTTCTAATGCTTCTTAAAACGAGATGTCGCATTTCATTTCCATGTTTCGTAATAAGATATAATATTCATTGTGGAGTGTCATGCATACCTCGTACTCACATCACAAGAATGTAAATGCGACACATCCATGCAAGGAAATAGCGTTTGCAGATGTCAACGTATTTTAGCAATTGAGATCTAATGCTTCTCAATACGCGATATCGCATCTCATTCCTATGTTTCCTTATAAGATATAATACTCATTGCGAAGAGTCACGTATACCTCGTACTCACTTCAAATGAATGTAAATGCGACACTTTCTTGCTAGGAAATATTGTTTGCAGATGTCTACGTATCGTCACAATAGAGCTCTAATGCTTCTCAAAACGCGAAATCGCAACTCATTCCTATGTTTCATGAGAAGATATAATATTAATTGCGAAGTGTCATGTATATCTCATATTCACTTCAAAAGAATGAAAATGCGACACTTCCTTGCTAGGAAATAGCGTTTCCAGATGACCACGTATCGTAAGAATGGAGATCTAATACTTCTTAAAACGAGATATCGCATCTCATTTCTACGTTTCATGTTAAGATATAATATCCATTGCGAAGTGTCATGTATACCTCGATTTCACTTCACAAGAATGTAAATGCGACACTTCCTTGCTAGGAAATAGAGTTTCCAGATGACCACGTATCGAAAGAATAGAGTTCTAATACTTATGAAAACGAGATGTTGCATCTCATTTCTATGTTTCATGATAAGATATAATATCCATTGCGATGTGCCATGTATACCTCGTATTCACTTCAATGGAATGTAAATGCGACATTTCCTTGCTAGGAAATAGAGTATGCAGATGTCTACGTATATTAGCAATAGAGTTCTAACGCTTTCCAAAACTCGATATAGCACCTCATTCCTATGTTTCGTGATAAGATATAATATTCATTGCGAAGTGTCATGTATACCTCGTATTCACTTCAAAAGAATGTAAACGCGACACTGCCTTGCTAGGAAATAACATTTGCAGATGTCTTCGCATCGTAGCAATATAGTTCTAGCGCTTCTTAAATCGCGATATCGCATCTCACTTCTATGTTTCATGATAAGATATAATATTCATTGCGAAGTGTCATGTATACCTCGTATTCACTTCAAAAGAATGAAAATGCGACACTTCGTTGCTAGGAAATATTGTTCGCAGATGTCTACGTATCGTAAAAATAGAGTTCTAATGCTTCTTAAAACAAGATGTCGCACTTCATTCCTATGTTTCGTGATAAGATAAAATATTCATTGCGAAGTGTCATGTATACCTCGTATTCACTTCAAAAGAATGTAAATGCGACACTTCCATGCTAGGAAATAGCCTTTGCAGATGTCTACGTATCGTAGCAATAGAGTTCTAATGCTTCTTAAAACGAGATGTCGCATTTCATTTCTATGTTGCGTGATAAGATATAATATTCATTGTGGAGTGTAATGTATACCTCGTATTGACTTCAAAAGAATGTAAATGCGACACTTCCATGCTAGGAAATAGCCTTTGCAGATGTCTACGTATCGTAGCAATAGAGTTCTAATGCTTCTTAGAACGCGATATCGCATCTCACTTCTATGTTTCATGATAAGATATAATATTCATTGGGAAGTGTCATGTATATCTCGTATTCTCTTCAAGGGAATGTAAATGCAACACTTCCATGCAAGGAAATATCGTTTGCAGATGTCTACGTATCGTAGCAATAGAGCTCTAATGCTTCTAAAAACGCGATATCGCATCTCACACCTATGTTTCATGATAAGATATAATATATATTGCGAAGTGTCATGTATATCTCGTATTCTCTTCAAGGGAATGTAAATGCAACACTTCCATGCAAGGAAATATCGTTTGCAGATGTCTACGTATCGTAGCAATAGAGCTCTAATGCTTCTAAAAACGCGATATCGCATCTCACACCTATGTTTCATGATAAGATATAATATATATTGCGAAGTGTCATGTATACCTCGTATTCACTTCAAAAGAATGTATATGCGTCACTTCCTACCTAGGAAATAACATTTGCAGATGTCTACGCATCGTAGCAATAGAGTTCTAGCGCTTCTTAAATCGCGATATCGCATCTCACTTCTATGTTTCATGATAAGATATAACATTCATTGCGAAGTGTCATGTATACCTCGTATTCACTTCAAAAGAATGTATATGCGTCACTTCCTACCTAGGAAATAACATTTGCAGATGTCTACGCATCGTAGCAATAGAGTTCTAGCGCTTCTTAAATCGCGATATCGCATCTCACTTCTATGTTTCATGATAAGATATAACATTCATTGCGAAGTGTCATGTATACCTCGTATTCACTTCAAAAGAATGTAAATGCGACACTTGCATGCTAGGAAATAGCGTTGGCAGATGTCTACGTATCGTTGCAATGGAGTTCTAATACTTCTTAAAATGAGATATCGCATCTCATTTCTATGTTTCATGATAAGATATAATATCCATTGCGAAATGACATGCACACCTCGTATTCACTTCAATGGAATGTAAATGCGACACCTCCATGCTAGGAATTAGGGTTTGCAGATATCTACGTATATTAGCAATAGAGTTCTAATGCTTCTCAAAACGCGATATCGCATCTCACTTCTATGTTTCATGATAAGATATAATATTCATTGCGAAGTGTCATGTATACCTCGTATTCACTTCAAAAGAATGAAAATGCGACACTTCGTTGCTAGGAAATATTGTTCGCAGATGTCTACGTATTGTAAAAATAGAGTTCTAATGCTTCTTAAAACAAGATGTCGTACTTCATTTCTATGTTTCGTGATAAGATAAAATATTCATTGCGAAGTGTCATGTATACCTCGTATTCACTTCAAAAGAATGTAAATGCGACACTTCCATGCTAGGAAGTAGCCTTTGCAGATGTCTACGTAACGTAGCAAGAGAGTTCTAATGCTACTTAAAACGTGATGTCGTATTTCATTTCTATGTTTCGTGATAAGATATAATATTAATTGTGGAGTGTTATGTATACCTGGTATTGACTTCAAAAGAATGTAAATGCTACACTTCCTTGCTAGGAAACAACATTTGCAGATGTCTACGCATCGTAGCCATAGAGTTCTAGTGCTCCTTAAACAGCGATATCGCATTTCACTTCTATGTTTCGTGATAAGACATAATATTCATTGTGAAGTGTTATGTATACCTCGTATTATCTTCAAAAGAATGTAAATGAGGCACTTCCATGCTAGGATATAGCGTTTGCAGATGTCTACGTATCGTAGCAATAGAGTTCTAATGCTTCTTAAAACGAGATGTCGCATTTCATTTCTATGTTTCGTGATAAGATATAATATTCATTGTGGAGTGAGATGTATACCTCGCGTTCACTTCAAAAGATTGTAAATGCGACACTTCCTTGCAAGGAAATATTGTTTGCATATGTCTACGTATCGTAGCAATAGAGTTCTAATGCTTCTCAAACCGCGATATCGCAACTCATTCCTATGTTTCATGATAATATATAATATTCATTGCGAAGTGTCATGTATACCTCGTAGTCACTTCAAATGAATGTAAATGCGACACTTGCATGCTAGGAAATAGCGTTTGCAGATGTCTACGTATCGTAGCAATAGAGTTCTAGTGCTTCTTAAAACGCGATTTCGCATCTCACTTATATGTTTCATGATAAGGTATAATATTCATTGCGAAGTGTCATGTATACCTCGTATTCACTTCAAATGAATGTAAATGCGACAATTCCCTGCTAGGAAGTAGAGTTTGCAGGTGTCTGCGTATCGAAGCAATAGGGTTCTACTGCTTCTCAAAACGCGATATCGCATCTCATTTCCATGTTTCATGATGAGATATAATATTCATTGCGAAGTGTCATGTATACCTCGTATTCACTTCAAATGAATGTAAATGCGAAACTTCCATGCTAGCAAATAGCGTTTGCAGATGTCTACGTATCGTAGCAATAGAGTTCTAATGCTTCTTAAAACGCGATATCACATCTCACTACTATGTTTCGAGATAAGATATAATATTCATTGCGAAGTGTCCTGTATACCTCATATTCTCTTCAAAAGAATGTAAAAGCAACACTTCCTTGCTAGGAAATAGCGTTTCCAGATGACCACGTATCGTAAGAATGGAGTTCTAATGCTCCTTAAAACGAGATGTCGCATTTCATTTCTATGTTTCGTGATAAGATATAATATTCATTGTGGAGTGAGATGTATACCTCGTATTCACTTCAAAAGATTGTAGATGCGACACTTCCTTGCTAGGAAATATTGTTTGCAGATGTCTACGTATCGTAGCAATGAAGTTCTAGTGTTTCTTAAATCACGAAATCGCATCTCATTTCTATGTTTCGTGATAAGGTATAATATTCATTGCCAATTGTCATGTATACATCGTATTCACTTCAAAAGAATGTAAATGCGACACTTTCTTGCTAGGAAATATTGTTTGCAGATGTCTACGTATCGTCACAATAGAGCTCTAATGCTTCTCAAAACGCGAAATCGCAACTCATTCCTATGTTTCATGAGAAGATATAATATTAATTGCGAAGTGTCATGTATATCTCGTATTCACTTCAAAAGAATGTAAATGCGAAACTTCCATGCTAGGAAATGGCGTTTGCAGATGTCTACGTATCGTAGCGATAGAGTTCTATTGCTTCTTAGAACGCGATATCGCATATCACTTCTATGTTTCATGATAAGATGTAATATTCATTGCGAAGTGTCATGTATACCTCGTATTCACTTCAAAAGAATGTAAATGCGAAACTTCCAGGCTAGGAAGTAGCGTTTGCAGATGTCTACGTATCGTAGCGATAGAGTTCTAATGCTTCTTAAAACGAGATGTCGCATTTCATTTCCATGTTTCGTAATAAGATATAATATTCATTGTGGAGTGTCATGCATACCTCGTACTCACATCACAAGAATGTAAATGCGACACATCCATGCAAGGAAATAGCGTTTGCAGATGTCAACGTATTTTAGCAATTGAGATCTAATGCTTCTCAATACGCGATATCGCATCTCATTCCTATGTTTCCTTATAAGATATAATACTCATTGCGAAGAGTCACGTATACCTCGTACTCACTTCAAATGAATGTAAATGTGACACTTCCATGCTAGGAAATAGCGTTTGCAGATGTCTACGTATCGTAGCAATAGAATTCTAATGTTGCTTAGAACGCGATATGGCATCTCACATCTATGTTTCATGATAAGATATAATATTCATTGCGTTGTGTCATGTATACCTCGTATTCACTTCACAAGAATGCAAATGCGACACTTCCTTGCTGGGAAATATTGTTTGCAGATGTCTACGTATCGTAGCAATGAAGTTCTAGTGCTTCTTAAATCACGATATCGCATCTCATTTCTATGTTTCGTGATAAGGTATAATATTCATTGCCAAGTGTCATGTATACATCGTATTCACTTCAAAAGAATGTAAATGCGACACTTTCTTGCTAGGAAATATTGTTTGCAGATGTCTACGTATCGTCACAATAGAGCTCTAATGCTTCTCAAAACGCGAAATCGCAACTCATTCCTATGTTTCATGAGAAGATATAATATTAATTGCGAAGTGTCATGTATATCTCGTATTCACTTCAAAAGAATGAAAATGCGACACTTCCTTGCTAGGAAATAACGTTTCCAGATGACCACGTATCGTAAGAATGGAGATCTAATACTTCTTAAAACGAGATATCGCATCTCATTTCTACGTTTCATGTTAAGATATAATATCCATTGCGAAGTGTCATGTATACCTCGATTTCACTTCACAAGAATGTAAATGCGACACTTCCTTGCTAGGAAATAGAGTTTCCAGATGACCACGTATCGAAAGAATAGAGTTCTAATACTTATGAAAACGAGATGTTGCATCTCATTTCTATGTTTCATGATAAGATATAATATCCATTGCGATGTGCCATGTATACCTCGTATTCACTTCAATGGAATGTAAATGCGACATTTCCTTGCTAGGAAATAGAGTATGCAGATGTCTACGTATATTAGCAATAGAGTTCTAACGCTTTCCAAAACTCGATATAGCACCTCATTCCTATGTTTCGTGATAAGATATAATATTCATTGCGAAGTGTCATGTATACCTCGTATTCACTTCAAAAGAATGTAAACGCGACACTGCCTTGCTAGGAAATAACATTTGCAGATGTCTTCGCATCGTAGCAATATAGTTCTAGCGCTTCTTAAATCGCGATATCGCATCTCACTTCTATGTTTCATGATAAGATATAATATTCATTGCGAAGTGTCATGTATACCTCGTATTCACTTCAAAAGAATGAAAATGCGACACTTCGTTGCTAGGAAATATTGTTCGCAGATGTCTACGTATCGTAAAAATAGAGTTCTAATGCTTCTTAAAACGAGATGTCGCATTTCATTTCTATGTTTCGTGATAAGATAAAATATTCATTGCGAAGTGTCATGTATACCTCGTATTCACTTCAAAAGAATGTAAATGCGACACTTCCATGCCAGGAAATAGCCTTTGCAGATGTCTACGTATCGTAGCAGTAGAGTTCTAATGCTACTTAAAACGTGATGTCGTATTTCATTTCTATGTTTCGTGATAAGATATAATATTCATTGTGGAGTGTTATGTATACCTCGTATTGACTTCAAAAGAATGTAAATGCTACACTTCCTTGCTAGGAAATAACATTTGCAGATGTCTACGCATCGTAGCCATAGAGTTCTAGTGCTCCTTAAACAGCGATATCGCATTTCACTTCTATGTTTCGTGATAAGACATAATATTCATTGTGAAGTGTTATGTATACCTCGTATTATCTTCAAAAGAATGTAAATGAGGCACTTCCATGCTAGGATATAGCGTTTGCAGATGTCTACGTATCGTAGCAATAGAGTTCTAATGCTTCTTAAAACGAGATGTCGCATTTCATTTCTATGTTGCGTGATAAGATATAATATTCATTGTGGAGTGTTATGTATACCTCGTATTCACTTCAAAAGAATGTAAATGCTACACTTCCTTGCTAGGAAATAGCGTTTCCAGATGACCACGTATCGTAAGAATGGAGATCTAATACCTCTTAAAACGAGATATCGCATCTCATTTCTATGTTTCATGTTAAGATATAATATCCATTGCGAAGTGTCAAGTATACCTCGATTTCACTTCACAAGAATGTAAATGCGACACTTCCTTGCTAGGAAATAACATTTGCAGATGTCTTCGCATCGTAGCAATAGAGTTCTAGCGCTTCTTAAATCGCGATATCGCATCTCACTTCTATGTTTCATGATAAGATATAATATTCATTGCGAAGTGTCATGTATACCTCGTATTCACTTCAAAAGAATGAAAATGCTACACTTCGTTGCTAGGAAATAGTGTTCGCAGATGTCTACGTATCGTAAAAATAGAGTTCTAATGCTTCTTAAAACAAGATGTCGCACTTCATTTCTATGTTTCGTGATAAGATAAAATATTCATTGCGAAGTGTCATGTATACCTCGTATTCACTTCAAAAGAATGTAAATGCGACACTTCCATGCTAGGAAATAGCCTTTGCAGATGTCTACGTATCGTAGCAGTAGAGTTCTAATGCTACTTAAAACGTGATGTCGTATTTCATTTCTATGTTTCATGATAAGATATAATATTCATTGTGGAGTGTTATGTATACCTCGTATTGACTTCAAAAGAATGTAAATGCTACACTTCCTTGCTAGGAAATAACATTTGCAGATGTCTACGCATCGTAGCCATAGAGTTCTAGTGCTTCTTAAACAGCGATATCGCATTTCACTTCTATGTTTCGTGATAAGACATAATATTCATTGTGAAGTGTTATGTATACCTCGTATTATCTTCAAAAGAATGTAAATGAGGCACTTCCATGCTAGGATATAGCGTTTGCAGAAGTCTACGTATCGTAGCAATAGAGTTCTAATGCTTCTTAAAACGAGATGTCGCATTTCATTTCTATGTTGCGTGATAAGATATAATATTCATTGCGAAGTGTCATGTATACCTCGTATTCACTTCAAAAGAATGTAAATGCGACACTTCCATCCTAGGAAGTAGCCTTTGCAGATGTCTACGTATCGTAGCAATAGAGTTCTAATGCTACTTAAAACGTGATGTCGTATTTCATTTCTATGTTTCGTGATAAGATATAATATTCATTGTGGAGTGTTATGCATACCTCGTATTGACTTCAAAAGAATGTAAATGCTACACTTCCTTGCTAGGAAGTAACATTTGCAGATGTCTACGCATCGTAGCCATAGAGTTCTAGTGCTCCTTAAACAGCGATATCGCATTTCACTTCTATGTTCCGTGATAAGACATAATATTCATTGTGAAGTGTCATGTATACCTCGTATTCACTTCAAAAGAATGAAAATGCGACACTTCGTTGCTAGGAAATATTGTTCGCAGATGTCTACGTATTGTAAAAATAGAGTTCTAATGCTTCTTAAAACAAGATGTCGCACTTCATTTCTATGTATCGTGATAAGATAAAATATTCATTGCGAAGTGTCATGTATACCTCGTATTCACTTCAAAAGAATGTAAATGCGACACTTCCATGCTAGGAAGTAGCCTTTGCAGATGTCTACGTATCGTAGCAATAGAGTTCTAATGCTACTTAAAACGTGATGTCGTATTTCATTTCTATGTTTCGTGATAAGATATAATATTCATTGTGGAGTGTTATGTATACCTCGTATTGACTTCAAAAGAATGTAAATGCTACACTTCCTTGCTAGGAAGTAACATTTGCAGATGTCTACGCATCGTAGCCATAGAGTTCTAGTGCTCCTTAAACAGCGATATCGCATTTCACTTCTATGTTTCGTGATAAGACATAATATTCATTGTGAAGTGTTATGTACACCTCGTATTATCTTCAAAAGAATGTAAATGGGGCACTTCCATTCTAGGATATAGCGTTTGCAGATGTCTACGTATCGTAGCAATAGAGTTCTAATGCTTCTTAAAACGAGATCTCGCATTTCATTTCTATGTTGCGTGATAAGATATAATATTCATTGTGGAGTGTTATGTATACCTCGTATTCACTTCAAAAGAATGTAAATGCGACACTTCCTTGCTAGGAAATAGCGTTTCCAGATGACCACGTATCGTAAGAATGGAGATCTAATACTTCTTAAAACGAGATATCGCATCTCATTTCTATGTTTCATGTTAAGATATAATATCCATTGCGAAGTGTCAAGTATACCTCGATTTCACTTCACAAGAATGTAAATGCGACACTTCCTTGCTAGGAAATAACATTAGCAGATGTCTTCGCATCGTAGCAATAGAGTTCTAGCGCATCTTAAATCGCGATATCGCATCTCACTTCTATGTTTCATGATAAGATATAATATTCATTGCGAAGTGTCATGTATACCTCGTATTCACTTCAAAAGAATGAAAATGCGACACTTCGTTGCTAGGAAATATTGTTCGCAGATGTCTACGTATCGTAAAGATAGAGTTCTAATGCTTCTTAAAACAAGATGTCGCACTTCATTTCTATGTTTCGTGATAAGATAAAATATTCATTGCGAAGTGTCATGTATACCTCGTATTCACTTCAAAAGAATGTAAATGCGACACTTCCATGCTAGGAAATAGCCTTTGCAGATGTCTACGTATCGTAGCAGTAGAGTTCTAATGCTACTTAAAACGTGATGTCGTATTTCATTTCTATGTTTCGTGATAAGATATAATATTCATTGTGGAGTGTTATGTATACCTCGTATTGACTTCAAAAGAATGTAAATGCTACACTTCCTTGCTAGGAAATAACATTTGCAGATGTCTACGCATCGTAGCCATAGAGTTCTAGTGCTCCTTAAACAGCGATATCGCATTTCACTTCTATGTTTCGTGATAAGACATAATATTCATTGTGAAGTGTTATGTATACCTCGTATTATCTTCAAAAGAATGTAAATGAGGCACTTCCATGCTAGGATATAGCGTTTGCAGATGTCTACGTATCGTAGCAATAGAGTTCTAATGCTTCTTAAAACGAGATGTCGCATTTCATTTCTATGTTTCGTGATAAGATATAATATTCATTGTGGAGTGAGATGTATACCTCGCGTTCACTTCAAAAGATTGTAAATGCGACACTTCCTTGCAAGGAAATATTGTTTGCATATGTCTACGTATCGTAGCAATAGAGTTCTAATGCTTCTCAAACCGCGATATCGCAACTCATTCCTATGTTTCATGATAATATATAATATTCATTGCGAAGTGTCATGTATACCTCGTAGTCACTTCAAATGAATGTAAATGCGACACTTGCATGCTAGGAAATAGCGTTTGCAGATGTCTACGTATCGTAGCAATAGAGTTCTAGTGCTTCTTAAAACGCGATTTCGCATCTCACTTATATGTTTCATGATAAGGTATAATATTCATTGCGAAGTGTCATGTATACCTCGTATTCACTTCAAATGAATGTAAATGCGACAATTCCCTGCTAGGAAGTAGAGTTTGCAGGTGTCTGCGTATCGAAGCAATAGGGTTCTACTGCTTCTCAAAACGCGATATCGCATCTCATTTCCATGTTTCATGATGAGATATAATATTCATTGCGAAGTGTCATGTATACCTCGTATTCACTTCAAATGAATGTAAATGCGAAACTTCCATGCTAGCAAATAGCGTTTGCAGATGTCTACGTATCGTAGCAATAGAGTTCTAATGCTTCTTAAAACGCGATATCACATCTCACTACTATGTTTCGAGATAAGATATAATATTCATTGCGAAGTGTCCTGTATACCTCATATTCTCTTCAAAAGAATGTAAAAGCAACACTTCCTTGCTAGGAAATAGCGTTTCCAGATGACCACGTATCGTAAGAATGGAGTTCTAATGCTCCTTAAAACGAGATGTCGCATTTCATTTCTATGTTTCGTGATAAGATATAATATTCATTGTGGAGTGAGATGTATACCTCGTATTCACTTCACAAGAATGCAAATGCGACACTTCCTTGCTGGGAAATATTGTTTGCAGATGTCTACGTATCGTAGCAATGAAGTTCTAGTGCTTCTTAAATCACGATATCGCATCTCATTTCTATGTTTCGTGATAAGGTATAATATTCATTGCCAAGTGTCATGTATACATCGTATTCACTTCAAAAGAATGTAAATGCGACACTTTCTTGCTAGGAAATATTGTTTGCAGATGTCTACGTATCGTCACAATAGAGCTCTAATGCTTCTCAAAACGCGAAATCGCAACTCATTCCTATGTTTCATGAGAAGATATAATATTAATTGCGAAGTGTCATGTATATCTCGTATTCACTTCAAAAGAATGAAAATGCGACACTTCCTTGCTAGGAAATAACGTTTCCAGATGACCACGTATCGTAAGAATGGAGATCTAATACTTCTTAAAACGAGATATCGCATCTCATTTCTACGTTTCATGTTAAGATATAATATCCATTGCGAAGTGTCATGTATACCTCGATTTCACTTCACAAGAATGTAAATGCGACACTTCCTTGCTAGGAAATAGAGTTTCCAGATGACCACGTATCGAAAGAATAGAGTTCTAATACTTATGAAAACGAGATGTTGCATCTCATTTCTATGTTTCATGATAAGATATAATATCCATTGCGATGTGCCATGTATACCTCGTATTCACTTCAATGGAATGTAAATGCGACATTTCCTTGCTAGGAAATAGAGTATGCAGATGTCTACGTATATTAGCAATAGAGTTCTAACGCTTTCCAAAACTCGATATAGCACCTCATTCCTATGTTTCGTGATAAGATATAATATTCATTGCGAAGTGTCATGTATACCTCGTATTCACTTCAAAAGAATGTAAACGCGACACTGCCTTGCTAGGAAATAACATTTGCAGATGTCTTCGCATCGTAGCAATATAGTTCTAGCGCTTCTTAAATCGCGATATCGCATCTCACTTCTATGTTTCATGATAAGATATAATATTCATTGCGAAGTGTCATGTATACCTCGTATTCACTTCAAAAGAATGAAAATGCGACACTTCGTTGCTAGGAAATATTGTTCGCAGATGTCTACGTATCGTAAAAATAGAGTTCTAATGCTTCTTAAAACGAGATGTCGCATTTCATTTCTATGTTTCGTGATAAGATAAAATATTCATTGCGAAGTGTCATGTATACCTCGTATTCACTTCAAAAGAATGTAAATGCGACACTTCCATGCCAGGAAATAGCCTTTGCAGATGTCTACGTATCGTAGCAGTAGAGTTCTAATGCTACTTAAAACGTGATGTCGTATTTCATTTCTATGTTTCGTGATAAGATATAATATTCATTGTGGAGTGTTATGTATACCTCGTATTGACTTCAAAAGAATGTAAATGCTACACTTCCTTGCTAGGAAATAACATTTGCAGATGTCTACGCATCGTAGCCATAGAGTTCTAGTGCTCCTTAAACAGCGATATCGCATTTCACTTCTATGTTTCGTGATAAGACATAATATTCATTGTGAAGTGTTATGTATACCTCGTATTATCTTCAAAAGAATGTAAATGAGGCACTTCCATGCTAGGATATAGCGTTTGCAGATGTCTACGTATCGTAGCAATAGAGTTCTAATGCTTCTTAAAACGAGATGTCGCATTTCATTTCTATGTTGCGTGATAAGATATAATATTCATTGTGGAGTGTTATGTATACCTCGTATTCACTTCAAAAGAATGTAAATGCTACACTTCCTTGCTAGGAAATAGCGTTTCCAGATGACCACGTATCGTAAGAATGGAGATCTAATACCTCTTAAAACGAGATATCGCATCTCATTTCTATGTTTCATGTTAAGATATAATATCCATTGCGAAGTGTCAAGTATACCTCGATTTCACTTCACAAGAATGTAAATGCGACACTTCCTTGCTAGGAAATAACATTTGCAGATGTCTTCGCATCGTAGCAATAGAGTTCTAGCGCTTCTTAAATCGCGATATCGCATCTCACTTCTATGTTTCATGATAAGATATAATATTCATTGCGAAGTGTCATGTATACCTCGTATTCACTTCAAAAGAATGAAAATGCTACACTTCGTTGCTAGGAAATAGTGTTCGCAGATGTCTACGTATCGTAAAAATAGAGTTCTAATGCTTCTTAAAACAAGATGTCGCACTTCATTTCTATGTTTCGTGATAAGATAAAATATTCATTGCGAAGTGTCATGTATACCTCGTATTCACTTCAAAAGAATGTAAATGCGACACTTCCATGCTAGGAAATAGCCTTTGCAGATGTCTACGTATCGTAGCAGTAGAGTTCTAATGCTACTTAAAACGTGATGTCGTATTTCATTTCTATGTTTCATGATAAGATATAATATTCATTGTGGAGTGTTATGTATACCTCGTATTGACTTCAAAAGAATGTAAATGCTACACTTCCTTGCTAGGAAATAACATTTGCAGATGTCTACGCATCGTAGCCATAGAGTTCTAGTGCTTCTTAAACAGCGATATCGCATTTCACTTCTATGTTTCGTGATAAGACATAATATTCATTGTGAAGTGTTATGTATACCTCGTATTATCTTCAAAAGAATGTAAATGAGGCACTTCCATGCTAGGATATAGCGTTTGCAGAAGTCTACGTATCGTAGCAATAGAGTTCTAATGCTTCTTAAAACGAGATGTCGCATTTCATTTCTATGTTGCGTGATAAGATATAATATTCATTGCGAAGTGTCATGTATACCTCGTATTCACTTCAAAAGAATGTAAATGCGACACTTCCATCCTAGGAAGTAGCCTTTGCAGATGTCTACGTATCGTAGCAATAGAGTTCTAATGCTACTTAAAACGTGATGTCGTATTTCATTTCTATGTTTCGTGATAAGATATAATATTCATTGTGGAGTGTTATGCATACCTCGTATTGACTTCAAAAGAATGTAAATGCTACACTTCCTTGCTAGGAAGTAACATTTGCAGATGTCTACGCATCGTAGCCATAGAGTTCTAGTGCTCCTTAAACAGCGATATCGCATTTCACTTCTATGTTCCGTGATAAGACATAATATTCATTGTGAAGTGTCATGTATACCTCGTATTCACTTCAAAAGAATGAAAATGCGACACTTCGTTGCTAGGAAATATTGTTCGCAGATGTCTACGTATTGTAAAAATAGAGTTCTAATGCTTCTTAAAACAAGATGTCGCACTTCATTTCTATGTATCGTGATAAGATAAAATATTCATTGCGAAGTGTCATGTATACCTCGTATTCACTTCAAAAGAATGTAAATGCGACACTTCCATGCTAGGAAGTAGCCTTTGCAGATGTCTACGTATCGTAGCAATAGAGTTCTAATGCTACTTAAAACGTGATGTCGTATTTCATTTCTATGTTTCGTGATAAGATATAATATTCATTGTGGAGTGTTATGTATACCTCGTATTGACTTCAAAAGAATGTAAATGCTACACTTCCTTGCTAGGAAGTAACATTTGCAGATGTCTACGCATCGTAGCCATAGAGTTCTAGTGCTCCTTAAACAGCGATATCGCATTTCACTTCTATGTTTCGTGATAAGACATAATATTCATTGTGAAGTGTTATGTACACCTCGTATTATCTTCAAAAGAATGTAAATGAGGCACTTCCATTCTAGGATATAGCGTTTGCAGATGTCTACGTATCGTAGCAATAGAGTTCTAATGCTTCTTAAAACGAGATCTCGCATTTCATTTCTATGTTGCGTGATAAGATATAATATTCATTGTGGAGTGTTATGTATACCTCGTATTCACTTCAAAAGAATGTAAATGCGACACTTCCTTGCTAGGAAATAGCGTTTCCAGATGACCACGTATCGTAAGAATGGAGATCTAATACTTCTTAAAACGAGATATCGCATCTCATTTCTATGTTTCATGTTAAGATATAATATCCATTGCGAAGTGTCAAGTATACCTCGATTTCACTTCACAAGAATGTAAATGCGACACTTCCTTGCTAGGAAATAACATTAGCAGATGTCTTCGCATCGTAGCAATAGAGTTCTAGCGCATCTTAAATCGCGATATCGCATCTCACTTCTATGTTTCATGATAAGATATAATATTCATTGCGAAGTGTCATGTATACCTCGTATTCACTTCAAAAGAATGAAAATGCGACACTTCGTTGCTAGGAAATATTGTTCGCAGATGTCTACGTATCGTAAAGATAGAGTTCTAATGCTTCTTAAAACAAGATGTCGCACTTCATTTCTATGTTTCGTGATAAGATAAAATATTCATTGCGAAGTGTCATGTATACCTCGTATTCACTTCAAAAGAATGTAAATGCGACACTTCCATGCTAGGAAATAGCCTTTGCAGATGTCTACGTATCGTAGCAGTAGAGTTCTAATGCTACTTAAAACGTGATGTCGTATTTCATTTCTATGTTTCGTGATAAGATATAATATTCATTGTGGAGTGTTATGTATACCTCGTATTGACTTCAAAAGAATGTAAATGCTACACTTCCTTGCTAGGAAATAACATTTGCAGATGTCTACGCATCGTAGCCATAGAGTTCTAGTGCTTCTTAAACAGCGATATCGCATTTCACTTCTATGTTTCGTGATAAGACATAATATTCATTGTGAAGTGTTATGTATACCTCGTATTATCTTCAAAAGAATGTAAATGAGACACTTCCATGCTAGGATATAGCGTTTGCAGAAGTCTACGTATCGTAGCAATAGAGTTCTAATGCTTCTTAAAACGAGATGTCGCATTTCATTTCTATGTTGCGTGATAAGATATAATATTCATTGTGGAGTGTTATGTATACCTCGTATTCACTTCAAAAGAATGTAAATGCGACACTTCCATGCTAGGAAATAGACTTTGCAGATGTCTACGTATCGTAGCAATAGAGTTCTAATGCTTCTTAGAACGCGATATCGCATCTGACTTCTATGTTTCATGATAAGATGTAATATTCATTGGGAAGTGTCATGTATATCTCGTATTCTCTTCAAGGGAATGTAAATGCAACACTTCCAAGCTAGGAAATATCGTTTGCAGATGTCTACGTATCGTAGCAATAGAGCTCTAATGCTTCTAAAAACGCGATATCGCATCTCACACCTATGTTTCATGATAAGATCTAATATATATTGCGAAGTGTCATGTATACCTCGTATTCACTTCAAAAGAATGTATATGCGTCACTTCCTTCCTAGGAAATAACATTTGCAGATATCTACGCATCGTAGCAATAGTGTTCTAGTGCTTCTTAAACAGCGATATCGCATCTCACTTCTATGTTTCGAGATACGATATAACATTCATTGCGAAGTGTCATGTATACCTCGTATTCACTTCAAAAGAATGTAAATGCGACACTTGCATGCTAGGAAATAGCGTTGGCAGATGTCTACATATCGTTGCAATGGAGTTCTAATACTTCTTAAAATGAGATATCGCATCTCATTTCTATGTTTCATGATAAGATATAATATCCATTGCGAAATGACATGCACACCTCGTATTCACTTCAATGGAATGTAAATGCGACACCTCCATGCTAGGAATTAGGGTTTGCAGATGTCTACGTATATTAGCAATAGAGTTCTAATGCTTCTCAAAACGCGATATCGCATCTCACTTCTATGTTTCATGATAAGATATAATATTCATTGCGAAGTGTCATGTATACCTCGTATTCACTTCAAAAGAATGAAAATGCGACACTTCGTTGCTAGGAAATATTGTTCGCAGATGTCTACGTATTGTAAAAATAGAGTTCTAATGCTTCTTAAAACAAGATGTCGCACTTCATTTCTATGTATCGTGATAAGATAAAATATTCATTGCGAAGTGTCATGTATACCTCGTATTCACTTCAAAAGAATGTAAATGCGACACTTCCATGCTAGGAAGTAGCCTTTGCAGATGTCTACGTATCGTAGCAATAGAGTTCTAATGCTACTTAAAACGTGATGTCGTATTTCATTTCTATGTTTCGTGATAAGATATAATATTCATTGTGGAGTGTTATGCATACCTCGTATTGACTTCAAAAGAATGTAAATGCTACACTTCCTTGCTAGGAAGTAACATTTGCAGATGTCTACGCATCGTAGCCATAGAGTTCTAGTGCTCCTTAAACAGCGATATCGCATTTCACTTCTATGTTTCGTGATAAGACATAATATTCATTGTGAAGTGTTATGTATACCTCGTATTATCTTCAAAAGAATGTAAATGAGGCACTTCCATGCTAGGATATAGCGTTTGCAGATGTCCACGTATCGTAGCAATAGAGTTCTAATGCTTCTTAAAACGAGATGTCGCATTTCATTTCTATGTTGCGTGATAAGATATAATATTCATTGTGGAGTGTTATGTATACCTCGTATTCACTTCAAAAGAATGTAAATGCGACACTTCCATGCTAGGAAATAGCCTTTGCAGATGTCTACGTATCGTAGCAATAGAGTTCTAATGCTACTTAAAACGTGATGTCGTATTTCATTTCTATGTTTCGTGATAAGATATAATATTCATTGTGCCATGTTATGTATACCTCGTATTCACTTCAAAAGAATGTAAGTGCGACATTTTCATGGTACGTAATAGAGTTTGCTGATGCCTACGTATATTAGCAATAGAGTTCTAATGCATCTCAGAACGCAATATAGCACCTCATTCCTATATTTCATGATAAGATATAATATTCATTGCGAAGTGTCATGTATACCTCGTATTCACTTCAAAAGAATGTAAATGCGACACTTGCATGCTAGGAAATAGCGTTTGCAGATGTCTACGTACCGTAGCAATAGATCTCTACTGCTTCTTAAAACGAGATGTAGCATTTCATTTCTATGTTTCGGGATAAGATATAATATTCATTGTGCCATGTTATGTATACCTCGTATTCACTTCAAAAGAATGTAAATGCGACACTTCCTTGCTAGGAAATAACATTTGCAGATGTCTACGCATCGTAGCGCTATGGAGTTCTAGCGCTTCTTAAATCGCGATATCGCATCTCACTTCTATGTTTCGTGATATGATATAATATTCATTGCGAAGAGTCATGTATACCTCGTACTCACTTCAATAGAATGTAAATGCGACACTTCCTTGCTAGGAAATAGCGTTTCCAGATGACCACGTATCGTAAGAATGGAGTTCTAATGCTCCTTAAAACGAGATGTCGCATTTCATTTCTATGTTTCGTGATAAGATATAATATTCATTGTGGAGTGAGATGTATACCTCGTGTTCACTTCAAAAGATTGTAAATGCGACACTTCCTTGCTAGGAAATATTGTTTGCATATGTCTACGTATCGTAGCAATAGAGTTCTAATGCTTCTTAAAACGAGAAGTCGTATTTCATTTCGATGTTTCGTAATAAGATATAATATTCATTGTGGAATGTTATGTATATCTCGTATTCAGTTCAGAAGAATGTAAAAGCGGCACTTCCTTGCTAGGAAGTAGCGCTTGCAGATGCCTACGTATCGAAGCAATAGTGTTCTAATGTTTCTCAAAACGCGATATCGCAACTCATTCCTATGTTTCATGATAAGATATAATACTCAGTCCGATGTGTCATGTATATCTCGTATTCACTTCAAAAGAATGTAAATGCCAATCTTCCATGCTAGGAAATAGCGTTTTCAGATGTCTACGTATCGTAGCAATAGAGTTCTAATGCTTCTCAAACCGCGATATCGCAACTCATTCCTATGTTTCATGATAATATATAATATTCATTGCGAAGTGTCATGTATACTTCGTAGTCACTTCAAATGAATGTAAATGCGACACTTCCTTGCTAGGGAATAGCGTTTCCAGATGACCACGTATCGTAAGAATGGAGTTCTAATGCTCCTTAAAACGAGATGTCGCATTTCATTTCTATGTTTCGTGATAAGATATAATATTCATTGTGGAGTGAGATGTATACCTCGTATTCATTTCAAAAGATTGTAAATGCGACAATTCCTTGCTAGGAAATATTGTTTGCAGATGTCTACGTATCGTAAAAATAGAGTTCTATTGCTTCTTAAAACGCGATATCGCATATTTCCTTTATGTTTCTTGATAAGATATAATATTCATTGCGAAGTGTCATGTATACCTCGTATTCACTTCAAAGGGATGTAAGTGCGACACTTCCTTGCTAGGATATAGCGTTTCCAGATGACCACGTATCGTAAGAATGGAGTTCTAATACTTCTTAAAATGTGATATCGCATCTCATTTATATGTTTATTGATAAGATATAATATCCATTGCGAAATGACATGCACACCTCGTATTCACTTCAATGGAATGTAAATCCGACACCTCCATGCTAGGAATTAGGGTTTGCAGATGTCTACGAATCGTAGCAAGAGATTTCTAATGCATCTTAAAACGAGATTTCGCATTTCATTTCTATGTTTCGTGATAAGATATAATATTCATTGTGGAGTGTTATGTTTACCTCGATTTCACTTCAAAGGAATGTAAATGCGACACTTCGTTGCTAGGAAATATTGTTCGCAGATGTCTACGTATTGTAAAAATAGAGTTCTAATGCTTCTTAAAACAAGATGTCGCACTTCATTTCTATGTTTCGTGATAAGATAAAATATTCATTGCGAAGTGCCATGTATACCTCGTATTCACTTCAAAAGAATGTAAATGCGACACTTCCATGCTAGGAAATAGCCTTTGCAGATGTCTACGTATCGTAGCAATAGAGTTCTAATGCTACTTAAAACGTGATGTCGTATTTCATTTCTATGTTTCGTGATAAGATATAATATTCATTGTGCCATGTTATGTATACCTCGTATTCACTTCAAAAGAATGTAAGTGCGACATTTTCATGGTACGAAATAGAGTTTGCTGATGCCTACGTATATTAGCAATAGAGTTCTAATGCATCTCAGAACGCAATATAGCACCTCATTCCTATATTTCATGATAAGATATAATATTCATTGCGAAGTGTCATGTATATCTCGTATTCACTTCAAATGAATGTAAATACGACACTTCCATGCTAGGAAATAGCGTTTGCAGATGTCTACGTATCGTAGCAATAGTGTTCTAATGCTTCCTAAAACGCGATATCGCCTCTCACATCTATGTTTCATGATAAGATATAATATTCATTGCGAAGTGTCATGTATACCTCGTATTCACTTCAAAAGAATGTAAATGCGACACCTGCATGCTAGGAAATAGCGTTTGCAGATGTCTACGTACCGTAGCAATAGATGTCTACTGCTTCTTAAAACGAGATGTCGCATTTCATTTCTATGTTTCGTGATAAGATATAATATTCATTGTGCCATGTTATGTATACCTCGTATTCACTTCAAAAGAATGTAAATGCGACACTTCCTTGCTAGGAAATAACATTTGCAGATGTCTACGCATCGTAGCGCTATAGAGTTCTAGCGCTTCTTAAATCGCGATATCGCATCTCACTTCTATGTTTCGAGATATGATATAATATTCATTGCGAAGAGTCATGTATACCTCGTATTCACTTCAAAAGAATGTAAATGCGACACTTCCTTGCTAGGAAATAGCGTTTCCAGATGACCACGTATCGTAAGAATGGAGTTCTAATGCTCCTTAAAACGAGATGTCGCATTTCATTTCTATGTTTCGTGATAAGATATAATATTCATTGTGGAGTGAGATGTATACCTCGTATTCACTTCAAAAGATTGTAAATGCGACACTTCCTTGCTAGGAAATATTGTTTGCAGATGTCTACGTATCGTAAACATAGAGTTCTATTGCTTCTTAAAACGCGATATCGCATATTTCCTTTATGTTTCTTGATAAGATATAATATTCATTGCGAAGTGTCATGTATACCTCGTATTCACTTCAAAAGAATGTAAATGCGACACTTGCATGCTAGGAAATAGCGTTTGCAGATGTCTACGTATCGTAGCAATAGAGTTCTAATGCTTCTTAAAACGAGAATTCGTATTTCATTTCGATGTTTCGTAATAAGATATAATATTCATTGTGGAATGTTATGTATATCTCGTATTCACTTCAGAAGAATGTAAAAGCGGCACTTCCTTGCTAGGAAGTAGCGCTTGCAGATGTCTACGTATCGAAGCAATAGTGTTCTAATGTTTCTCAAAACGCGATATCGCAACTCATTCCTATGTTTCATGATAAGATATAATATATATTGCGAAGTGTCATGTATACCTCGTATTCACTTCAAAAGAATGTATATGCGACACTTCCTTCCTAGGAAATAACATTTGCAGATATCTACGCATCGTAGCAATAGAGTTCTAGTGCTTCTTAAACAGCGATATCGCATCTCACTTCTATGTTTCGAGGTAAGATATAATATTCATTGTGGAATGTTATGTATACCTCGTATTCACTTCAAAGGATGTAAATGCGACACTTCCTACCTAGGAAATAACATTTGCAGATGTCTACGCATCGTAGCAATAGAGTTCTAGCGCTTCTTAAATCGCGATATCGCATCTCACTTCTATGTTTCATGATAAGATACAATATTCATTGCGAAGTGTCATGTATACCTCGTATTCACTTCAAAAGAATGTAAATGCGACACTTGCATGCTAGGAAATAGCGTTGGCAGATGTCTCCACATCGTAGCAATTGAGTTCTAGCGCTTCTTAAATCGCGATATCGCATTTCTTTTCTATGTTTCGTGATAAGATATAATATTCATTGTGGAGTGTTATGTTTACCTCGAATTCACTTCAAAGGAATGTAAATGCGACACTTCGTTGCTAGGAAATATTGTTCTCAGATGTCTACGTATTGTAAAAATAGAGTTCTAATGCTTCTTAAAACAAGATGTCGCACTTCATTTCTATGTTTCGTGATAAGATAAAATATTCATTGCGAAGTGTCATGTATACCTCGTATTCACTTCAAAAGAATGTAAATGCGACACTTCCATGCTAGGAAATAGCGTTTGCAGATGTCTACGTATCGTAGCAATAGAGTTCTAATGCTACTTAAAACGTGATGTCGTATTTCATTCCTATGTTTCGTGATAAGATATAATATTCATTGTGCCATGTTATGTATACCTCGTATTCACTTCAAAAGAATGTAAGTGCGACATTTTCATGGTACGTAATAGAGTTTGCTGATGCCTACGTATATTAGCAATAGAGTTCTAATGCATCTCAGAACGCAATATAGCACCTCATTCCTATATTTCATGATAAGATATAATATTCATTGCGAAGTGTCATGTATATCTCGTATTCACTTCAAATGAATGTAAATACGACACTTCCATGCTAGGAAATAGCGTTTGCAGATGTCTACGTACCGTAGCAATAGTGTTCTAATGCTTCCTAAAACGCGATATCGCCTCTCACATCTATGTTTCATGATAAGATATAATATTCATTGCGAAGTGTCATGTATACCTCGTATTCACTTCAAAAGAATGTAAATGCGACACTTGCATGCTAGGAAATAGCGTTTGCAGATGTCTACGTACCGTAGCAATAGATCTCTACTGCTTCTTAAAACGAGATGTAGCATTTCATTTCTATGTTTCGTGATAAGATATAATATTCATTGTGGAGTGAGATGTATACCTCGTGTTCACTTCAAAAGATTGTAAATGCGACACTTCCTTGCTAGGAAATATTGTTTGCATATGTCTACGTATCGTAGCAATAGAGTTCTAATGCTTCTTAAAACGAGAAGTCGTATTTCATTTCGATGTTTCGTAATAAGATATAATATTCATTGCGAAGTGTCATGTACACCTCGTATTCACTTCAAAGGAATGTAAATGCCGCACTCTCATGCTAGGAAATAGCGTCTGCAGATGTGTACGCGTCGAGGCAATAGAGTTCGAATGCTTCTTAAAATGCGATATCGCAACTCACTTCTATGTTTCATGATAAGATATAATATTCATTGCGAAGTGTCATGTATACCTCGTATTCACTTCAAAAGAATGTAAACGCGAAACTTCCATGCTTGGAAATAGCGTTTGCAGATGTCTACGTATCGTAGCAATAGATTTCTAATGCTTCGTAAGACGCGATATCGCATCTCACCGCTATGTTTCATGAAAAGATATAATATTCATTATGGAGTGTTATGTATACCTCGTACTCACTTCAAAAGACTGTAAATGCGACCCTTCCATGCTAGGAAATAGCGTTTGCAGATGTCTACGTATCGCAGCAATAGAGTTCTAATGCTTCCTAAAACGCGATATCGCATCTCACTACTATGTTTCATGAGAGGATATAATATTCATTATGGAGTGTTATGTATACCTCGTACTCACTTCAAAAGAATGTAAATGCGACCCTTCCATGCTAGGAAATAGCCCCTGCAGATGTCTACGTATCGTAGCAATAGAGTTCTACTGCTTCTTAGAACGCGAAAACGCATCTCACTTCTATGTTTCATGAAAAGATATAATATTCATTACGAAGTGTCATCTATACCTCATGTTCACTTCAAAAGAATGTAAATGCGACACTTCCATGCTAGGAAATAGTGTTTGCAGATGCCTACGTATCGTAGCAATAGGGTTCTAATGCTTGTTAGAACGCGATATCGCATCTCACTTCTATGTTTCATGATAAGATATAATATTCATTTCGAAGTGTCATGTATATCTCGTATTCACTTCAAAAGAATGTAAACGCGAAACTTCCATGCTTGGAAATTGCGTTTCCAGATGTCTACGTATCGTAGCAATAGATTTCTAATGCTTCTTAAAACGCGATATCGCATCTCACTGCTATGTTTCACGAAAAGATATAATATTCATTATGGAGTGTTATGTATACCTCGTACTCACTTCAAAAGAGTGTAAATGCGACCCTTCCATGCTAGGAAATAGCGTTTGCAGATGTCTACGTATCGTAGCAATAGAGTTCTAATGCTTCTTAGAACGCGATATCGCATCTCACTTCTATGTTTCATGATAAGATATAATATTCATTGCGAAGTGTCATGTATACCTCGTATTCACATCAAAAGAATGTAAGTGCGACACTTCCATGCTAGGAAATAGCGTTTGCAGATGTCTACGTATCGTAGCAATAGAGTTCTAATGCTTCTCAAAACGCGATATAGCACCTCATTCCTATGTTTCATGATAAGATATAATATTCATTTCGATGTGTCATGTATATCTCGTATTCACTTCAAAAGAATGTAAATGCGACACTTCCATGCTTGGAAATAGCGTTTGCAGATGTCTACGTAACGTAGCAATAGATTTCTAATGCTTCTTAAAACGCGATATCGCATCTCACTGCTATGTTTCATGAAAAGATATAATATTCATTATGGAGTGTTTTGTATACCTCGTACTCACTTCAAAAGAGTGTATATGCGACCCTTCCATGCTAGGAAATAGCATTTGCAGATGTCTACGTATCGTAGCAATAGAGTTCTAATGCTTCTCAAGACGCGATATAGCACCTCATTCCTATGTCTCATGATAAGATATAATATTCATTGCGAAGTGTCATGTATACCTCGATTTCACTACACAAGAATGTAAATGCGACACTTCCTTGCTAGGAAATATTGTTTGCAGATGTCTACGTATCACAGCAATAGAGTACTAATGATTCTTAAAACGAGATGTCGTATTTCATTTCTATGTTTCGTAATAAGATATAATATTCATTGTGTAATGTTACGTATACCTCGTTTTCACTTCAGTGGAATGTAAGTGCGAAATTTCCTTGCTAGGAAATAGGGTTTGCAGATATCTACGTATATTAGCAATAGAGTTCTAATGCTTCTCAAAACGCGATATAGCACCTCATTCCTATGTTTCATGATAAGATATAATATTCATTATGAAGTGTCATGTATATCTCGTACTCACTTCAAAAGAATGTAAATGCGACACTTCCATGCTAGGAAATAGCGTTTGCAGATGTCTACGCGTCGTAGCAATAGAGTACTAATGCTTCTTAAGACGCGATATCGCATCTCACTTCTATGTTTCATGATAAGATATAATATTCATTGCGAAGTGTCATCTATACCTCGTATTCACTTCAAAAGAATGTAAATGCGACACTTCCATGCTAGGAAATAGTGTTTGCATATGTCTACGTATCGTAGCAATAGGGTTCTAATGCGTCCTAAAACGAGATGCCGCATTTCATTTCTATGTTTCGTGATAAGATATAATATTCATTGTGGAGTGCTATGTATACCTCGTATTCACTTCAGTGGAATGCCAGTGGAATGTAAGTGTAATGCTAGGAAATAGAGTTTGCAGATGTCTACGCATATTAGCAATGGAGTTCTAATGCTTCTCAAAATGCGATATAGCACCTCACTTCTATGTTTCATGATAAGATATAATATTCAGTGCGATGTGTCATGTATACCTCGATTTCACTTCACAGGAATGTAAATGCGACACTTCCTTGCTAGGAAATATTGTATGCAGATGTCTACGTATCACAGCAGTAGAGTACTAATGCTTCTTAAAACGAGATGTCGTATTTCAATTCTATGTTTCGTAATAAGGTATAATACTCATTGTATAATGCTATGTATACCTCGTATTCACTTCAGTGGAATGTAAGTACCACAGGTCCATGCTAGGAAATAGAGTTTGCAGATGTCTACGTATATTAGCAATAGAGTTCTAATGCTTCTCAAAACGCGATATAGCACCTCATTCCTATGTTTCATGATAAGATGTAATGTTCATTTCGAAGTGTCATGTATATCTCGTATTCACTTCAAAAGAATGTAAATGCGACACTTCCATGCTAGGAAATAGCGTTTGCAGATGTCTACGTATCGTAGCAATAGAGTTCTAATGCTTCTTAGAACGCGATATCGCATCTCACTTCTATGTTTCATGATAAGATATAATATTCATTGCGAAGTGTCATGTATACCTCGTATTCACTTCAAAAGAATGTAAATATGACACTTCCATGCTAGGAAATAGCGTTTGCAGATGTCTACGTGTCGTAGCAATAGTGTTCTAATGCGTCCTAAAACGAGATGCCGCATTTCATTTCTATGTTTCGTGATAAGATATAATATTCATTGTTGAGTGTTATGTATACCTCGTATTCACTTCACTGGAATGCCAGTGGAATGTAAGTGTAATGCTAGGAAATAGAGTTTGCAGATGTCTACGCATATTAGCAATAGAGTTCTAATGCTTCTCAAAACGCGATATAGCACCTCATTCCTATGTCTCATGATAAGATATAATATTCATTGCGAAGTGTCATGTATATCTCGATTTCACTTCACAAGAATGTAAATGCGACACTTCCTTGCTAGGAAGTAGCGTTTGCAGATGTCTACGTATAATAGCAATAGAGTCCTAATGCTTCTCAAAACGCGATATAGCACATCATTCCTATGTTTCATGATAAGCTATAATATTCATTGCGAAGTGTCATGTATATCTCGTATTCACTTCAAAAGAATGTAAACGCGACACTTCCATGCCAGGAAATAGCGTTTGCAGATGTCTACGTATCGCAGCAAGAGAGTTCTAATGCTTCCTAAAACGCGATATCGCATCTCACTACTATGTTTCATGAGAGGATATAATATTCATTATGGAGTGTTATGTATACCTCGTACTCACTTCAAGAGAATGTAAATGCGACCCTTCCATGCTAGGAAATAGCGTCTGCAGATGTCTACGTATCGTAGCAATAGAGTTCTACTGCTTCTTAGAACGCGAAATCGCATCTCACTTCTATGTTTCATGATAAGATATAATATTCATTGCGAAATGTCATCCATACCTCATATTCACTTCAAAAGAATGTAAATGCGACACTTCCATGCTAGGAAATAGTGTTTGCAGATGTCTACGTATCGTAGCAATAGGGTTCTAATGCTTCCTAGATCGCGATATCGCATCTCACTTCTATGTTCCATGATAAGATATAATATTCATTGCGACGTGTCATGTATACCTCGATTTCACTTCACAAAAATGTAAATGCGACACTTCCTTGCTAGGAAATATTGTTTGCAGATATCTACGTATCACAGCAATAGAGTACTAATGCTTCTTAAAACGAGATGTCGTATTTCATTTATATGTTTCATAATAAGATATAATACTCATTGTGTAATGTTATGTATACCTCGTATTCACTTCAGTGGAATGTAAGTGCCACATTTCCGTGCTAGGAAATAGAGTTTGCAGATATCTACGTATATTAGCAGTAGAGTTCTAATGCTTCTCAAAACGCTATATAGCACCTCATTCCTATGTTTCATGATAAGATATAATATTCATTTCGAAGTGTCATGTATATCTCGTATTCACATCAAAAGAATGTAAATGCGACCCTTCCATGCTTGGAAATATCGTTTGCAGATGTCTACGTATCGTAGCAATAGAGTTCTAATACTTCTTAGAACGCGATATCGCATCTCACTTCTATGTTTCATGATAAGATATAATATTCATTGCGAAGTGTCATGTATACCTCGTATTCACTTCAATAGAATGTAAATAAGACACTTCCATGCTAGGAAATAGCGTTTGCAGATGTCTACGTATCGTAGCAATAGAGTTCTAATGCTGCTTAGAACGCGATATCGCATCTCACTTCTATGTTTCATGATAAGATATAATATACATTGCGATGTGTCATGTATACCTCGTACTCACTTCAAAAGAATGTAAATGCGACACTTCCATGCTAGGATATAGCGTTTGCAGATGTCTACGTATCGTAGCAATAGAGTTCTGATGCTTCTTAAAACGAGATGTCGCATTTCATTTCTATGTTTCGTGATAAGATATAATATCCATTGTGGAGTGTTATGTATACCTCGTATTCACTTCAAAAGAACGTAAATAAGACACTTCCATGCTAGGAAATAGCGTTTGCAGATGTCTACGTATCGTAGCAATAGAGTCCTAATGCTCCTCAAAATGCGATATAGCACCTCATTCCTATGTTTCATGATAAGATATAATATGATTTGCGAAGTGTCATGTATACCTCGTATTCACTTCAAAAGAATGTAAATGCGACACTTCCATGCTAGGAAATAGCGTTTGCAGATGTCTACGTATCACAGCAATAGAGTACTTATGCTTCTGAAAACGAGATGTCGTATTTCATTTGTATGTTTCGTAATAAGATATAATATCCATTGTGTAATGATATGTATACCTCGTATTCACTTCAATGGAATGTAAGTGCGACATTTCCATGGTATGAAATAGAGTTTGCAGTTGTCTACGTATATTAGCAATAGAGTTCTAATGCTTCTCAAAACGCAATATAGCACCTCATTCCTATGTTTCATGATAAGATATAATATTCATTGCGAAGTGTCATGTATACCTCGTATTCACTTCAAAAGAATGTAAATGCGACACTTCCATGCTAGGAAGTAGCGTATGCAGATGTCTACGTATCACAGCAATAGAGTACTTATGCTTCTGAATACGAGATGTCGTATTTCATTTCTATGTTTCGTAATAAGATATAATATTCATTGTGTAATGTTAGGTATACCTCGTATTCACTTCAATGGAATGTAAGTGCGACATTTCCATGGTAGGAAATAGAGTTTGCAGATGTCTACGTATATTAGCAATAGAGTTCTAATGCATCTCAAAACGCAATATAGCACCTCATTCCTACGTTTCATGATAAGATATAATATTCATTGCGAAGTGTCATGTATACCTCGTGTTCGCTTCAAATGAATGTAAATGCGACACTACCATGCTAGGAAATAGCGTTTGCAGATGTCTACGTATCGTAGCAATAGAGATCTAATGCTTCTTAAAACGAGATGCCGCATTTCATTTCTATGTTTCGTGATAAGATATAATATTCATTGTGGAGTGTTATATATACCTCGTATTCACTTCAAAAGAATGTAAATGCGACACTTCCTTGCTAGGAAATAACATTTCCAGATGTTTACGCATCGTAGCAATATAGTTCTAGCGCTTCGTAAATCGCGATATCGCATCTCACTTCTATGTTTCGTGATAACATATAATATTCATTGTGGAGTGTTATATATACCTCGTATTCACTTCAAAAGAATGTAAATGCGACACTTCCTTGCTAGGAAATAACATTTCCAGATGTCTACGCATCGTAGCAATATAGTTCTAGCGCTTCGTAAATCGCGATATCGCATCTCACTTCTATGTTTCATGATAAGGTATAATATTCATTGCGAAGTGTCATGTATACCTCGTATTCACTTCAAATGAATGTAAATGCGACACTTCCCTGCTAGGAATTAGAGTTTGCAGATGTCTACGTATATTAGCAATAGAGTTCTAATGCTTCTCAAAACGCAATATAGCACCTCATTCCTACGTTTCTTGATAAGATATAATATTCATTGCGAAGTGTCATGTATACCTCGTGTTCGCTTCAAATGAATGTAAATGCGACACTTCCATGCTAGGAAATAGCGTTTGCAGATGTCTACGTATCGTAGCAATAGAGATCTAATGCTTCTTAAAACGAGATGCCGCATTTCATTTCTATGTTTCGTGATAAGATATAATATTCATTGTGGAGTGTTATATATACCTCGTATTCACTTCAGAAGAATGTAAATGCGACACTTCCTTGCTAGGAAATAACATTTCCAGATGTCTACGCATCGTAGCAATATAGTTCTAGCGCTTCGTAAATCGCGATATCGCATCTCACTTCTATGTTTCGTGATAACATATAATATTCATTGTAGAGTGTTATGTATACCTCGTATTCACTTCAAAAGAATGTAAATGCGACACATCCCTGCTAGGAATTAGAGTTTGCAGATGTCTACGTATCGAAGCAATAGGGTTCTACTGCTTCTCAAAATGCGATGTCGCATCTCATTTCTATGTTTCATGATCAGATATAATATTCATTGCGAAGTGTCACGTATACCTCGTATTCACTTCAAAGGGATGCAAATGCGTCATTTCCATGCTAGGAAATAGCGTTTGCAGATGACTACGTATGGAAACAATAGAGTTCTAATACTTCTTAAAACGAGATGTCGCATCTCATTTCTATGTTTCATGATAAGATATAATATTCATTGCGAAGTGTCATGTATACCTCGTGTTCACTTCAATGGATTGTAAATGCGACATTTCCTTCCTAGGAAATAGAGTTTGCAGATATCTACGTATATTGGCAATAGAGTTCTAATGCTTCTCAAACGCGATATAGCACCTCATTCCTATGTTTCATGACAAGATATAATATTCATTGCGAAGTGTCATGTATATCTCGTATTCACTTCAAAAGAATGTAAATAAGACACTTCCATGCTAGGAAATAGCGTTTGCAGATGTCTACGTATCGTAGCAATAGAGTTCTAATGCTTCTTAAAACGCGATATAGCATCTCACTTCCATGTTTCATGATAAGGTATAATATTCATTGCGAAGTGTCATGTATACCTCGTATTCACTTCAAATGAATGTAAATGCGACACTTCCCTGCTAGGAAGTAGAGTTTGCAGATGTCTACGTATCGTAGCAATAGAGTTCTAATGCTTCTTAAAATGCGATATCGCATCTCACGTCTATGTTTCATGATAAGGTATAATATTCATTGCGAAGTGTCATGTATACCTCGTATTCACTTCAAATGAATGTAAATGCGACAATTCCCTGCTAGGAAGTAGAGTTTGCAGATGTCTACGTATCGAAGCAATAGGGTTCTACTGCTTCTCAAAATGCGATGTCGCATCTCATTTCTATGTTTCATGATCAGATATAATATTCATTGCGAAGTGTCATGTATACCTCGTACTCACTTCAAAAGAATGTAAATGCGACCCTTCCATGCTAGGAAATAGCGTTTGCAGATGTCTACGTATCGTAGCAATGGAGTTCTAATGCTTCTTAGAACGCGATATCGCATCTCACTTCTATGTTTCATGATAAGATATAATATTCATTGCGAAGTGTCATGTATACCTCGTATTCACTTCAAATGATGTAAATGCGAAACTTCCATGCTAGCAAATAGCGTTTGCGATGTCTACGTATCGTAGCAATAGAGCTCTAATGCTTCTTAAAACGCGATATCACATCTCACTTCTATGTTTCGAGATAAGATATAATATTCATTGTGGAGTGTTATGTATACCTCGTATTCACTTCAAAAGAATGTAAATGCGACACTTCCATGCTAGGAAATAGACTTTGCAGATGTCTACGTATCGTAGCAATAGAGTTCTAATGCTTCCTTAGAACGCGATATCGCATCTCACTTCTGTGTTTCGAGATAAGAATAATATTCATTGTGGAATGTTATGTATACGTCGTATTTCACTTCAAAGGATGTAAATACGACACTTCCTACCTAGGAAATAACATTTGCAGATGTCTACGCATCGTAGCAATAGAGTTCTAGCGCTTCTTAAATCGCGATATCGCATCTCACTTCTATGTTTCATGATAAGATATAACATTCATTGCGAAGTGTCATGTATACCTCGTATTCACTTCAAAAGAATGTAAATGCGACACTTGCATGCTAGGAAATAGCGTTGGCAGATGTCTACATATCGTTGCAATGGAGTTCTAATACTTCTTAAAATGAGATATCGCATCTCATTTCTATGTTTCATGATAAGATATAATATCCATTGCGAAATGACATGCACACCTCGTATTCACTTCAATGGAATGTAAATGCGACACCTCCATGCTAGGAATTAGGGTTTGCAGATGTCTACGTATATTAGCAATAGAGTTCTAATGCTTCTCAAAACGCGATATCGCATCTCACTTCTATGTTTCATGATAAGATATAATATTCATTGCGAAGTGTCATGTATACCTCGTATTCACTTCAAAAGAATGAAAATGCGACACTTCGTTGCTAGGAAATATTGTTCGCAGATGTCTACGTATTGTATAAATAGAGTTCTAATGCTTCTTAAAACAAGATGTCGCACTTCATTTCTATGTATCGTGATAAGATAAAATATTCATTGCGAAGTGTCATGTATACCTCGTATTCACTTCAAAAGAATGTAAATGCGACACTTCCATGCTAGGAAGTAGCCTTTGCAGATGTCTACGTATCGTAGCAATAGAGTTCTAATGCTACTTAAAACGTGATGTCGTATTTCATTTCTATGTTTCGTGATAAGATATAATATTCATTGTGGAGTGTTATGTATACCTCGTATTGACTTCAAAAGAATGTAAATGCTACACTTCCTTGCTAGGAAGTAACATTTGCAGATGTCTACGCATCGTAGCCATAGAGTTCTAGTGCTCCTTAAACAGCGATATCGCATTTCACTTCTATGTTTCGTGATAAGACATAATATTCATTGTGAAGTGTTATGTATACCTCGTATTATCTTCAAAAGAATGTAAATGAGGCACTTCCATTCTAGGATATAGCCTTTGCAGATGTCTACGTATCGTAGCAATAGAGTTCTAATGCTTCTTAAAACGAGATGTCGCATTTCATTTCTATGTTGCGTGATAAGATATAATATTCATTGTGGAGTGTTATGTATACCTCGTATTCACTTCAAAAGAATGTAAATGCGACACTTCCTTGCTAGGAAATAGCGTTTCCAGATGACCACGTATCGTAAGAATGGAGATCTAATACTTCTTAAAACGAGATATCGCATCTCATTTCTATGTTTCATGTTAAGATATAATATCCATTGCGAAGTGTCAAGTATACCTCGATTTCACTTCACAAGAATGTAAATGCGACACTTCCTTGCTAGGAAATAACATTTGCAGATGTCTTCGCATCGTAGCAATAGAGTTCTAGCGCATCTTAAATCGCGATATCGCATCTCACTTCTATGTTTCATGATAAGATATAATATTCATTGCGAAGTGTCATGTATACCTCGTATTCACTTCAAAAGAATGAAAATGCGACACTTCGTTGCTAGGAAATATTGTTCGCAGATGTCTACGTATTGTAAAAATAGAGTTCTAATGCTTCTTAAAACAAGATGTCGCACTTCATTTCTATGTTTCGTGATAAGATAAAATATTCATTGCGAAGTGCCATGTATACCTCGTATTCACTTCAAAAGAATGTAAATGCGACACTTCCATGCTAGGAAATAGCCTTTGCAGATGTCTACGTATCGTAGCAATAGAGTTCTAATGCTACTTAAAACGTGATGTCGTATTTCATTTCTATGTTTCGTGATAAGATATAATATTCATTGTGCCATGTTATGTATACCTCGTATTCACTTCAAAAGAATGTAAGTGCGACATTTTCATGGTACGAAATAGAGTTTGCTGATGCCTACGTATATTAGCAATAGAGTTCTAATGCATCTCAGAACGCAATATAGCACCTCATTCCTATATTTCATGATAAGATATAATATTCATTGCGAAGTGTCATGTATATCTCGTATTCACTTCAAATGAATGTAAATACGACACTTCCATGCTAGGAAATAGCGTTTGCAGATGTCTACGTATCGTAGCAATAGTGTTCTAATGCTTCCTAAAACGCGATATCGCCTATCACATCTATGTTTCATGATAAGATATAATATTCATTGCGAAGTGTCATGTATACCTCGTATTCACTTCAAAAGAATGTAAATGCGACACCTGCATGCTAGGAAATAGCGTTTGCAGATGTCTACGTACCGTAGCAATAGATTTCTACTGCTTCTTAAAACGAGATGTCGCATTTCATTTCTATGTTTCGTGATAAGATATAATATTCATTGTGCCATGTTATGTATACCTCGTATTCACTTCAAAAGAATGTAAATGCGACACTTCCTTGCTAGGAAATAACATTTGCAGATGTCTACGCATCGTAGCGCTATAGAGTTCTAGCGCTTCTTAAATCGCGATATCGCATCTCACTTCTATGTTTCGAGATATGATATAATATTCATTGCGAAGAGTCATGTATACCTCGTATTCACTTCAAAAGAATGTAAATGCGACACTTCCTTGCTAGGAAATAGCGTTTCCAGATGACCACGTATCGTAAGAATGGAGTTCTAATGCTCCTTAAAACGAGATGTCGCATTTCATTTCTATGTTTCGTGATAAGATATAATATTCATTGTGGAGTGAGATGTATACCTCGTATTCACTTCAAAAGATTGTAAATGCGACACTTCCTTGCTAGGAAATATTGTTTGCAGATGTCTACGTATCGTAAACATAGAGTTCTATTGCTTCTTAAAACGCGATATCGCATATTTCCTTTATGTTTCTTGATAAGATATAATATTCATTGCGAAGTGTCATGTATACCTCGTATTCACTTCAAAAGAATGTAAATGCGACACTTGCATGCTAGGAAATAGCGTTTGCAGATGTCTACGTATCGTAGCAATAGAGTTCTAATGCTTCTTAAAACGAGAATTCGTATTTCATTTCGATGTTTCGTAATAAGATATAATATTCATTGTGGAATGTTATGTATATCTCGTATTCACTTCAGAAGAATGTAAAAGCGGCACTTCCTTGCTAGGAAGTAGCGCTTGCAGATGTCTACGTATCGAAGCAATAGTGTTCTAATGTTTCTCAAAACGCGATATCGCAACTCATTCCTATGTTTCATGATAAGATATAATATATATTGCGAAGTGTCATGTATACCTCGTATTCACTTCAAAAGAATGTATATGCGACACTTCCTTCCTAGGAAATAACATTTGCAGATATCTACGCATCGTAGCAATAGAGTTCTAGTGCTTCTTAAACAGCGATATCGCATCTCACTTCTATGTTTCGAGGTAAGATATAATATTCATTGTGGAATGTTATGTATACCTCGTATTCACTTCAAAGGATGTAAATGCGACACTTCCTACCTAGGAAATAACATTTGCAGATGTCTACGCATCGTAGCAATAGAGTTCTAGCGCTTCTTAAATCGCGATATCGCATCTCACTTCTATGTTTCATGATAAGATACAATATTCATTGCGAAGTGTCATGTATACCTCGTATTCACTTCAAAAGAATGTAAATGCGACACTTGCATGCTAGGAAATAGCGTTGGCAGATGTCTCCACATCGTAGCAATTGAGTTCTAGCGCTTCTTAAATCGCGATATCGCATTTCTTTTCTATGTTTCGTGATAAGATATAATATTCATTGTGGAGTGTTATGTTTACCTCGATTTCACTTCAAAGGAATGTAAATGCGACACTTCGTTGCTAGGAAATATTGTTCTCAGATGTCTACGTATTGTAAAAATAGAGTTCTAATGCTACTTAAAACAAGATGTCGCACTTCATTTCTATGTTTCGTGATAAGATAAAATATTCATTGCGAAGTGTCATGTATACCTCGTATTCACTTCAAAAGAATGTAAATGCGACACTTCCATGCTAGGAAATAGCCTTTGCAGATGTCTACGTATCGTAGCAATAGAGTTCTAATGCTACTTAAAACGTGATGTCGTATTTCATTCCTATGTTTCGTGATAAGATATAATATTCATTGTGCCATGTTATGTATACCTCGTATTCACTTCAAAAGAATGTAAGTGCGACATTTTCATGGTACGTAATAGAGTTTGCTGATGCCTACGTATATTAGCAATAGAGTTCTAATGCATCTCAGAACGCAATATAGCACCTCATTCCTATATTTCATGATAAGATATAATATTCATTGCGAAGTGTCATGTATATCTCGTATTCACTTCAAATGAATGTAAATACGACACTTCCATGCTAGGAAATAGCGTTTGCAGATGTCTACGTACCGTAGCAATAGTGTTCTAATGCTTCCTAAAACGCGATATCGCCTCTCACATCTATGTTTCATGATAAGATATAATATTCATTGCGAAGTGTCATGTAGACCTAGTATTCACTTCAAAAGTATGTAAATGCGACACTTGCATGCTAGGAAATAGCGTTTGCAGATGTCTACGTACCGTAGCAATAGATCTCTACTGCTTCTTAAAACGAGATGTAGCATTTCATTTCTATGTTTCGTGATAAGATATAATATTCATTGTGCCATGTTATGTATACCTCGTACTCACTTCAATAGAATGTAAATGCGACACTTCCTTGCTAGGAAATAGCGTTTCCAGATGACCACGTATCGTAAGAATGGAGTTCTAATGCTCCTTAAAACGAGATGTCGCATTTCATTTCTATGTTTCGTGATAAGATATAATATTCATTGTGGAGTGAGATGTATACCTCGTGTTCACTTCAAAAGATTGTAAATGCGACACTTCCTTGCTAGGAAATATTGTTTGCATATGTCTACGTATCGTAGCAATAGAGTTCTAATGCTTCTTAAAACGAGAAGTCGTATTTCATTTCGATGTTTCGTAATAAGATATAATATTCATTGCGAAGTGTCATGTACACCTCGTATTCACTTCAAAGGAATGTAAATGCCGCACTCTCATGCTAGGAAATAGCGTCTGCAGATGTGTACGCGTCGAGGCAATAGAGTTCGAATGCTTCTTAAAATGCGATATCGCAACTCACTTCTATGTTTCATGATAAGATATAATATTCATTGCGAAGTGTCATGTATACCTCGTATTCACTTCAAAAGAATGTAAACGCGAAACTTCCATGCTTGGAAATAGCGTTTGCAGATGTCTACGTATCGTAGCAATAGATTTCTAATGCTTCGTAAGACGCGATATCGCATCTCACCGCTATGTTTCATGAAAAGATATAATATTCATTATGGAGTGTTATGTATACCTCGTACTCACTTCAAAAGACTGTAAATGCGACCCTTCCATGCTAGGAAATAGCGTTTGCAGATGTCTACGTATCGCAGCAATAGAGTTCTAATGCTTCCTAAAACGCGATATCGCATCTCACTACTATGTTTCATGAGAGGATATAATATTCATTATGGAGTGTTATGTATACCTCGTACTCACTTCAAAAGAATGTAAATGCGACCCTTCCATGCTAGGAAATAGCCCCTGCAGATGTCTACGTATCGTAGCAATAGAGTTCTACTGCTTCTTAGAACGCGAAAACGCATCTCACTTCTATGTTTCATGAAAAGATATAATATTCATTGCGAAGTGTCATCTATACCTCATATTCACTTCAAAAGAATGTAAATGCGACACTTCCATGCTAGGAAATAGTGTTTGCAGATGCCTACGTATCGTAGCAATAGGGTTCTAATGCTTGTTAGAACGCGATATCGCATCTCACTTCTATGTTTCATGATAAGATATAATATTCATTGCGAAGTGTCATGTATACCTCGTATTCACATCAAAAGAATGTAAGTGCGACACTTCCATGCTAGGAAATAGCGTTTGCAGATGTCTACGTATCGTAGCAATAGAGTTCTAATGCGTCTTAAAGCGAGATGCCGCATTTCATTTCTATGTTTCGTGATAAGATATAATATTCAGTGTGGAGTGTTATGTATACCTCGTATTCACTTCAGTGGAATGTAAGTGGAATGTAAGTGTAATGCTAGGAAATAGATTTTGCAGATCTCTACGCATATTAGCAATAGAGTTCTAATGCTTCTCAAAATGCGATATAGCACCTCACTTCTATGTTTCATGATAAGATATAATATTCAGTGCGAAGTGTCATGTATACCTCGATTTCACTTCACAGGAATGTAAATGCGACACTTCCTTGCTAGGAAATATTGTATGCAGATGTCTACGTATCACAGCAGTAGAGTACTAATGCTTCTTAAAACGAGATGTCGTATTTCAATTCTATGTTTCGTAATAAGGTATAATACTCATTGTATAATGCTATGTATACCTCGTATTCACTTCAGTGGAATGTAAGTACCACAGGTCCATGCTAGGAAATAGAGTTTGCAGATGTCTACGTATATTAGCAATAGAGTTCTAATGCTTCTCAAAACGCGATATAGCACCTCATTCCTATGTTTCATGATAAGATGTAATGTTCATTTCGAAGTGTCATGTATATCTCGTATTCACTTCAAAAGAATGTAAATGCGACACTTCCATGCTAGGAAATAGCGTTTGCAGATGTCTACGTATCGTAGCAATAGAGTTCTAATGCTTCTTAGAACGCGATATCGCATCTCACTTCTATGTTTCATGATAAGATATAATATTCATTGCGAAGTGTCATGTATACCTCGTATTCACTTCAAAAGAATGTAAATATGACACTTCCATGCTAGGAAATAGCGTTTGCAGATGTCTACGTGTCGTAGCAATAGTGTTCTAATGCGTCCTAAAACGAGATGCCGCATTTCATTTCTATGTTTCGTGATAAGATATAATATTCATTGTTGAGTGTTATGTATACCTCGTATTCACTTCACTGGAATGCCAGTGGAATGTAAGTGTAATGCTAGGAAATAGAGTTTGCAGATGTCTACGCATATTAGCAATAGAGTTCTAATGCTTCTCAAAACGCGATATAGCACCTCATTCCTATGTCTCATGATAAGATATAATATTCATTGCGAAGTGTCATGTATACCTCGTATTCACTTCAAATGAATGTAAATGCGTCACTTCCCTGCTAGGAATTAGAGTTTGCAGATGTCTACGTATCGAAGCAATAGGGTTCTACTGCTTCTCAAAATGCGATGTCGCATCTCATTTCTATGTTTCATGATCAGATATAATATTCATTGCGAAGTGTCATGTATACCTCGTATTCACTTCAAAGGGATGTAAATGCGTCATTTCCATGCTAGGAAATAGCGTTTGCAGATGACTACGTATGGAAACAATAGAGTTCTAATACTTCTTAAAACGAGATGTCGCATCTCATTTCTATGTTTCATGATAAGATATAATATTCATTGCGAAGTGTCATGTATACCTCGTGTTCACTTGAATGGATTGTAAATGCAACATTTCCTTCCTAGGAAATAGAGTTTGCAGATATCTACGTATATTGGCAATAGAGTTCTAATGCTTCTCAAAACGCGATATAGCACCTCATTCCTATGTTTCATGACAAGATATAATATTCATTGCGAAGTGTCATGTATATCTCGTATTCACTTCAAAAGAATGTAAATAAGACACTTCCATGCTAGGAAATAGCGTTTGCAGATGTCTACGTATCGTAGCAATAGAGTTCTAATGCTTCTTAAAACGCGATATAGCATCTCACTTCCATGTTTCATGATAAGGTATAATATTCATTGCGAAGTGTCATGTATACCTCGTATTCACTTCAAATGAATGTAAATGCGACACTTCCCTGCTAGGAAGTAGAGTTTGCAGATGTCTACGTATCGTAGCAATAGAGTTCTAATGCTTCTTAAAATGCGATATCGCATCTCACGTCTATGTTTCATGATAAGGTATAATATTCATTGCGAAGTGTCATGTATACCTCGTATTCACTTCAAATGAATGTAAATGCGACAATTCCCTGCTAGGAAGTAGAGTTTGCAGATGTCTACGTATCGAAGCAATAGGGTTCTACTGCTTCTCAAAATGCGATGTCGCATCTCATTTCTATGTTTCATGATCAGATATAATATTCATTGCGAAGTGTCATGTATACCTCGTACTCACTTCAAAAGAATGTAAATGCGACCCTTCCATGCTAGGAAATAGCGTTTGCAGATGTCTACGTATCGTAGCAATGGAGTTCTAATGCTTCTTAGAACGCGATATCGCATCTCACTTCTATGTTTCATGATAAGATATAATATTCATTGCGAAGTGTCATGTATACCTCGTATTCACTTCAAATGAATGTAAATGCGAAACTTCCATGCTAGCAAATAGCGTTTGCAGATGTCTACGTATCGTAGCAATAGAGCTCTAATGCTTCTTAAAACGCGATATCACATCTCACTTCTATGTTTCGAGATAAGATATAATATTCATTGTGGAGTGTTATGTATACCTCGTATTCACTTCAAAAGAATGTAAATGCGACACTTCCGTGCTAGGAAATAGCCTTTGCAGATGTCTACGTATCGTAGCAATAGAGTTGTAATGCTACTTAAAACGAGATGTCGCATTTCATTTCTATGTTTCGTGATAAGATATAATATTCATTGCGGAGTGTTATGTATACCTCGTATTCACTTCAAAGGATGTAAATGCTACACTTGCTTGATTGGAAATAACATTTGCAGATGTCTACCCATCGTAGCAATAGAGTTCTAACGCTCCTTAAATCGCAATATCGCATCTCACTTCTATGTTTCGAGATAAGATATAATATTCATTGCGAAGTGTCATGTATACCTGGTATTCACTTCAAAAGAATGTAAATGCGACACTTCCTTGCTAGGAAATAGCGTTTCCAGATGTCTACGTATCGTAGCAATAGAGTTCTGATCCTACTTAAAACGAGATGTCGCATCTCATTTCTATGTTTCATGATATGATAAAATATCCATTGCGAAGTGTAATGCATACCTCGTATTCACTTCAATGGAATGTAAATGCGACACTTCCATGCTAGGAAATAGCGCTCGCAGGTGTCTACGTATCGTAGCAATAGGGTTCTAATGCTTCTTAGAACGCGATATCGCATCTCACTTCTATGTTTCATGATAAGATATAATATTCATTGCGAAGTGTCATGTATACCTCGTATTCACTTCAAAAGAATGTAAATGCGACACTTCCTCGCTAGGAAATAGCGTTTCCAGATGATCACGTATCGAAAGGATAGAGTTCTAATACTTCTTAAAACGAGATGTAGCATCTCATTTCTATGTTTCATAATAATATATAATATCCATTGCGAAGTGTCATGTATACCTCGTATTCACTTCAAAAGAATGTAAATGCGAAACATCCATGCTAGGAAATAGCGTTTGCAGATGTCTACGTACCGTAGCGATAGAGTTCTAATGCTTCTTAAAACGAGATGTCGCATTTCATTTCCATGTTTCGTAATAAGATATAATATTCATTGTGGAGTGTCATGTATACCTCGTACTCACATCACAAGAATGTAAATGCGACACATCCATGCAAGGTAATAGCGTTTGCAGATGTCAACGTATATTTGCAATAGAGATCTAATGCTTCTCAATACGCGATATCGCATCTCATTCCTATCTTTCATGATAAGATATAATATTTATTGCGAAGTGTCATGTATACCTCGTATTCACTTCAAAAGAATGTAAATGCGACACTTCCATGCTAGGAAATAGCGTTTGTAGATGTCAACGTATCGTAGCAATAGAGTTCTAATGCTTCTTAGAACGAGATGTCGCATTTCATTTCTATGTTTCGTAATTAGATATAATATTCATTGTGGTGTGTTATGTATACCTCGTATTCACATCAAGAGGATGTAAGTGCGACACTTCCTTGCTAGGAAATATTGTTTGCAGATGCCTACGTATGGTAGCAATAGAGTTCTAGTGCTTCTTAATACGCGATATCGCATCACATTCCTATGTTTCATGATAAGATATAATACTCATTGCGAAGTGTCATGTATATCTCGTATTCACTTCAAAAGAATGTAAATGCGACACTTCCTTGCTAGGAAATATTGTTTGCAGATGTCTACGTATCGTAGCAATAGAGTTCTAATGCTTCTTAAAACGCGATATCACATCTCACTTTTATGTTTCATGATAAGATATAATATTCAATGCGAAGTGTCATGTATACCTCGATTTCACTTCACAAGAATGTAAATGCGACGCTTCCTTGCTAGGAAATATTGTTTGCAGATGTCTACGTATCACAGCAATAGAGTACATATGCTTCTTAAAACGAGATGTCGCATTTCATTTCTATGTTTCATGATAAGACATAATATTCATTGCGAAGTGTCATGTATACCTCGTATTCACTTCAACAGAATGTAAATGCGCCACTTGCATGCTAGGAAATAGCGTTTGCAGATGTCTACGTATCGTAGCAATAGAGTTCTAATGCTTCTTAAAACCCAATATCGCATCTCACTTCTATGTTTCATGATAAGATATAATATTCATTGCGAAGTGTCATGTATACCTCGTATTCACTTCAAAAGAATGTAAATGCGACACTTCCATGCTATGATATAGCGTTTGCAGATGTCTACGTATCACAGCAATATAGTACTTATGCTTCTGAAAACGAGATGTCGTATTTCATTTGTATGTTTCGTAATAAGATATAATATCCATTGTGTAATGATATGTATACCTCGTATTCACTTCAATGGAATGTAAGTGCGACATTTCCGTGGTAGGAAATAGAGTTTGCAGTTGCCTACGTATATTAGCAATAGAGTTCTAATGCTTCTCAAAACGCAATATAGCACCTCATTCCTATGTTTCATGATAAGATATAATACTCATTGCGAAGTGTCATGTATACCTCGTATTCGCTCCAAAAGAATGTAAATGCGACACTTCCATGCTAGGAAATAGCGTTTCCAGATGTCTACGTATCGTAGCAATAGAGTTCTGATCCTACTTAAAACGAGATGTCGCATCTCATTTCTATGTTTCATGATATGATAAAATATCCATTGCGAAGTGTAATGCATACCTCGTATTCACTTCAATGGAATGTAAATGCGACACTTCCATGCTAGGAAATAGCGCTCGCAGGTGTCTACGTATCGTAGCAATGGGGTTCTAATGCTTCTTAGAACGCGATATCGCATCTCACTTCTATGTTTCATGATAAGATATAATATTCATTGCGAAGTGTCATGTATACCTCGTATTCACTTCAAAAGAATGTAAATGCGACACTTCCTCGCTAGGAAATAGCGTTTCCAGATGATCACGTATCGAAAGGATAGAGTTCTAATACTTCTTAAAACGAGATGTAGCATCTCATTTCTATGTTTCATAATAATATATAATATCCATTGCGAAGTGTCATGTATACCTCGTATTCACTTCAAAAGAATGTAAATGCGAAACATCCATGCTAGGAAATAGCGTTTGCAGATGTCTACGTACCGTAGCGATAGAGTTCTAATGCTTCTTAAAACGAGATGTCGCATTTCATTTCCATGTTTCGTAATAAGATATAATATTCATTGTGGAGTGTCATGTATACCTCGTACTCACATCACAAGAATGTAAATGCGACACATCCATGCAAGGTAATAGCGTTTGCAGATGTCAACGTATATTTGCAATAGAGATCTAATGCTTCTCAATACGCGATATCGCATCTCATTCCTATCTTTCATGATAAGATATAATATTTATTGCGAAGTGTCATGTATACCTCGTATTCACTTCAAAAGAATGTAAATGCGACACTTCCATGCTAGGAAATAGCGTTTGTAGATGTCAACGTATCGTAGCAATAGAGTTCTAATGCTTCTTAGAACGAGATGTCGCATTTCATTTCTATGTTTCGTAATTAGATATAATATTCATTGTGGTGTGTTATGTATACCTCGTATTCACATCAAGAGGATGTAAGTGCGACACTTCCTTGCTAGGAAATATTGTTTGCAGATGCCTACGTATGGTAGCAATAGAGTTCTAGTGCTTCTTAATACGCGATATCGCATCACATTCCTATGTTTCATGATAAGATATAATACTCATTGCGAAGTGTCATGTATATCTCGTATTCACTTCAAAAGAATGTAAATGCGACACTTCCTTGCTAGGAAATATTGTTTGCAGATGTCTACGTATCGTAGCAATAGAGTTCTAATGCTTCTTAAAACGCGATATCGCATCTCACTGCTATGTTTCATGAGAAGATATAATATTCATTATGGAGTGTTATGTAGCGTTTGCAGATGTCTACGTATCGTAGCAATAGAGTTCTAATGCTTCTTAAAACGCGATATCACATCTCACTTTTATGTTTCATGATAAGATATAATATTCAATGCGAAGTGTCATGTATACCTCGATTTCACTTCACAAGAATGTAAATGCGACGCTTCCTTGCTAGGAAATATTGTTTGCAGATGTCTACGTATCACAGCAATAGAGTACATATGCTTCTTAAAACGAGATGTCGCATTTCATTTCTATGTTTCATGATAAGACATAATATTCATTGCGAAGTGTCATGTATACCTCGTATTCACTTCAACAGAATGTAAATGCGCCACTTGCATGCTAGGAAATAGCGTTTGCAGATGTCTACGTATCGTAGCAATAGAGTTCTAATGCTTCTTAAAACCCAATATCGCATCTCACTTCTATGTTTCATGATAAGATATAATATTCATTGCGAAGTGTCATGTATACCTCGTATTCACTTCAAAAGAATGTAAATGCGACACTTCCATGCTATGAAATAGCGTTTGCAGATGTCTACGTATCACAGCAATATAGTACTTATGCTTCTGAAAACGAGATGTCGTATTTCATTTGTATGTTTCGTAATAAGATATAATATCCATTGTGTAATGATATGTATACCTCGTATTCACTTCAATGGAATGTAAGTGCGACATTTCCGTGGTAGGAAATAGAGTTTGCAGTTGCCTACGTATATTAGCAATAGAGTTCTAATGCTTCTCAAAACGCAATATAGCACCTCATTCCTATGTTTCATGATAAGATATAATACTCATTGCGAAGTGTCATGTATACCTCGTATTCGCTCCAAAAGAATGTAAATGCGACACTTCCATGCTAGGAAATAGCGTTTGTAGATGTCAACGTATCGTAGCAATAGAGTTCTAATGCTTCTTAGAACGAGATGTCGCATTTCATTTCTATGTTTCGTAATTAGATATAATATTCATTGTGGTGTGTTATGTATACCTCGTATTCACTTCAAGAGGATGTAAGTGCGACACTTCCTTGCTAGGAAATACTGTTTGCAGATGCCTACGTATCGTAGCAATAGAGTTCTAGTGCTTCTTAGTACGCGATATCGCATCACATTCCTATGTTTCATGATAAGATATAATACTCATTGCGAAGTGTCATGTATATCTCGTATTCACTTCAAAAGAATGTAAATGCGACACTTCCTTGCTAGGAAATATTGTTTGCAGATGTCTACGTATCGTAGCAATAGAGTTCTAATGCTTCTTAAAACGCGATATCGCATCTCACTGCTATGTTTCATGAGAAGATATAATATTCATTGCGAAGTGTCATGTATACCTCGTATTCACTTCAATAGAATGTAAATAAGACACTTCCATGCTAGGAAATAGCGTTTGCAGATGTCTACGTATCGTAGCAATAGAGTTCTAATGCTGCTTAGAACGCGATATCGCATCTCACTTCTATGTTTCATGATAAGATATAATATACATTGCGATGTGTCATGTATACCTCGTACTCACTTCAAAAGAATGTAAATGCGACACTTCCATGCTAGGATATAGCGTTTGCAGATGTCTACGTATCGTAGCAATAGAGTTCTAATGCTTCTTAAAACGAGATGTCGCATTTCATTTCTATGTTTCGTGATAAGATATAATATTCATTGTGGAGTGTTATATATACCTCGTATTCACTTCAAAAGAATGTAAATGCGACACTTCCTTGCTAGGAAATAACATTTCCAGATGTCTACGCATCGTAGCAATATAGTTCTAGCGCTTCGTAAATCGCGATATCGCATCTCACTTCTATGTTTCATGATAAGGTATAATATTCATTGCGAAGTGTCATGTATACCTCGTATTCACTTCAAATGAATGTAAATGCGACACTTCCCTGCTAGGAATTAGAGTTTGCAGATGTCTACGTATATTAGCAATAGAGTTCTAATGCTTCTCAAAACGCAATATAGCACCTCATTCCTACGTTTCTTGATAAGATATAATATTCATTGCGAAGTGTCATGTATACCTCGTGTTCGCTTCAAATGAATGTAAATGCGACACTTCCATGCTAGGAAATAGCGTTTGCAGATGTCTACGTATCGTAGCAATAGAGATCTAATGCTTCTTAAAACGAGATGCCGCATTTCATTTCTATGTTTCGTGATAAGATATAATATTCATTGTGGAGTGTTATATATACCTCGTATTCACTTCAGAAGAATGTAAATGCGACACTTCCTTGCTAGGAAATAACATTTCCAGATGTCTACGCATCGTAGCAATATAGTTCTAGCGCTTCGTAAATCGCGATATCGCATCTCACTTCTATGTTTCGTGATAACATATAATATTCATTGTAGAGTGTTATGTATACCTCGTATTCACTTCAAAAGAATGTAAATGCGACACATCCCTGCTAGGAATTAGAGTTTGCAGATGTCTACGTATCGAAGCAATAGGGTTCTACTGCTTCTCAAAATGCGATGTCGCATCTCATTTCTATGTTTCATGATCAGATATAATATTCATTGCGAAGTGTCACGTATACCTCGTATTCACTTCAAAGGGATGCAAATGCGTCATTTCCATGCTAGGAAATAGCGTTTGCAGATGACTACGTATGGAAACAATAGAGTTCTAATACTTCTTAAAACGAGATGTCGCATCTCATTTCTATGTTTCATGATAAGATATAATATTCATTGCGAAGTGTCATGTATACCTCGTGTTCACTTCAATGGATTGTAAATGCGACATTTCCTTCCTAGGAAATAGAGTTTGCAGATATCTACGTATATTGGCAATAGAGTTCTAATGCTTCTCAAAACGCGATATAGCACCTCATTCCTATGTTTCATGACAAGATATAATATTCATTGCGAAGTGTCATGTATATCTCGTATTCACTTCAAAAGAATGTAAATAAGACACTTCCATGCTAGGAAATAGCGTTTGCAGATGTCTACGTATCGTAGCAATAGAGTTCTAATGCTTCTTAAAACGCGATATAGCATCTCACTTCCATGTTTCATGATAAGGTATAATATTCATTGCGAAGTGTCATGTATACCTCGTATTCACTTCAAATGAATGTAAATGCGACACTTCCCTGCTAGGAAGTAGAGTTTGCAGATGTCTACGTATCGTAGCAATAGAGTTCTAATGCTTCTTAAAATGCGATATCGCATCTCACGTCTATGTTTCATGATAAGGTATAATATTCATTGCGAAGTGTCATGTATACCTCGTATTCACTTCAAATGAATGTAAATGCGACAATTCCCTGCTAGGAAGTAGAGTTTGCAGATGTCTACGTATCGAAGCAATAGGGTTCTACTGCTTCTCAAAATGCGATGTCGCATCTCATTTCTATGTTTCATGATCAGATATAATATTCATTGCGAAGTGTCATGTATACCTCGTACTCACTTCAAAAGAATGTAAATGCGACCCTTCCATGCTAGGAAATAGCGTTTGCAGATGTCTACGTATCGTAGCAATGGAGTTCTAATGCTTCTTAGAACGCGATATCGCATCTCACTTCTATGTTTCATGATAAGATATAATATTCATTGCGAAGTGTCATGTATACCTCGTATTCACTTCAAATGAATGTAAATGCGAAACTTCCATGCTAGCAAATAGCGTTTGCAGATGTCTACGTATCGTAGCAATAGAGCTCTAATGCTTCTTAAAACGCGATATCACATCTCACTTCTATGTTTCGAGATAAGATATAATATTCATTGTGGAGTGTTATGTATACCTCGTATTCACTTCAAAAGAATGTAAATGCGACACTTCCGTGCTAGGAAATAGCCTTTGCAGATGTCTACGTATCGTAGCAATAGAGTTGTAATGCTACTTAAAACGAGATGTCGCATTTCATTTCTATGTTTCGTGATAAGATATAATATTCATTGCGGAGTGTTATGTATACCTCGTATTCACTTCAAAGGATGTAAATGCGACACTTGCTTGATTGGAAATAACATTTGCAGATGTCTACCCATCGTAGCAATAGAATTCTAACGCTCCTTAAATCGCAATATCGCATCTCACTTCTATGTTTCGAGATAAGATATAATATTCATTGCGAAGTGTCATGTATACCTGGTATTCACTTCAAAAGAATGTAAATGCGACACTTCCTTGCTAGGAAATAGCGTTTCCAGATGTCTACGTATCGTAGCAATAGAGTTCTGATCCTACTTAAAACGAGATGTCGCATCTCACTTCTATGTCTCATGATAAGATATAATATTCATTGCGAAGTGTCATGTATACATCGTATTCACTTAAAAAGAATGTAAATGCGACACTTCCTCGCTAGGAAATAGCGTTTCCAGATGATCACGTATCGAAAGGATAGAGTTCTAATACTTCTTAAAACGAGATGTAGCATCTCATTTCTATGTTTCATAATAATATATAATATCCATTGCGAAGTGTCATGTATACCTCGTATTCACTTCAAAAGAATGTAAATGCGAAACATCCATGCTAGGAAATAGCGTTTGCAGATGTCTACGTACCGTAGCGATAGAGTTCTAATGCTTCTTAAAACGAGATGTCGCATTTCATTTCCATGTTTCGTAATAAGATATAATATTCATTGTGGAGTGTCATGTATACCTCGTACTCACATCACAAGAATGTAAATGCGACACATCCATGCAAGGTAATAGCGTTTGCAGATGTCAACGTATATTTGCAATAGAGATCTAATGCTTCTCAATACGCGATATCGCATCTCATTCCTATCTTTCATGATAAGATATAATATTTATTGCGAAGTGTCATGTATACCTCGTATTCACTTCAAAAGAATGTAAATGCGACACTTCCATGCTAGGTAATAGCGTTTGTAGATGTCAACGTATCGTAGCAATAGAGTTCTAATGCTTCTTAGAACGAGATGTCGCATTTCATTTCTATGTTTCGTAATTAGATATAATATTCATTGTGGTGGGTTATGTATACCTCGTATTCACTTCAAGAGGATGTAAGTGCGACACTTCCTTGCTAGGAAATATTGTTTGCAGATGCCTACGTATGGTAGCAATAGAGTTCTAGTGCTTCTTAATACGCGATATCGCATCACATTCCTATGTTTCATGATAAGATATAATACTCATTGCGAAGTGTCATGTATATCTCGTATTCACTTCAAAAGAATGTAAATGCGACACTTCCTTGCTAGGAAATATTGTTTGCAGATGTCTACGTATCGTAGCAATAGAGTTCTAATGCTTCTTAAAACGCGATATCGCATCTCACTGCTATGTTTCATGAGAAGATATAATATTCATTATGGAGTGTTATGTATACCTCGTACTCACTTCAAAAGAATGTAAATGCGACCCTTCCATGCTAGGAAATAGCCTTTGCAGATGTCTACGTATCGTAGCAATAGAGTTCTAATGCATCTTAGAAAGCGATATCGCATCTCACTTCTATGTTTCATGATAAGATATAATATACATTGCGATGTGTCATGTATACCTCGTACTCACTTCAAAAGAATGTAAATGCGACACTTCCATGCTAGGATATAGCGTTTGCAGATGTCTACGTATCGTAGCAATAGAGTTCTAACGCTCCTTAAATCGCAATATCGCATCTCACTTCTATGTTTCGAGATAAGATATAATATTCATTGCGAAGTGTCATGTATACCTGGTATTCACTTCAAAAGAATGTAAATGCGACACTTCCTTGCTAGGAAATAACATTTCCAGATGTCTACGCATCGTAGCAATATAGTTCTAGCGCTTCGTAAATCGCGATATCGCATCTCACTTCTATGTTTCGTGATAACATATAATATTCATTGTAGAGTGTTATGTATACCTCGTATTCACTTCAGAAGAATGTAAATGCGACACTTCCATGCTAGAAAATAGCGTTTGCAGATGTCTACGTATCGCAGCAATAGAGTTCTAATGCTTCTTAAAATGCGATATCGCATCTCACTTCTATGTTTCATGATAAGGTATAATATTCATTGCGAAGTGTCATGTATACCTCGTATTCACTTCAAATGAATGTAAATGCGTCACTTCCCTGCTAGGAATTAGAGTTTGCAGATGTCTACGTATCGAAGCAATAGGGTTCTACTGCTTCTCAAAATGCGATGTCGCATCTCATTTCTATGTTTCATGATCAGATATAATATTCATTGCGAAGTGTCATGTATACCTCGTATTCACTTCAAAGGGATGTAAATGCGTCATTTCCATGCTAGGAAATAGCGTTTGCAGATGACTACGTATGGAAACAATAGAGTTCTAATACTTCTTAAAACGAGATGTCGCATCTCATTTCTATGTTTCATGATAAGATATAATATTCATTGCGAAGTGTCATGTATACCTCGTGTTCACTTGAATGGATTGTAAATGCAACATTTCCTTCCTAGGAAATAGAGTTTGCAGATATCTACGTATATTGGCAATAGAGTTCTAATGCTTCTCAAAACGCGATATAGCACCTCATTCCTATGTTTCATGACAAGATATAATATTCATTGCGAAGTGTCATGTATATCTCGTATTCACTTCAAAAGAATGTAAATAAGACACTTCCATGCTAGGAAATAGCGTTTGCAGATGTCTACGTATCGTAGCAATAGAGTTCTAATGCTTCTTAAAACGCGATATAGCATCTCACTTCCATGTTTCATGATAAGGTATAATATTCATTGCGAAGTGTCATGTATACCTCGTATTCACTTCAAATGAATGTAAATGCGACACTTCCCTGCTAGGAAGTAGAGTTTGCAGATGTCTACGTATCGTAGCAATAGAGTTCTAATGCTTCTTAAAATGCGATATCGCATCTCACGTCTATGTTTCATGATAAGGTATAATATTCATTGCGAAGTGTCATGTATACCTCGTATTCACTTCAAATGAATGTAAATGCGACAATTCCCTGCTAGGAAGTAGAGTTTGCAGATGTCTACGTATCGAAGCAATAGGGTTCTACTGCTTCTCAAAATGCGATGTCGCATCTCATTTCTATGTTTCATGATCAGATATAATATTCATTGCGAAGTGTCGTGTATACCTCGTACTCACTTCAAAAGAATGTAAATGCGACCCTTCCATGCTAGGAAATAGCGTTTGCAGATGTCTACGTATCGTAGCAATGGAGTTCTAATGCTTCTTAGAACGCGATATCGCATCTCACTTCTATGTTTCATGATAAGATATAATATTCATTGCGAAGTGTCATGTATACCTCGTATTCACTTCAAATGAATGTAAATGCGAAACTTCCATGCTAGCAAATAGCGTTTGCAGATGTCTACGTATCGTAGCAATAGAGCTCTAATGCTTCTTAAAACGCGATATCACATCTCACTTCTATGTTTCGAGATAAGATATAATATTCATTGCGGAGTGTTATGTATACCTCGTATTCACTTCAAAAGAATGTAAATGCGACACTTCCGTGCTAGGAAATAGCCTTTGCAGATGTCTACGTATCGTAGCAATAGAGTTGTAATGCTACTTAAAACGAGATGTCGCATTTCATTTCTATGTTTCGTGATAAGATATAATATTCATTGCGGAGTGTTATGTATACCTCGTATTCACTTCAAAGGATGTAAATGCGACACTTGCTTGATTGAAAATAACATTTGCAGACGTCTACCCATCGTAGCAATAGAGTTCTAACGCTCCTTAAATCGCAATATCGCATCTCACTTCTATGTTTCGAGATAAGATATAATATTCATTGCGAAGTGTCATGTATACCTGGTATTCACTTCAAAAGAATGTAAATGCGACACTTCCTTGCTAGGAAATAGCGTTTCCAGATGTCTACGTATCGTAGCAATAGAGTTCTTATCCTACTTAAAACGAGATGTCGCATCTCATTTCTATGTTTCATGATATGATAAAATATCCATTGCGAAGTGTAATGCATACCTCGTATTCACTTCAATGGAATGTAAATGCGACACTTCCATGCTAGGAAATAGCGCTCGCAGGTGTCTACGTATCGTAGCAATAGGGTTCTAATGCTTCTTAGAACGCGATATCGCATCTCACTTCTATGTTTCATGATAAGATATAATATTCATTGCGAAGTGTCATGTATACCTCGTATTCACTTCAAAAGAATGTAAATGCGACACTTCCTCGCTAGGAAATAGCGTTTCCAGATGATCACGTATCGAAAGGATAGAGTTCTAATACTTCTTAAAACGAGATGTAGCATCTCATTTCTATGTTTCATAATAATATATAATATCCATTGCGAAGTGTCATGTATACCGCGTATTCACTTCAAAAGAATGTAAATGCGAAACATCCATGCTAGGAAATAGCGTTTGCAGATGTCTACGTACCGTAGCGATAGAGTTCTAATGCTTCTTAAAACGAGATGTCGCATTTCATTTCCATGTTTCGTAATAAGATATAATATTCATTGTGGAGTGTCATGTATACCTCGTACTCACATCACAAGAATGTAAATGCGACACATCCATGCAAGGTAATAGCGTTTGCAGATGTCAACGTATATTTGCAATAGAGATCTAATGCTTCTCAATACGCGATATCGCATCTCATTCCTATCTTTCATGATAAGATATAATATTTATTGCGAAGTGTCATGTATACCTCGTATTCACTTCAAAAGAATGTAAATGCGACACTTCCATGCTAGGAAATAGCGTTTGTAGATGTCAACGTATCGTAGCAATAGAGTTCTAATGCTTCTTAGAACGAGATGTCGCATTTCATTTCTATGTTTCGTAATTAGACGTAATATTCATTGTGGTGTGTTATGTATACCTCGTATTCACATCAAGAGGATGTAAGTGCGACACTTCCTTGCTAGGAAATATTGTTTGCAGATGCCTACGTATGGTAGCAATAGAGTTCTAGTGCTTCTTAATACGCGATATCGCATCACATTCCTATGTTTCATGATAAGATATAATACTCATTGCGAAGTGTCATGTATATCTCGTATTCACTTCAAAAGAATGTAAATGCGACACTTCCTTGCTAGGAAATATTGTTTGCAGATGTCTACGTATCGTAGCAATAGAGTTCTAATGCTTCTTAAAACGCGATATCGCATCTCACTGCTATGTTTCATGAGAAGATATAATATTCATTATGGAGTGTTATGTATACCTCGTACTCACTTCAAAAGAATGTAAATGCGACCCTTCCATGCTAGGAAATAGCCTTTGCAGATGTCTACGTATCGTAGCAATAGAGTTCTAATGCATCTTAGAAAGCGATATCGCATCTCACTTCTATGTTTCATGATAAGATATAATATACATTGCGATGTGTCATGTATACCTCGTACTCACTTCAAAAGAATGTAAATGCGACACTTCCATGCTAGGATATAGCGTTTGCAGATGTCTACGTATCGTAGCAATAGAGTTCTAACGCTCCTTAAATCGCAATATCGCATCTCACTTCTATGTTTCGAGATAAGATATAATATTCATTGCGAAGTGTTATGTATACCTCGTATTCACTTCAGAAGAATGTAAATGCGACACTTCCATGCTAGGAAATAGCGTTTGCAGATGTCTACGTATCGCAGCAATAGAGTTCTAATGCTTCTTAAAATGCGATATCGCATCTCACTTCTATGTTTCATGATAAGGTATAATATTCATTGCGAAGTGTCATGTATACCTCGTATTCACTTCAAATGAATGTAAATGCGTCACTTCCCTGCTAGGAATTAGAGTTTGCAGATGTCTACGTATCGAAGCAATAGGGTTCTACTGCTTCTCAAAATGCGATGTCGCATCTCATTTCTATGTTTCATGATCAGATATAATATTCATTGCGAAGTGTCATGTATACCTCGTATTCACTTCAAAGGGATGTAAATGCGTCATTTCCATGCTAGGAAATAGCGTTTGCAGATGACTACGTATGGAAACAATAGAGTTCTAATACTTCTTAAAACGAGATGTCGCATCTCATTTCTATGTTTCATGATAAGATATAATATTCATTGCGAAGTGTCATGTATACCTCGTGTTCACTTGAATGGATTGTAAATGCAACATTTCCTTCCTAGGAAATAGAGTTTGCAGATATCTACGTATATTGGCAATAGAGTTCTAATGCTTCTCAAAACGCGATATAGCACCTCATTCCTATGTTTCATGACAAGATATAATATTCATTGCGAAGTGTCATGTATATCTCGTATTCACTTCAAAAGAATGTAAATAAGACACTTCCATGCTAGGAAATAGCGTTTGCAGATGTCTACGTATCGTAGCAATAGAGTTCTAATGCTTCTTAAAACGCGATATAGCATCTCACTTCCATGTTTCATGATAAGGTATAATATTCATTGCGAAGTGTCATGTATACCTCGTATTCACTTCAAATGAATGTAAATGCGACACTTCCCTGCTAGGAAGTAGAGTTTGCAGATGTCTACGTATCGTAGCAATAGAGTTCTAATGCTTCTTAAAATGCGATATCGCATCTCACGTCTATGTTTCATGATAAGGTATAATATTCATTGCGAAGTGTCATGTATACCTCGTATTCACTTCAAATGAATGTAAATGCGACAATTCCCTGCTAGGAAGTAGAGTTTGCAGATGTCTACGTATCGAAGCAATAGGGTTCTACTGCTTCTCAAAATGCGATGTCGCATCTCATTTCTATGTTTCATGATCAGATATAATATTCATTGCGAAGTGTCATGTATACCTCGTACTCACTTCAAAAGAATGTAAATGCGACCCTTCCATGCTAGGAAATAGCGTTTGCAGATGTCTACGTATCGTAGCAATGGAGTTCTAATGCTTCTTAGAACGCGATATCGCATCTCACTTCTATGTTTCATGATAAGATATAATATTCATTGCGAAGTGTCATGTATACCTCGTATTCACTTCAAATGAATGTAAATGCGAAACTTCCATGCTAGCAAATAGCGTTTGCAGATGTCTACGTATCGTAGCAATAGAGCTCTAATGCTTCTTAAAACGCGATATCACATCTCACTTCTATGTTTCGAGATAAGATATAATATTCATTGCGGAGTGTTATGTATACCTCGTATTCACTTCAAAAGAATGTAAATGCGACACTTCCGTGCTAGGAAATAGCGTTTCCAGATGTCTACGTATCGTAGCAATAGAGTTCTTATCCTACTTAAAACGAGATGTCGCATCTCATTTCTATGTTTCATGATATGATAAAATATCCATTGCGAAGTGTAATGCATACCTCGTATTCACTTCAATGGAATGTAAATGCGACACTTCCATGCTAGGAAATAGCGCTCGCAGGTGTCTACGTATCGTAGCAATAGGGTTCTAATGCTTCTTAGAACGCGATATCGCATCTCACTTCTATGTTTCATGATAAGATATAATATTCATTGCGAAGTGTCATGTATACCTCGTATTCACTTCAAAAGAATGTAAATGCGACACTTCCTCGCTAGGAAATAGCGTTTCCAGATGATCACGTATCGAAAGGATAGAGTTCTAATACTTCTTAAAACGAGATGTAGCATCTCATTTCTATGTTTCATAATAATATATAATATCCATTGCGAAGTGTCATGTATACCTCGTATTCACTTCAAAAGAATGTAAATGCGAAACATCCATGCTAGGAAATAGCGTTTGCAGATGTCTACGTACCGTAGCGATAGAGTTCTAATGCTTCTTAAAACGAGATGTCGCATTTCATTTCCATGTTTCGTAATAAGATATAATATTCATTGTGGAGTGTCATGTATACCTCGTACTCACATCACAAGAATGTAAATGCGACACATCCATGCAAGGTAATAGCGTTTGCAGATGTCAACGTATATTTGCAATAGAGATCTAATGCTTCTCAATACGCGATATCGCATCTCATTCCTATCTTTCATGATAAGATATAATATTTATTGCGAAGTGTCATGTATACCTCGTATTCACTTCAAAAGAATGTAAATGCGACACTTCCATGCTAGGAAATAGCGTTTGTAGATGTCAACGTATCGTAGCAATAGAGTTCTAATGCTTCTTAGAACGAGATGTCGCATTTCATTTCTATGTTTCGTAATTAGATATAATATTCATTGTGGTGTGTTATGTATACCTCGTATTCACATCAAGAGGATGTAAGTGCGACACTTCCTTGCTAGGAAATATTGTTTGCAGATGCCTACGTATGGTAGCAATAGAGTTCTAGTGCTTCTTAATACGCGATATCGCATCACATTCCTATGTTTCATGATAAGATATAATACTCATTGCGAAGTGTCATGTATATCTCGTATTCACTTCAAAAGAATGTAAATGCGACACTTCCTTGCTAGGAAATATTGTTTGCAGATGTCTACGTATCGTAGCAATAGAGTTCTAATGCTTCTTAAAACGCGATATCGCATCTCACTGCTATGTTTCATGAGAAGATATAATATTCATTGTGGAGTGTTATGTAGCGTTTGCAGATGTCTACGTATCGTAGCAATAGAGTTCTAATGCTTCTTAAAACGCGATATCACATCTCACTTTTATGTTTCATGATAAGATATAATATTCAATGCGAAGTGTCATGTATACCTCGATTTCACTTCACAAGAATGTAAATGCGACGCTTCCTTGCTAGGAAATATTGTTTGCAGATGTCTACGTATCACAGCAATAGAGTACATATGCTTCTTAAAACGAGATGTCGCATTTCATTTCTATGTTTCATGATAAGACATAATATTCATTGCGAAGTGTCATGTATACCTCGTATTCACTTCAACAGAATGTAAATGCGCCACTTGCATGCTAGGAAATAGCGTTTGCTGATGTCTACGTATCGTAGCAATAGAGTTCTAATGCTTCTTAAAACCCAATATCGCATCTCACTTCTATGTTTCATGATAAGATATAATATTCATTGCGAAGTGTCATGTATACCTCGTATTCACTTCAAAAGAATGTAAATGCGACACTTCCATGCTATGAAATAGCGTTTGCAGATGTCTACGTATCACAGCAATATAGTACTTATGCTTCTGAAAACGAGATGTCGTACTTCATTTGTATGTTTCGTAATAAGATATAATATCCATTGTGTAATGATATGTATACCTCGTATTCACTTCAATGGAATGTAAGTGCGACATTTCCGTGGTAGGAAATAGAGTTTGCAGTTGCCTACGTATATTAGCAATAGAGTTCTAATGCTTCTCAAAACGCAATATAGCACCTCATTCCTATGTTTCATGATAAGATATAATACTCATTGCGAAGTGTCATGTATACCTCGTATTCGCTCCAAAAGAATGTAAATGCGACACTTCCATGCTAGGAAATAGCGTTTGTAGATGTCAACGTATCGTAGCAATAGAGTTCTAATGCTTCTTAGAACGAGATGTCGCATTCCATTTCTATGTTTCGTAATTAGATATAATATTCATTGTGGTGTGTTATGTATACCTCGTATTCACTTCAAGAGGATGTAAGTGCGACACTTCCTTGCTAGGAAATACTGTTTGCAGATGCCTACGTATCGTAGCAATAGAGTTCTAGTGCTTCTTAGTACGCGATATCGCATCACATTCCTATGTTTCATGATAAGATATAATACTCATTGCGAAGTGTCATGTATATCTCGTATTCACTTCAAAAGAATGTAAATGCGACACTTCCTTGCTAGGAAATATTGTTTGCAGATGTCTACGTATCGTAGCAATAGAGTTCTAATGCTTCTTAAAACGCGATATCGCATCTCACTGCTATGTTTCATGAGAAGATATAATATTCATTGCGAAGTGTCATGTATACCTCGTATTCACTTCAATAGAATGTAAATAAGACACTTCCATGCTAGGAAATAGCGTTTGCAGATGTCTACGTATCGTAGCAATAGAGTTCTAATGCTGCTTAGAACGCGATATCGCATCTCACTTCTATGTTTCATGATAAGATATAATATACATTGCGATGTGTCATGTATACCTCGTACTCACTTCAAAAGAATGTAAATGCGACACTTCCATGCTAGGATATAGCGTTTGCAGATGTCTACGTATCGTAGCAATAGAGTTCTAATGCTCCTCAAAATGCGATATAGCACCTCATTCCTATGTTTCATGATAAGATATAATATTCATTGCGAAGTGTCATGTATATCTCGTATTCACTTCAAAAGAAAGTAAATGCGACACTTCCATGCTAGGAAATAGCGTTTGCAGATGTCTACGTATCGCAGCAATAGAGTTCTAATGCTTCCTAAATCGCGATATCGCATCTCACTGCTATGCTTCATGAGAAGATATAATATTCATTATGGAGTGTTATGTATACCTCGTACTCACTTCAACAGAATGTAAATGCGACACTTCCATGCTAGGAAATAGCGTTTGCAGATGTCTACGTATCGTAGCAATAGAGTTCTAATGCTTCTTAGAACGCGATATCGCATCTCACTTCTATGTTTCATGATAAGATATAATATTCATTGCGAAGTGTCATGTATATCTCGTATTCACTTCAAAAGAATGTAAATGCGACACTTCCATGCTAGGAAGTAGCGTTTACAGATGTCTACGTATCGTAGCAATAGGGTTCTAATGCTTCTTAGAACGCGATATCGCATCTCACTTCTATGTTTCATGATAAGATATAATATTCATTGCGAAGTGTCATGTATACCTCGTATTCACTTCAAAAGAATGTAAATGCGACACTTCCATGCTAGGAAGTAGCGTTTACAGATGTCTACGTATCGTAGCAATAGAGTTCTAGCGCTTCTTAAACCGCGATATCGCGTGTCACATCTATGTTTCGTGATAAGATATAATATTCATGGTAGAGTGTAATGTATACCTCGCATTCACTTCAAAAGAATGTAAATGCGACACTTCCATGCCAGGAAACAGCGTTTGCAGATGTCTACGTATCGTAGCAATAGAGTTCTAATGCTTCTTAAAACGCGATATAGCATCTCACTTCTATGTTTCATGATAAGATATAATATTCATTGCGAAGTGTCATGTATACCTCGTATTCACTTCAAAAGAATGTAAATGCGAAACTTCCATGCTAGGAAATAGCGTTTGCAGATGTCTACGTATCGTAGCGATAGAGTTCTAATGCTTCTTAAAACGAGATGTCGCATTTCATTTCCATGCTTCGTAATAAGGTATAATATTCATTGTGGAGTGTCATGTATACCTCGTACTCACATCACAAGAATGTAAATGCGACACATCCATGCAAGGAAATAGCGTTTGCAGATGTCAACGTATATTTGCAATAGAGATCTAATGCTTCCCAATACGCGATATAGCATCTCATTCCTATCTTTCATGATAAGATATAATATTTATTGCGAAGTGTCATGTATACCTCGTATTCACTTCGAAAGAATGTAAATGCGACACTTCCATGCTAGGAAATAGCGTTTGCAGATGTCAACGTATCGTAGCAATAGAGTTCTAATCCTTCTTAGAACGAGATGTCGCATTTCATTTCTATGTTTCGTAATTAGATATAATATTCATTGTGGTGTGTTATGTATACCTCGTATTCACTTCAAGAGGATGTAAGTGCGACACTTCCTTGCTAGGAAATATTGTTTGCAGATGCCTACGTATCGTATCAATAGAGTTCTTTTGCTTCTTAATACGCGATATCGCATCACATTCCTATGTTTCATGATAAGATATAATACTCATTGCGAAGTGTCATGTGTATCTCGTATTCACTTCAAAAGAATGTAAATGCGACACTTCCTTGCTAGGAAATATTGTTTGCAGATGTCTACGTATCGTAGTAATAGAGTTCTAATGCTTCTTAAAACGCGATATCGCATCTCACTGCTATGTTTCATGAGAATATATAATATTCATTATGGAGTGTTATGTATACCTCGTACTCACTTCAAAAGAATGTCAATGCGACCCTTCCATGCTAGGAAATAGCCTTTGCAGATGTCTACGTATCGTAGCAATAGAGTTCTAATGCTTCTTAGAAAGCGATATCGCATCTCACTTCTATGTTTCATGATAAGATATAATATTCATTGCGAAGTGTCATGTATATCTCGTACTCACATCACAAGAACGTAAATGCGACCCTTCCATGCTTGGAAATATCGTTTGCAGATGTCTACGTATCGTAGCAATAGAGTTCTAATACTTCTTAGAACGCGATATCGCATCTCACTTCTATGTTTCATGATAAGATATAATATTCATTGCGAAGTGTCATGTATACCTCGTATTCACTTCAATAGAATGTAAATAAGACACTTCCATGATAGGAAATAGCGTTTGCAGATGTCTACGTATCGTAGCAATAGAGTTCTAATGCAGCTTAGAACGCGATATCGCATCTCACTTCTATGTTTCATGATAAGATATAATATACATTGCGATGTGTCATGTATACCTCGTACTCACTACAAAAGAATGTAAATGCGACACTTCCATGCTAGGATATAGCGTTTGCAGATGTCTACGTATCGTAGCAATAGAGTTCTAATGCTTCTTAAAACGAGATGTCGCATTTCATTTCTATGTTTCGTCATAAGATATAATATTAATTGTGGAGTGTTATGTATACCTCGTATTCACTTCAAAAGAACGTAAATAAGACACTTCCATGCTAGGAAATAGCGTTTGCAGATGTCTACGTATCGTAGCAATAGAGTTCTAATGCTCCTCAAAACGCGATATAGCACCTCATTCCTATGTTTCATGATAAGATATAATATTCATTGCGAAGTGTCATGTATATCTCGTATTCACTTCAAAAGAAAGTAAATGCATCACTTCCATGCTACAAATAGCGTTTGCAGATGTCTACGTATCGCAGCAATAGAGTTCTAATGCTTCCTAAAACGCGATATCGCATCTCACTGCTATGCTTCATGAGAAGATAAAATATTCATTATGGAGTGTTATGTATACCTCGTACTCACTTCAACAGAATGTAAATGCGAGACTTCCATGCTAGGAAATAGCGTTTGCAGATGTCTACGTATCGTAGCAATAGAGTTCTAATGCTTCTTAGAACGCGATATCGCATCTCACTTCTATGTTTCATGATAAGATATAATATTCATTGCGAAGTGTCATGTATATCTCGTATTCACTTCAAAAGAATGTAAATGCGACACTTCCTTGCTAGGAAATATTGTTTGCAGATGTCTACGTATCGTAGCAATAGAGTTCTAATGCTTCTTAAAACGCGATATCGCATCTCACTGCTATGTTTCATGAGAAGATATAATATTCATTGCGAAGTGTCATGTATACCTCGTATTCACTTCAATAGAATGTAAATAAGACACTTCCATGCTAGGAAATAGCGTTTGCAGATGTCTACGTATCGTAGCAATAGAGTTCTAATGCTGCTTAGAACGCGATATCGCATCTCACTTCTATGTTTCATGATAAGATATAATATACATTGCGATGTGTCATGTATACCTCGTACTCACTTCAAAAGAATGTAAATGCGACACTTCCATGCTAGGATATAGCGTTTGCAGATGTCTACGTATCGTAGCAATAGAGTTCTAATGCTTCTTAAAACGAGATGTCGCATTTCATTTCTATGTTTCGTGATAAGATATAATATTCATTGTGGAGTGTTATGTATACCTCGTATTCACTACAAAAGAACGTAAATAAGACACTTCCATGCTAGGAAATAGCGTTTGCAGATGTCTACGTATCGTAGCAATAGAGTTCTAATGCTCCTCAAAATGCGATATAGCACCTCATTCCTATGTTTCATGATAAGATATAATATTCATTGCGAAGTGTCATGTATATCTCGTATTCACTTCAAAAGAAAGTAAATGCGACACTTCCATGCTAGGAAATAGCGTTTGCAGATGTCTACGTATCGCCGCAATAGAGTTCTAATGCTTCCTAAATCGCGATATCGCATCTCACTGCTATGCTTCATGAGAAGATATAATATTCATTATGGAGTGTTATGTATACCTCGTACTCACTTCAACAGAATGTAAATGCGACACTTCCATGCTAGGAAATAGCGTTTGCAGATGTCTACGTATCGTAGCAATAGAGTTCTAATGCTTCTTAGAACGCGATATCGCATCTCACTTCTATGTTTCATGATAAGATATAATATTCATTGCGAAGTGTCATGTATATCTCGTATTCACTTCAAAAGAATGTAAATGCGACACTTCCATGCTAGGAAGTAGCGTTTACAGATGTCTACGTATCGTAGCAATAGGGTTCTAATGCTTCTTAGAACGCGATATCGCATCTCACTTCTATGTTTCATGATAAGATATAATATTCATTGCGAAGTGTCATGTATACCTCGTATTCACTTCAAAAGAATGTAAATGCGACACTTCCATGCTAGGAAGTAGCGTTTACAGATGTCTACGTATCGTAGCAATAGAGTTCTAGCGCTTCTTAAACCGCGATATCGCGTGTCACATCTATGTTTCGTGATAAGATATAATATTCATGGTAGAGTGTAATGTATACCTCGTATTCACTTCAAAAGAATGTAAATGCGACACTTCCATGCCAGGAAACAGCGTTTGCAGATGTCTACGTATCGTAGCAATAGAGTTCTAATGCTTCTTAAAACGCGATATAGCATCTCACTTCTATGTTTCATGATAAGATATAATATTCATTGCGAAGTGTCATGTATACCTCGTATTCACTTCAAAAGAATGTAAATGCGAAACTTCCATGCTAGGAAATAGCGTTTGCAGATGTCTACGTATCGTAGCGATAGAGTTCTAATGCTTCTTAAAACGAGATGTCGCATTTCATTTCCATGCTTCGTAATAAGGTATAATATTCATTGTGGAGTGTCATGTATACCTCGTACTCACATCACAAGAATGTAAATGCGACACATCCATGCAAGGAAATAGCGTTTGCAGATGTCAACGTATATTTGCAATAGAGATCTAATGCTTCCCAATACGCGATATAGCATCTCATTCCTATCTTTCATGATAAGATATAATATTTATTGCGAAGTGTCATGTATACCTCGTATTCACTTCGAAAGAATGTAAATGCGACACTTCCATGCTAGGAAATAGCGTTTGCAGATGTCAACGTATCGTAGCAATAGAGTTCTAATCCTTCTTAGAACGAGATGTCGCATTTCATTTCTATGTTTCGTAATTAGATATAATATTCATTGTGGTGTGTTATGTATACCTCGTATTCACTTCAAGAGGATGTAAGTGCGACACTTCCTTGCTAGGAAATATTGTTTGCAGATGCCTACGTATCGTATCAATAGAGTTCTTTTGCTTCTTAATACGCGATATCGCATCACATTCCTATGTTTCATGATAAGATATAATACTCATTGCGAAGTGTCATGTGTATCTCGTATTCACTTCAAAAGAATGTAAATGCGACACTTCCTTGCTAGGAAATATTGTTTGCAGATGTCTACGTATCGTAGTAATAGAGTTCTAATGCTTCTTAAAACGCGATATCGCATCTCACTGCTATGTTTCATGAGAATATATAATATTCATTATGGAGTGTTATGTATACCTCGTACTCACTTCAAAAGAATGTCAATGCGACCCTTCCATGCTAGGAAATAGCCTTTGCAGATGTCTACGTATCGTAGCAATAGAGTTCTAATGCTTCTTAGAAAGCGATATCGCATCTCACTTCTATGTTTCATGATAAGATATAATATTCATTGCGAAGTGTCATGTATATCTCGTACTCACATCACAAGAACGTAAATGCGACCCTTCCATGCTTGGAAATATCGTTTGCAGATGTCTACGTATCGTAGCAATAGAGTTCTAATACTTCTTAGAACGCGATATCGCATCTCACTTCTATGTTTCATGATAAGATATAATATTCATTGCGAAGTGTCATGTATACCTCGTATTCACTTCAATAGAATGTAAATAAGACACTTCCATGATAGGAAATACCGTTTGCAGATGTCTACGTATCGTAGCAATAGAGTTCTAATGCAGCTTAGAACGCGATATCGCATCTCACTTCTATGTTTCATGATAAGATATAATATACATTGCGATGTGTCATGTATACCTCGTACTCACTACAAAAGAATGTAAATGCGACACTTCCATGCTAGGATATAGCGTTTGCAGATGTCTACGTATCGTAGCAATAGAGTTCTAATGCTTCTTAAAACGAGATGTCGCATTTCATTTCTATGTTTCGTCATAAGATATAATATTAATTGTGGAGTGTTATGTATACCTCGTATTCACTTCAAAAGAACGTAAATAAGACACTTCCATGCTAGGAAATAGCGTTTGCAGATGTCTACGTATCGTAGCAATAGAGTTCTAATGCTCCTCAAAACGCGATATAGCACCTCATTCCTATGTTTCATGATAAGATATAATATTCATTGCGAAGTGTCATGTATATCTCGTATTCACTTCAAAAGAAAGTAAATGCATCACTTCCATGCTACAAATAGCGTTTGCAGATGTCTACGTATCGCAGCAATAGAGTTCTAATGCTTCCTAAAACGCGATATCGCATCTCACTGCTATGCTTCATGAGAAGATAAAATATTCATTATGGAGTGTTATGTATACCTCGTACTCACTTCAACAGAATGTAAATGCGAGACTTCCATGCTAGGAAATAGCGTTTGCAGATGTCTACGTATCGTAGCAATAGAGTTCTAATGCTTCTTAGAACGCGATATCGCATCTCACTTCTATGTTTCATGATAAGATATAATATTCATTGCGAAGTGTCATGTATATCTCGTATTCACTTCAAAAGAATGTAAATGCGACACTTCCATGCTAGGAAGTAGCGTTTGCAGATGTCTACGTATCGTAGCAATAGAGTTCTAGCGCTTCTTAAACCGCGTTATCGCATGTCACATCTATGTTTCGTGATAAGATATAATATTCATGGTAGAGTGTAATGTATACCTCGTATTCACTTCAAAAGAATGTAAATGCGACACTTCCATGCCAGGAAACAGCGTTTGCAGATGTCTACGTATCGTAGCAATAGAGTTCTAATGCTTCTTAAAACGCGATATAGCATCTCACTTCTATGTTTCATGATAAGATATAATATTCATTGCGAAGTGTCATGTATACCTCGCATTCACTTCAAAAGAATGTAAATGCGAAACTTCCATGCTAGGAAATAGCGTTTGCAAATGTCTACGTATCGTAGCGATAGAGTTCTAATGCTTCTTAAAACGAGATGTCGCATTTCATTTCCATGTTTCGTAATAAGATATAATATTCATTGTGGAGTGTCATGTATACCTCGTACTCACATCACAAGAATGTAAATGCGACACTTCCATGCTAGGAAATAGCGTTTGCAGATGTCTACGTATCCTAGCAATAGAGTTCTAATGCTTCTCAAAACGAGATATCGCAAATCATTCCTATGTTTCATGATAAGATATAATATTCATTGCGTAGTTTCATGTATATCTAGTATTCACTTCAAAAGAATGTAAATGCGAAACTTCCATGCAAAAAATTGCGTTTGCAGATGTCTACGTATCGTAGCGATAGAGTTCTATTGCTTCTTAGAACGCGATATCGCATATCACATCTATGTTTCATGATAAGATGTAATATTCATTGCGAAGTGTGATGTATACCTCGTATTCACTTCAAAAGAATGTAAATGCGAAACTTCCATGCTAGGAAATAGCGTTTGCAGATGTCTACGTATCGTAGCGATAGTGTTCTAATGCTTCTTAAAACGAGATGTCGCATTCCATTTCCATGTTTCGTAATAAGATATAATATTCATTGTGGAGTGTCATGTATACCTCGTACCCACATCACAAGAATGTAAATGCGACACATCCATGCAAGGAAATAGCGTTTGCAGATGTCAACGTATATTAGCAATAGAGATCTAATGCTTCTCAATACGCGATATCGCAAAACATTCCTATGTTTCATGAGAAGATATAATATTCATTGCGAAGTGTCATGTATATCTCGTATTCACTTCAAAAGAATGTAAATGCGACACATCCATGCTTGGAAATAGCGTTTGCCGATGTCAACGTATATTAGCAATAGAGATCTAATGCTTCTCAATACGCGATATCGCAACTCATTCCTATGTTTCATGATAAGATGTAATATTCATTGCGAAGAGTCATGTATACCTCGTATTCACTTCAAATGAATGTAAATGTGACACTTCCATGCTAGGAAATAGCGTTTGCAGATGTCTACGTATCGTAGCAATAGAGTTCTAATGCTTCTTAAAATGCGATATCGCATGTCACTTCTATCCTTTATGATAAGATATAATATTTATTGCGAAGTGTCATGTATACCTCGTATTCACTTCAAAAGAATGTAAATGCGACACTTCCATGCTAGGAAGTAGCGTTTGCAGATTTCTATGTATCGTAGCAATAGTGTTCTAATGCTTCTTGATACGCGATATCGCATCTCACTTCTATCTTTCATGATAAGATATAATATTTATTGCGAAGTGTCATGTATACCTCGTATTCACTCCAAAAGAATATAAATGCGACACTTCCATGCTAGGAAATAGCGTTTGCAGATGTCTACGTTTTATTAGCAATAGAGTTCTAATGCTTCTCAAAACGCGATATCGCATCTCATTCCTATGTTTCATTATAAGATATAATACTCGGTGCGAAGAGTCATGTATACCTCGTATTCACTTCAAAAGAATGTAAATGTGACACTTCCTTGCTAGGAAATATTGTTATCAGATGTCTACGTATCGTAGCAATGAAGTTCTAGTGCTTCTTAAATCACGATATCGCATCTCATTTCTATGTTTCGTGATAAGGTATAATATTCATTGCGAAGTGTCATGTATACATCGTATTCACTTCAAAAGAATGTAAATGCGACACTTTCTTGCTAGGAAATATTGTTTGCAGATGTCTACGTATCGTCGCAATAGATCTCTAATGCTTTTCAAAACGCGAAATCGCAACTCGTTCCTATGCTTCATGATAAGATATAATATTAATTGCGAAGTGTCATGTATATCTCGTATTCACTTCAAAAGAATGTAAATGCTAAACTTCCATGCTAGGATATAGCGTTTGCAGATGTCTACGTATCCTAGCAATAGAGTTCTAATGCTTCCAAAACGAGATATCGCAAATCATTCCTATGTTTCATGATAAGACATAATATTCATTGCGAAGTGTCATGTATATCTCGTATTCACTTCAAAAGAATGTAAATGCGAAACTTCCATGCTAGGAAATAGCGTTTGCAGATATCTACGTATCGTAGCAATAGAGTTCTAATGCTTCTTAAAACGAGATGTCGCATTTCATTTCCATGTTTCGTAATAAGATATAATATTCATTGTGGAGTGTCATGTATACCTCGTATTCACTTCAAGAGGATGTAAGTGCGACACTTCCTTGCTAGGAAATAGCGTTTGCAGATGTCTACGTATCGTAGCAATAGATTTCTAATGCTTCTTAAAACGCGATACCGCATCTCACTGCTATGTTTCATGAGAAGATATAATATTCACTATGGAGTGTTATGTATACCTCGTACTCACTTCAAAAGAATGTAAATGCGACCCTTCCATGCTAGGAAATAGCGTTTGGAGATGTCTACGTATCGTAGCAATGGAGTTCTAATGCTTCTTAGAACGCGATATCGCATATCACTTCTATGTTTCATGAAAAGATATAATATTCATTGAGAAGTGTCATGTATACCTCGCATTCACTTCAAAAGAATGTAAATAAGACACTTCCATGCTAGGAAATAGCGTTTGCAGATGTCTACGTTTCGTAGCAATAGAGTTCTGATGCTTCTTAAAACGCCATATAGCATCTCACTTCCATGTTTCATGATAAGGTATAATATTCATTGCGAAGTGTCATGTATACCTCGTATTCACTTCAAATGAATGTAAATGCGACACTTCCCTGCTAGGAAGTATAGTTTGCAGATGTCTACGTATCTTAGCAATAGAGTTCTAATGCTTCTTAAAATGCGATATCGCATCTCATGTCTATGTTTCATGATAAGGTATAATATTCATTGCGAAGTGTCATGTATACCTCGTATTCACTTCAAATGAATGTAAATGCGACACTTCCCTGCTAGGAAGTAGAGTTTGCAGATGTCTACGTATCGTAGCAATAGAGCTCTAATGCTTCTTAAAATGCGATATCGCATCTCACGTCTATGTTTCATGATAAGGTATAATATTCATTGCGAAGTTTCATGTATATCTCGTATTCACTTCAAAAGAATGTAAATGCGAAACTTCCATGCAAAAAATTGCGTTTGCAGATGTCTACGTATCGTAGCGATAGAGTTCTATTGCTTCTTAGAACGCGATATCGCATATCACTTCTATGTTTCATGATAAGATGTAATATTCATTGCGAAGTGTCATGTATACCTCGTACTCACTACAAAAGAATGTAAATGCGACACTTCCATGCTAGGATATAGCGTTTGCAGATGTCTACGTATCGTAGCAATAGAGTTCTAATGCTTCTTAAAACGAGATGTCGCATTTCATTTCTATGTTTCGTCATAAGATATAATATTAATTGTGGAGTGTTATGTATACCTCGTATTCACTTCAAAAGAACGTAAATAAGACACTTCCATGCTAGGAAATAGCGTTTGCAGATGTCTACGTATCGTAGCAATAGAGTTCTAATGCTCCTCAAAACGCGATATAGCACCTCATTCCTATGTTTCATGATAAGATATAATATTCATTGCGAAGTGTCATGTATATCTCGTATTCACTTCAAAAGAAAGTAAATGCATCACTTCCATGCTACAAATAGCGTTTGCAGATGTCTACGTATCGCAGCAATAGAGTTCTAATGCTTCCTAAAACGCGATATCGCATCTCACTGCTATGCTTCATGAGAAGATAAAATATTCATTATGGAGTGTTATGTATACCTCGTACTCACTTCAACAGAATGTAAATGCGAGACTTCCATGCTAGGAAATAGCGTTTGCAGATGTCTACGTATCGTAGCAATAGAGTTCTAATGCTTCTTAGAACGCGATATCGCATCTCACTTCTATGTTTCATGATAAGATATAATATTCATTGCGAAGTGTCATGTATATCTCGTATTCACTTCAAAAGAATGTAAATGCGACACTTCCTTGCTAGGAAATATTGTTTGCAGATGTCTACGTATCGTAGCAATAGAGTTCTAATGCTTCTTAAAACGCGATATCGCATCTCACTGCTATGTTTCATGAGAAGATATAATATTCATTGCGAAGTGTCATGTATACCTCGTATTCACTTCAATAGAATGTAAATAAGACACTTCCATGCTAGGAAATAGCGTTTGCAGATGTCTACGTATCGTAGCAATAGAGTTCTAATGCTGCTTAGAACGCGATATCGCATCTCACTTCTATGTTTCATGATAAGATATAATATACATTGCGATGTGTCATGTATACCTCGTACTCACTTCAAAAGAATGTAAATGCGACACTTCCATGCTAGGATATAGCGTTTGCAGATGTCTACGTATCGTAGCAATAGAGTTCTAATGCTTCTTAAAACGAGATGTCGCATTTCATTTCTATGTTTCGTGATAAGATATAATATTCATTGTGGAGTGTTATGTATACCTCGTATTCACTACAAAAGAACGTAAATAAGACACTTCCATGCTAGGAAATAGCGTTTGCAGATGTCTACGTATCGTAGCAATAGAGTTCTAATGCTCCTCAAAATGCGATATAGCACCTCATTCCTATGTTTCATGATAAGATATAATATTCATTGCGAAGTGTCATGTATATCTCGTATTCACTTCAAAAGAAAGTAAATGCGACACTTCCATGCTAGGAAATAGCGTTTGCAGATGTCTACGTATCGCCGCAATAGAGTTCTAATGCTTCCTAAATCGCGATATCGCATCTCACTGCTATGCTTCATGAGAAGATATAATATTCATTATGGAGTGTTATGTATACCTCGTACTCACTTCAACAGAATGTAAATGCGACACTTCCATGCTAGGAAATAGCGTTTGCAGATGTCTACGTATCGTAGCAATAGAGTTCTAATGCTTCTTAGAACGCGATATCGCATCTCACTTCTATGTTTCATGATAAGATATAATATTCATTGCGAAGTGTCATGTATATCTCGTATTCACTTCAAAAGAATGTAAATGCGACACTTCCATGCTAGGAAGTAGCGTTTACAGATGTCTACGTATCGTAGCAATAGGGTTCTAATGCTTCTTAGAACGCGATATCGCATCTCACTTCTATGTTTCATGATAAGATATAATATTCATTGCGAAGTGTCATGTATACCTCGTATTCACTTCAAAAGAATGTAAATGCGACACTTCCATGCTAGGAAGTAGCGTTTACAGATGTCTACGTATCGTAGCAATAGAGTTCTAGCGCTTCTTAAACCGCGATATCGCGTGTCACATCTATGTTTCGTGATAAGATATAATATTCATGGTAGAGTGTAATGTATACCTCGTATTCACTTCAAAAGAATGTAAATGCGACACTTCCATGCCAGGAAACAGCGTTTGCAGATGTCTACGTATCGTAGCAATAGAGTTCTAATGCTTCTTAAAACGCGATATAGCATCTCACTTCTATGTTTCATGATAAGATATAATATTCATTGCGAAGTGTCATGTATACCTCGTATTCACTTCAAAAGAATGTAAATGCGAAACTTCCATGCTAGGAAATAGCGTTTGCAGATGTCTACGTATCGTAGCGATAGAGTTCTAATGCTTCTTAAAACGAGATGTCGCATTTCATTTCCATGCTTCGTAATAAGGTATAATGTTCACTGTGGAGTGTCATGTATACCTCGTACTCACATCACAAGAATGTAAATGCGACACATCCATGCAAGGAAATAGCGTTTGCAGATGTCAACGTATATTTGCAATAGAGATCTAATGCTTCCCAATACGCGATATAGCATCTCATTCCTATCTTTCATGATAAGATATAATATTTATTGCGAAGTGTCATGTATACCTCGTATTCACTTCGAAAGAATGTAAATGCGACACTTCCATGCTAGGAAATAGCGTTTGCAGATGTCAACGTATCGTAGCAATAGAGTTCTAATCCTTCTTAGAACGAGATGTCGCATTTCATTTCTATGTTTCGTAATTAGATATAATATTCATTGTGGTGTGTTATGTATACCTCGTATTCACTTCAAGAGGATGTAAGTGCGACACTTCCTTGCTAGGAAATATTGTTTGCAGATGCCTACGTATCGTATCAATAGAGTTCTTTTGCTTCTTAATACGCGATATCGCATCACATTCCTATGTTTCATGATAAGATATAATACTCATTGCGAAGTGTCATGTGTATCTCGTATTCACTTCAAAAGAATGTAAATGCGACACTTCCTTGCTAGGAAATATTGTTTGCAGATGTCTACGTATCGTAGTAATAGAGTTCTAATGCTTCTTAAAACGCGATATCGCATCTCACTGCTATGTTTCATGAGAATATATAATATTCATTATGGAGTGTTATGTATACCTCGTACTCACTTCAAAAGAATGTCAATGCGACCCTTCCATGCTAGGAAATAGCCTTTGCAGATGTCTACGTATCGTAGCAATAGAGTTCTAATGCTTCTTAGAAAGCGATATCGCATCTCACTTCTATGTTTCATGATAAGATATAATATTCATTGCGAAGTGTCATGTATATCTCGTACTCACATCACAAGAACGTAAATGCGACCCTTCCATGCTTGGAAATATCGTTTGCAGATGTCTACGTATCGTAGCAATAGAGTTCTAATACTTCTTAGAACGCGATATCGCATCTCACTTCTATGTTTCATGATAAGATATAATATTCATTGCGAAGTGTCATGTATACCTCGTATTCACTTCAATAGAATGTAAATAAGACACTTCCATGATAGGAAATACCGTTTGCAGATGTCTACGTATCGTAGCAATAGAGTTCTAATGCAGCTTAGAACGCGATATCGCATCTCACTTCTATGTTTCATGATAAGATATAATATACATTGCGATGTGTCATGTATACCTCGTACTCACTACAAAAGAATGTAAATGCGACACTTCCATGCTAGGATATAGCGTTTGCAGATGTCTACGTATCGTAGCAATAGAGTTCTAATGCTTCTTAAAACGAGATGTCGCATTTCATTTCTATGTTTCGTCATAAGATATAATATTAATTGTGGAGTGTTATGTATACCTCGTATTCACTTCAAAAGAACGTAAATAAGACACTTCCATGCTAGGAAATAGCGTTTGCAGATGTCTACGTATCGTAGCAATAGAGTTCTAATGCTCCTCAAAACGCGATATAGCACCTCATTCCTATGTTTCATGATAAGATATAATATTCATTGCGAAGTGTCATGTATATCTCGTATTCACTTCAAAAGAAAGTAAATGCATCACTTCCATGCTACAAATAGCGTTTGCAGATGTCTACGTATCGCAGCAATAGAGTTCTAATGCTTCCTAAAACGCGATATCGCATCTCACTGCTATGCTTCATGAGAAGATAAAATATTCATTATGGAGTGTTATGTATACCTCGTACTCACTTCAACAGAATGTAAATGCGAGACTTCCATGCTAGGAAATAGCGTTTGCAGATGTCTACGTATCGTAGCAATAGAGTTCTAATGCTTCTTAGAACGCGATATCGCATCTCACTTCTATGTTTCATGATAAGATATAATATTCATTGCGAAGTGTCATGTATATCTCGTATTCACTTCAAAAGAATGTAAATGCGACACTTCCATGCTAGGAAGTAGCGTTTGCAGATGTCTACGTATCGTAGCAATAGAGTTCTAGCGCTTCTTAAACCGCGTTATCGCATGTCACATCTATGTTTCGTGATAAGATATAATATTCATGGTAGAGTGTAATGTATACCTCGTATTCACTTCAAAAGAATGTAAATGCGACACTTCCATGCCAGGAAACAGCGTTTGCAGATGTCTACGTATCGTAGCAATAGAGTTCTAATGCTTCTTAAAACGCGATATAGCATCTCACTTCTATGTTTCATGATAAGATATAATATTCATTGCGAAGTGTCATGTATACCTCGCATTCACTTCAAAAGAATGTAAATGCGAAACTTCCATGCTAGGAAATAGCGTTTGCAAATGTCTACGTATCGTAGCGATAGAGTTCTAATGCTTCTTAAAACGAGATGTCGCATTTCATTTCCATGTTTCGTAATAAGATATAATATTCATTGTGGAGTGTCATGTATACCTCGTACTCACATCACAAGAATGTAAATGCGACACTTCCATGCTAGGAAATAGCGTTTGCAGATGTCTACGTATCCTAGCAATAGAGTTCTAATGCTTCTCAAAACGAGATATCGCAAATCATTCCTATGTTTCATGATAAGATATAATATTCATTGCGTAGTTTCATGTATATCTAGTATTCACTTCAAAAGAATGTAAATGCGAAACTTCCATGCAAAAAATTGCGTTTGCAGATGTCTACGTATCGTAGCGATAGAGTTCTATTGCTTCTTAGAACGCGATATCGCATATCACATCTATGTTTCATGATAAGATGTAATATTCATTGCGAAGTGTGATGTATACCTCGTATTCACTTCAAAAGAATGTAAATGCGAAACTTCCATGCTAGGAAATAGCGTTTGCAGATGTCTACGTATCGTAGCGATAGTGTTCTAATGCTTCTTAAAACGAGATGTCGCATTCCATTTCCATGTTTCGTAATAAGATATAATATTCATTGTGGAGTGTCATGTATACCTCGTACCCACATCACAAGAATGTAAATGCGACACATCCATGCAAGGAAATAGCGTTTGCAGATGTCAACGTATATTAGCAATAGAGATCTAATGCTTCTCAATACGCGATATCGCAAAACATTCCTATGTTTCATGAGAAGATATAATATTCATTGCGAAGTGTCATGTATATCTCGTATTCACTTCAAAAGAATGTAAATGCGACACATCCATGCTTGGAAATAGCGTTTGCCGATGTCAACGTATATTAGCAATAGAGATCTAATGCTTCTCAATACGCGATATCGCAACTCATTCCTATGTTTCATGATAAGATGTAATATTCATTGCGAAGAGTCATGTATACCTCGTATTCACTTCAAATGAATGTAAATGTGACACTTCCATGCTAGGAAATAGCGTTTGCAGATGTCTACGTATCGTAGCAATAGAGTTCTAATGCTTCTTAAAATGCGATATCGCATGTCACTTCTATCCTTTATGATAAGATATAATATTTATTGCGAAGTGTCATGTATACCTCGTATTCACTTCAAAAGAATGTAAATGCGACACTTCCATGCTAGGAAGTAGCGTTTGCAGATTTCTATGTATCGTAGCAATAGTGTTCTAATGCTTCTTGATACGCGATATCGCATCTCACTTCTATCTTTCATGATAAGATATAATATTTATTGCGAAGTGTCATGTATACCTCGTATTCACTCCAAAAGAATGTAAATGCGACACTTCCATGCTAGGAAATAGCGTTTGCAGATGTCTACGTTTTATTAGCAATAGAGTTCTAATGCTTCTCAAAACGCGATATCGCATCTCATTCCTATGTTTCATTATAAGATATAATACTCGGTGCGAAGAGTCATGTATACCTCGTATTCACTTCAAAAGAATGTAAATGTGACACTTCCTTGCTAGGAAATATTGTTATCAGATGTCTACGTATCGTAGCAATGAAGTTCTAGTGCTTCTTAAATCACGATATCGCATCTCATTTCTATGTTTCGTGATAAGGTATAATATTCATTGCGAAGTGTCATGTATACATCGTATTCACTTCAAAAGAATGTAAATGCGACACTTTCTTGCTAGGAAATATTGTTTGCAGATGTCTACGTATCGTCGCAATAGATCTCTAATGCTTTTCAAAACGCGAAATCGCAACTCGTTCCTATGCTTCATGATAAGATATAATATTAATTGCGAAGTGTCATGTATATCACGTATTCACTTCAAAAGAATGTAAATGCTAAACTTCCATGCTAGGATATAGCGTTTGCAGATGTCTACGTATCCTAGCAATAGAGTTCTAATGCTTCCAAAACGAGATATCGCAAATCATTCCTATGTTTCATGATAAGACATAATATTCATTGCGAAGTGTCATGTATATCTCGTATTCACTTCAAAAGAATGTAAATGCGAAACTTCCATGCTAGGAAATAGCGTTTGCAGATATCTACGTATCGTAGCAATAGAGTTCTAATGCTTCTTAAAACGAGATGTCGCATTTCATTTCCATGTTTCGTAATAAGATATAATATTCATTGTGGAGTGTCATGTATACCTCGTATTCACTTCAAGAGGATGTAAGTGCGACACTTCCTTGCTAGGAAATATTGTTTGCAGATGCCTACGTATCGTAGCAATAGAGTTCTAGTGCTTCTTAATACGCGATATCGCATCACATTCCTATGTTTCATGATAAGATATAATACTCATTGCGAAGTGTCATGTATACCTCGTGTTCACTTCAATGGATTGTATATGCGACATTTCCTTCCTAGGAAATAGAGTTTGCAGATATCTACGTCTATTGGCAATAGAGTTCTAATGCTTCTCAAAACGCGATATAGCACCTCATTCCTATGTTTCATGACAAGATATAATATTCATTGCGAAGTGTCATGTATATCTCGTATTCACTTCAAAAGAATGTAAATGTGACACTTCCATGCTAGGAAATAGCGTTTGCAGATGTCTACGTATCGTAGCAATAGATTTCTAATGCTTCTTAAAACGCGATACCGCATCTCACTGCTATGTTTCATGAGAAGATATAATATTCACTATGGAGTGTTATGTATACCTCGTACTCACTTCAAAAGAATGTAAATGCGACCCTTCCATGCTAGGAAATAGCGTTTGGAGATGTCTACGTATCGTAGCAATGGAGTTCTAATGCTTCTTAGAACGCGATATCGCATATCACTTCTATGTTTCATGAAAAGATATAATATTCATTGAGAAGTGTCATGTATACCTCGCATTCACTTCAAAAGAATGTAAATAAGACACTTCCATGCTAGGAAATAGCGTTTGCAGATGTCTACGTTTCGTAGCAATAGAGTTCTGATGCTTCTTAAAACGCCATATAGCATCTCACTTCCATGTTTCATGATAAGGTATAATATTCATTGCGAAGTGTCATGTATACCTCGTATTCACTTCAAATGAATGTAAATGCGACACTTCCCTGCTAGGAAGTATAGTTTGCAGATGTCTACGTATCTTAGCAATAGAGTTCTAATGCTTCTTAAAATGCGATATCGCATCTCATGTCTATGTTTCATGATAAGGTATAATATTCATTGCGAAGTGTCATGTATACCTCGTATTCACTTCAAATGAATGTAAATGCGACACTTCCCTGCTAGGAAGTAGAGTTTGCAGATGTCTACGTATCGTAGCAATAGAGCTCTAATGCTTCTTAAAATGCGATATCGCATCTCACGTCTATGTTTCATGATAAGGTATAATATTCATTGCGAAGTTTCATGTATATCTCGTATTCACTTCAAAAGAATGTAAATGCGAAACTTCCATGCAAAAAATTGCGTTTGCAGATGTCTACGTATCGTAGCGATAGAGTTCTATTGCTTCTTAGAACGCGATATCGCATATCACTTCTATGTTTCATGATAAGATGTAATATTCATTGCGAAGTGTCATGTATACCTCGTATTCACTTCAAAAGAAAGTAAATGCGAAACTTCCATGCTAGGAAATAGCGTTTGCAGATATCTACGTATCGTAGCAATAGAGTTCTAATGCTTCTTAAAACGAGATGTCGCATTTCATTTCCATGTTTCGTAATAAGATATAATATTCATTGTGGAGTGTCATGTATACCTCGTATTCACTTCAAGAGGATGTAAGTGCGACACTTCCTTGCTAGGAAATATTGTTTGCAGATGCCTACGTATCGTAGCAATAGAGTTCTAGTGCTTCTTAATACGCGATATCGCATCACATTCCTATGTTTCATGATAAGATATAATACTCATTGCGAAGTGTCATGTATACCTCGTGTTCACTTCAATGGATTGTATATGCGACATTTCCTTCCTAGGAAATAGAGTTTGCAGATATCTACGTCTATTGGCAATAGAGTTCTAATGCTTCTCAAAACGCGATATAGCACCTCATTCCTATGTTTCATGACAAGATATAATATTCATTGCGAAGTGTCATGTATATCTCGTATTCACTTCAAAAGAATGTAAATGTGACACTTCCATGCTAGGAAATAGCGTTTGCAGATGTCTACGTATCGTAGCAATAGATTTCTAATGCTTCTTAAAACGCGATACCGCATCTCACTGCTATGTTTCATGAGAAGATATAATATTCACTATGGAGTGTTATGTATACCTCGTACTCACTTCAAAAGAATGTAAATGCGACCCTTCCATGCTAGGAAATAGCGTTTGGAGATGTCTACGTATCGTAGCAATGGAGTTCTAATGCTTCTTAGAACGCGATATCGCATATCACTTCTATGTTTCATGAAAAGATATAATATTCATTGAGAAGTGTCATGTATACCTCGCATTCACTTCAAAAGAATGTAAATAAGACACTTCCATGCTAGGAAATAGCGTTTGCAGATGTCTACGTTTCGTAGCAATAGAGTTCTAATGCTTCTTAAAACGCCATATAGCATCTCACTTCCATGTTTCATGATAAGGTATAATATTCATTGCGAAGTGTCATGTATACCTCGTATTCACTTCAAATGAATGTAAATGCGACACTTCCCTGCTAGGAAGTATAGTTTGCAGATGTCTACGTATCTTAGCAATAGAGTTCTAATGCTTCTTAAAATGCGATATCGCATCTCACGTCTATGTTTCATGATAAGGTATAATATTCATTGCGAAGTGTCATGTATACCTCGTATTCACTTCAAATGAATGTAAATGCGACACTTCCCTGCTAGGAAGTAGAGTTTGCAGATGTCTACGTATCGTAGCAATAGAGCTCTAATGCTTCTTAAAATGCGATATCGCATCTCACGTCTATGTTTCATGATAAGGTATAATATTCATTGCGAAGTTTCATGTATATCTCGTATTCACTTCAAAAGAATGTAAATGCGAAACTTCCATGCAAAAAATTGCGTTTGCAGATGTCTACGTATCGTAGCGATAGAGTTCTATTGCTTCTTAGAACGCGATATCGCATATCACTTCTATGTTTCATGATAAGATGTAATATTCATTGCGAAGTGTCATGTATACCTCGTATTCACTTCAAAAGAATGTAAATGCGAAACTTCCATGCTAGGAAATAGCGTTTGCAGATGTCTACGTATCGTAGCGATAGTGTTCTAATGCTTCTTAAAACGAGGTGTCGCATTTCATTTCCATGTTTCGTAATAAGATATAATATTCATTGTGGAGTGTCATGTATACCTCGTACCCACATCACAAGAATGTAAATGCGACACATCCATGCAAGGAAATAGCGTTTGCAGATGTCAACGTATATTAGCAATAGAGATCTAATGCTTCTCAATACGCGATATCGCAAAACATTCCTATGTTTCATGAGAAGATATAATATTCATTGCGAAGTGTCATGTATATCTCGTATTCACTTCAAAAGAATGTAAATGCGACACATCCATGCTTGGAAATAGCGTTTGCCGATGTCAACGTATATTAGCAATAGAGATCTAATGCTTCTCAATACGCGATATCGCAACTCATTCCTATGTTTCATGATAAGATGTAATATTCATTGCGAAGAGTCATGTATACCTCGTATTCACTTCAAATGAATGTAAATGTGGCACTTCCATGCTAGGAAATAGCGTTTGCAGATGTCTACGTATCGTAGCAATAGAGTTCTAATGCTTCTTAAAATGCGATATCGCATGTCACTTCTATCCTTTATGATAAGATATAATATTTATTGCGAAGTGTCATGTATACCTCGTATTCACTTCAAAAGAATGCAAATGCGACACTTCCATGCTAGGAAATAGCGTTTGCAGATGTCTACGTTTTATTAGCAATAGAGTTCTAATGCTTCTCAAAACGCGATATCGCATCTCATTCCTATGTTTCATTATAAGATATAATACTCGGTGCGAAGAGTCATGTATACCTCGTATTCACTTCAAAAGAATGTAAATGTGACACTTCCTTGCTAGGAAATATTGTTATCAGATGTCTACGTATCGTAGCAATGAAGTTCTAGTGCTTCTTAAATCACGATATCGCATCTCATTTCTATGTTTCGTGATAAGGTATAATATTCATTGCGAAGTGTCATGTATACATCGTATTCACTTCAAAAGAATGTAAATGCGACACTTTCTTGCTAGGAAATATTGTTTGCAGATGTCTACGTATCGTCGCAATAGATCTCTAATGCTTTTCAAAACGCGAAATCGCAACTCGTTCCTATGCTTCATGATAAGATATAATATTAATTGCGAAGTGTCATGTATATCTCGTATTCACTTCAAAAGAATGTAAATGCTAAACTTCCATGCTAGGATATAGCGTTTGCAGATGTCTACGTATCCTAGCAATAGAGTTCTAATGCTTCCAAAACGAGATATCGCAAATCATTCCTATGTTTCATGATAAGACATAATATTCATTGCGAAGTGTCATGTATATCTCGTATTCACTTCAAAAGAATGTAAATGCGAAACTTCCATGCTAGGAAATAGCGTTTGCAGATATCTACGTATCGTAGCAATAGAGTTCTAATGCTTCTTAAAACGAGATGTCGCATTTCATTTCCATGTTTCGTAATAAGATATAATATTCATTGTGGAGTGTCATGTATACCTCGTATTCACTTCAAGAGGATGTAAGTGCGACACTTCCTTGCTAGGAAATATTGTTTGCAGATGCCTACGTATCGTAGCAATAGAGTTCTAGTGCTTCTTAATACGCGATATCGCATCACATTCCTATGTTTCATGATAAGATATAATACTCATTGCGAAGTGTCATGTATACCTCGTGTTCACTTCAATGGATTGTATATGCGACATTTCCTTCCTAGGAAATAGAGTTTGCAGATATCTACGTCTATTGGCAATAGAGTTCTAATGCTTCTCAAAACGCGATATAGCACCTCATTCCTATGTTTCATGACAAGATATAATATTCATTGCGAAGTGTCATGTATATCTCGTATTCACTTCAAAAGAATGTAAATGTGACACTTCCATGCTAGGAAATAGCGTTTGCAGATGTCTACGTATCGTAGCAATAGATTTCTAATGCTTCTTAAAACGCGATACCGCATCTCACTGCTATGTTTCATGAGAAGATATAATATTCACTATGGAGTGTTATGTATACCTCGTACTCACTTCAAAAGAATGTAAATGCGACCCTTCCATGCTAGGAAATAGCGTTTGGAGATGTCTACGTATCGTAGCAATGGAGTTCTAATGCTTCTTAGAACGCGATATCGCATATCACTTCTATGTTTCATGAAAAGATATAATATTCATTGAGAAGTGTCATGTATACCTCGCATTCACTTCAAAAGAATGTAAATAAGACACTTCCATGCTAGGAAATAGCGTTTGCAGATGTCTACGTTTCGTAGCAATAGAGTTCTGATGCTTCTTAAAACGCCATATAGCATCTCACTTCCATGTTTCATGATAAGGTATAATATTCATTGCGAAGTGTCATGTATACCTCGTATTCACTTCAAATGAATGTAAATGCGACACTTCCCTGCTAGGAAGTATAGTTTGCAGATGTCTACGTATCTTAGCAATAGAGTTCTAATGCTTCTTAAAATGCGATATCGCATCTCATGTCTATGTTTCATGATAAGGTATAATATTCATTGCGAAGTGTCATGTATACCTCGTATTCACTTCAAATGAATGTAAATGCGACACTTCCCTGCTAGGAAGTAGAGTTTGCAGATGTCTACGTATCGTAGCAATAGAGCTCTAATGCTTCTTAAAATGCGATATCGCATCTCACGTCTATGTTTCATGATAAGGTATAATATTCATTGCGAAGTTTCATGTATATCTCGTATTCACTTCAAAAGAATGTAAATGCGAAACTTCCATGCAAAAAATTGCGTTTGCAGATGTCTACGTATCGTAGCGATAGAGTTCTATTGCTTCTTAGAACGCGATATCGCATATCACTTCTATGTTTCATGATAAGATGTAATATTCATTGCGAAGTGTCATGTATACCTCGTATTCACTTCAAAAGAAAGTAAATGCGAAACTTCCATGCTAGGAAATAGCGTTTGCAGATATCTACGTATCGTAGCAATAGAGTTCTAATGCTTCTTAAAACGAGATGTCGCATTTCATTTCCATGTTTCGTAATAAGATATAATATTCATTGTGGAGTGTCATGTATACCTCGTATTCACTTCAAGAGGATGTAAGTGCGACACTTCCTTGCTAGGAAATATTGTTTGCAGATGCCTACGTATCGTAGCAATAGAGTTCTAGTGCTTCTTAATACGCGATATCGCATCACATTCCTATGTTTCATGATAAGATATAATACTCATTGCGAAGTGTCATGTATACCTCGTGTTCACTTCAATGGATTGTATATGCGACATTTCCTTCCTAGGAAATAGAGTTTGCAGATATCTACGTCTATTGGCAATAGAGTTCTAATGCTTCTCAAAACGCGATATAGCACCTCATTCCTATGTTTCATGACAAGATATAATATTCATTGCGAAGTGTCATGTATATCTCGTATTCACTTCAAAAGAATGTAAATGTGACACTTCCATGCTAGGAAATAGCGTTTGCAGATGTCTACGTATCGTAGCAATAGATTTCTAATGCTTCTTAAAACGCGATACCGCATCTCACTGCTATGTTTCATGAGAAGATATAATATTCACTATGGAGTGTTATGTATACCTCGTACTCACTTCAAAAGAATGTAAATGCGACCCTTCCATGCTAGGAAATAGCGTTTGGAGATGTCTACGTATCGTAGCAATGGAGTTCTAATGCTTCTTAGAACGCGATATCGCATATCACTTCTATGTTTCATGAAAAGATATAATATTCATTGAGAAGTGTCATGTATACCTCGCATTCACTTCAAAAGAATGTAAATAAGACACTTCCATGCTAGGAAATAGCGTTTGCAGATGTCTACGTTTCGTAGCAATAGAGTTCTAATGCTTCTTAAAACGCCATATAGCATCTCACTTCCATGTTTCATGATAAGGTATAATATTCATTGCGAAGTGTCATGTATACCTCGTATTCACTTCAAATGAATGTAAATGCGACACTTCCCTGCTAGGAAGTATAGTTTGCAGATGTCTACGTATCTTAGCAATAGAGTTCTAATGCTTCTTAAAATGCGATATCGCATCTCACGTCTATGTTTCATGATAAGGTATAATATTCATTGCGAAGTGTCATGTATACCTCGTATTCACTTCAAATGAATGTAAATGCGACACTTCCCTGCTAGGAAGTAGAGTTTGCAGATGTCTACGTATCGTAGCAATAGAGCTCTAATGCTTCTTAAAATGCGATATCGCATCTCACGTCTATGTTTCATGATAAGGTATAATATTCATTGCGAAGTTTCATGTATATCTCGTATTCACTTCAAAAGAATGTAAATGCGAAACTTCCATGCAAAAAATTGCGTTTGCAGATGTCTACGTATCGTAGCGATAGAGTTCTATTGCTTCTTAGAACGCGATATCGCATATCACTTCTATGTTTCATGATAAGATGTAATATTCATTGCGAAGTGTCATGTATACCTCGTATTCACTTCAAAAGAATGTAAATGCGAAACTTCCATGCTAGGAAATAGCGTTTGCAGATGTCTACGTATCGTAGCGATAGTGTTCTAATGCTTCTTAAAACGAGGTGTCGCATTTCATTTCCATGTTTCGTAATAAGATATAATATTCATTGTGGAGTGTCATGTATACCTCGTACCCACATCACAAGAATGTAAATGCGACACATCCATGCAAGGAAATAGCGTTTGCAGATGTCAACGTATATTAGCAATAGAGATCTAATGCTTCTCAATACGCGATATCGCAAAACATTCCTATGTTTCATGAGAAGATATAATATTCATTGCGAAGTGTCATGTATATCTCGTATTCACTTCAAAAGAATGTAAATGCGACACATCCATGCTTGGAAATAGCGTTTGCCGATGTCAACGTATATTAGCAATAGAGATCTAATGCTTCTCAATACGCGATATCGCAACTCATTCCTATGTTTCATGATAAGATGTAATATTCATTGCGAAGAGTCATGTATACCTCGTATTCACTTCAAATGAATGTAAATGTGGCACTTCCATGCTAGGAAATAGCGTTTGCAGATGTCTACGTATCGTAGCAATAGAGTTCTAATGCTTCTTAAAATGCGATATCGCATGTCACTTCTATCCTTTATGATAAGATATAATATTTATTGCGAAGTGTCATGTATACCTCGTATTCACTTCAAAAGAATGCAAATGCGACACTTCCATGCTAGGAAATAGCGTTTGCAGATGTCTACGTTTTATTAGCAATAGAGTTCTAATGCTTCTCAAAACGCGATATCGCATCTCATTCCTATGTTTCATTATAAGATATAATACTCGGTGCGAAGAGTCATGTATACCTCGTATTCACTTCAAAAGAATGTAAATGTGACACTTCCTTGCTAGGAAATATTGTTATCAGATGTCTACGTATCGTAGCAATGAAGTTCTAGTGCTTCTTAAATCACGATATCGCATCTCATTTCTATGTTTCGTGATAAGGTATAATATTCATTGCGAAGTGTCATGTATACATCGTATTCACTTCAAAAGAATGTAAATGCGACACTTTCTTGCTAGGAAATATTGTTTGCAGATGTCTACGTATCGTCGCAATAGATCTCTAATGCTTTTCAAAACGCGAAATCGCAACTCGTTCCTATGCTTCATGATAAGATATAATATTAATTGCGAAGTGTCATGTATATCTCGTATTCACTTCAAAAGAATGTAAATGCTAAACTTCCATGCTAGGATATAGCGTTTGCAGATGTCTACGTATCCTAGCAATAGAGTTCTAATGCTTCCAAAACGAGATATCGCAAATCATTCCTATGTTTCATGATAAGACATAATATTAATTGCGAAGTGTCATGTATATCTCGTATTCACTTCAAAAGAATGTAAATGCGAAACTTCCATGCTAGGAAATAGCGTTTGCTGATGTCCACGTATCGTAGCGATAGAGTTCTATTGCTTGTTTGAACGCGATATCGCATATCACTTCTATGCTTCATGATAAGATATAATATTTATTGTGGAGTGTCATGTATACCTCGTACTCACATCAAAAGAATGTAAATGCGACACATCCATGCAAGGAAATAGCGTTTGCAGATGTCAACGTATATTTGCAATAGAGATCTAATGCTTCTCAATACGCGATATCGCATCTCATTCCTATCTTTCATGATAAGATATAATATTTATTGCGAAGTGTCATGTATACCTCGTATGCACTTCAAAAGAATGTAAATGCGACACTTCCATGCTAGGAAATAGCGTTTGCAGATATCTACGTATCGTAGCAATAGAGTTCTAATGCTTCTTAAAACGAGATGTCGCATTTCAATTCCATGTTTCGTAATAAGATATAATATTCATTGTGGAGTGTCATGTATACCTCGTATTCACTTCAAGAGGATGTAAGTGCGACACTTCCTTGCTAGGAAATATTGTTTGCAGATGCCTACGTATCGTAGCAATAGAGTTCTAGTGCTTCTTAATACGCGATATCGCATCACATTCCTATGTTTCATGATAAGATATAATACTCATTGCGAAGTGTCATGTATACCTCGTGTTCACTTCAATGGATTGTATATGCGACATTTCCTTCCTAGGAAATAGAGTTTGCAGATATCTACGTCTATTGGCAATAGAGTTCTAATGCTTCTCAAAACGCGATATAGCACCTCATTCCTATGTTTCATGACAAGATATAATATTCATTGCGAAGTGTCATGTATATCTCGTATTCACTTCAAAAGAATGTAAATGTGACACTTCCATGCTAGGAAATAGCGTTTGCAGATGTCTACGTATCGTAGCAATAGATTTCTAATGCTTCTTAAAACGCGATACCGCATCTCACTGCTATGTTTCATGAGAAGATATAATATTCACTATGGAGTGTTATGTATACCTCGTACTCACTTCAAAAGAATGTAAATGCGACCCTTCCATGCTAGGAAATAGCGTTTGGAGATGTCTACGTATCGTAGCAATGGAGTTCTAATGCTTCTTAGAACGCGATATCGCATATCACTTCTATGTTTCATGAAAAGATATAATATTCATTGAGAAGTGTCATGTATACCTCGCATTCACTTCAAAAGAATGTAAATAAGACACTTCCATGCTAGGAAATAGCGTTTGCAGATGTCTACGTTTCGTAGCAATAGAGTTCTAATGCTTCTTAAAACGCCATATAGCATCTCACTTCCATGTTTCATGATAAGGTATAATATTCATTGCGAAGTGTCATGTATACCTCGTATTCACTTCAAATGAATGTAAATGCGACACTTCCCTGCTAGGAAGTAGAGTTTGCAGATGTCTACGTATCTTAGCAATAGAGTTCTAATGCTTCTTAAAATGCGATATCGCATCTCACGTCTATGTTTCATGATAAGGTATAATATTCATTGCGAAGTGTCATGTATACCTCGTATTCACTTCAAATGAATGTAAATGCGACACTTCCCTGCTAGGAAGTAGAGTTTGCAGATGTCTACGTATCGTAGCAATAGCGCTCTAATGCTTCTTAAAATGCGATATCGCATCTCACGTCTATGTTTCATGATAAGGTATAATATTCATTGCGAAGTTTCATGTATATCTCGTATTCACTTCAAAAGAATGTAAATGCGAAACTTCCATGCAAAAAATTGCGTTTGCAGATGTCTACGTATCGTAGCGATAGAGTTCTATTGCTTCTTAGAACGCGATATCGCATATCACTTCTATGTTTCATGATAAGATGTATTATTCATTGCGAAGTGTCATGTATACCTCGTATTCACTTCAAAAGAATGTAAATGCGAAACTTCCATGCTAGGAAATAGCGTTTGCAGATGTCTACGTATCGTAGCGATAGTGTTCTAATGCTTCTTAAAACGAGGTGTCGCATTTCATTTCCATGTTTCGTAATAAGATATAATTTTCATTGTGGAGTGTCATGTATACCTCGTACCCACATCACAAGAATGTAAATGCGACACATCCATGCAAGGAAATAGCGTTTGCAGATGTCAACGTATATTAGCAATAGAGATCTAATGCTTCTCAATACGCGATATCGCAAAACATTCCTATGTTTCATGAGAAGATATAATATTCATTGCGAAGTGTCATGTATATCTCGTATTCACTTCAAAAGAATGTAAATGCGACACATCCATGCTTGGAAATAGCGTTTGCCGATGTCAACGTATATTAGCAATAGAGATCTAATGCTTCTCAATACGCGATATCGCAACTCATTCCTATGTTTCATGATAAGATGTAATATTCATTGCGAAGAGTCATGTATACCTCGTATTCACTTCAAATGAATGTAAATGTGACACTTCCATGCTAGGAAATAGCGTTTGCAGATGTCTACGTATCGTAGCAATAGAGTTCTAATGCTTCTTAAAATGCGATATCGCATGTCACTTCTATCCTTTATGATAAGATATAATATTTATTGCGAAGTGTCATGTATACCTCGTATTCACTTCAAAAGAATGTAAATGCGACACTTCGATGCTAGGAAATAGCGTTTGCAGATGTCTACGTTTTATTAGCAATAGAGTTCTAATGCTTCTCAAAACGCGATATCGCATCTCATTCCTATGTTTCATTATAAGATATAATACTCGGTGCGAAGAGTCATGTATACCTCGTATTCACTTCAAAAGAATGTAAATGTGACACTTCCTTGCTAGGAAATATTGTTATCAGATGTCTACGTATCGTAGCAATGAAGTTCTAGTGCTTCTTAAATCACGATATCGCATCTCATTTCTATGTTTCGTGATAAGGTATAATATTCATTGCGAAGTGTCATGTATACATCGTATTCACTTCAAAAGAATGTAAATGCGACACTTTCTTGCTAGGAAATATTGTTTGCAGATGTCTACGTATCGTCGCAATAGATCTCTAATGCTTTTCAAAACGCGAAATCGCAACTCGTTCCTATGCTTCATGATAAGATATAATATTAATTGCGAAGTGTCATGTATATCTCGTATTCACTTCAAAAGAATGTAAATGCTAAACTTCCATGCTAGGATATAGCGTTTGCAGATGTCTACGTATCCTAGCAATAGAGATCTAATGCTTCTCAATACGCGATATCGCATCTCATTCCTATGTTTCATTATAAGATATAATACTCATTGCGAAGAGTCATGTATACCTCGCATTCACTTCAAAAGAATGTAAATAAGACACTTCCATGCTAGGAAATAGCGTTTGCAGATGTCAACGTATCGTAGCAATAGAGTTCTAATGCTTCTTAAAACGAGATGTCGCATTTCATTTCCATGTTTCGTAATAAGATATAATATTCATTGTGGAGTGTCATGTATACCTCGTATTCACTTCAAGAGGATGTAAGTGCGACACTTCCTTGCTAGGAAATATTGTTTGCAGATGCCTACGTATCGTAGCAATAGAGTTCTAGTGCTTCTTAATACGCGATATCGCATCACATTCCTATGTTTCATGATAAGATATAATACTCATTGCGAAGTGTCATGTATACCTCGTGTTCACTTCAATGGATTGTATATGCGACATTTCCTTCCTAGGAAATAGAGTTTGCAGATATCTACGTATATTGGCAATAGAGTTCTAATGCTTCTCAAAACGCGATATAGCACCTCATTCCTATGTTTCATGACAAGATATAATATTCATTGCGAAGTGTCATGTATATCTCGTATTCACTTCAAAAGAATGTAAATGTGACACTTCCATGCTAGGAAATAGCGTTCGCAGATGTCTACGTATCGTAGCAATAGATTTCTAATGCTTCTTAAAACGCGATACCGCATCTCACTGCTATGTTTCATGAGAAGATATAATATTCACTATGGAGTGTTATGTATACCTCGTACTCACTTCAAAAGAATGTAAATGCGACCCTTCCATGCTAGGAAATAGCGTTTGCAGATGTCTACGTATCGTAGCAATGGAGTTCTAATGCTTCTTAGAACGCGATATCGCATATCACTTCTATGTTTCATGATAAGATATAATATTCATTGCGAAGTGTCATGTATACCTCGCATTCACTTCAAAAGAATGTAAATAAGACACTTCCATGCTAGGAAATAGCGTTTGCAGATGTCTACGTTTCGTAGCAATAGAGTTCTAATGCTTCTTAAAACGCCATATAGCATCTCACTTCCATGTTTCATGATAAGGTATAATATTCATTGCGAAGTGTCATGTATACCTCGTATTCACTTCAAATGAATGTAAATGCGACACTTCCCTGCTAGGAAGTAGAGTTTGCAGATGTCTACGTATCTTAGCAATAGAGTTCTAATGCTTCTTAAAATGCGATATCGCATCTCACGTCTATGTTTCATGATAAGGTATAATATTCATTGCGAAGTGTCATGTATACCTCGTATTCACTTCAAATGAATGTAAATGCGACACTTCCCTGCTAGGAAGTAGAGTTTGCAGATGTCTACGTATCGTAGCAATAGAGCTCTAATGCTTCTTAAAACGCGATATCACATCTCACTCCTATGTTTCGAGATAAGATATAATATTCATTGTGGAGTGTTATGTATACCTCGTATTCACTTCAAAAGAATGTAAATGCGACACTTCCGTGCTAGGAAATAGCCTTTGCAGATGTCTACGTATCGTAGCAATAGAGTTCTAATGCTTCTTAAAACGAGATGTCGCATTTCATTTCCATGTTTCGTAATAAGATATAATATTCATTGCGGAGTGTCATGTATACCTCGTATTCACTTCAAGAGGATGTAAGTGCGACACTTCCTTGCTAGGAAATATTGTTTGCAGATGCCTACGTATCGTAGCAATAGAGTTCTAGTGCTTCTTAATGCGCGATATCGCATCACATTCCTATGTTTCATGATAAGATATAATACTCATTGCGAAGTGTCATGTATACCTCGTGTTCACTTCAATGGATTGTATATGCGACATTTCCTTCCTAGGAAATAGAGTTTGCAGATATCTACGTATATTGGCAATAGAGTTCTAATGCTCCTCAAAATGCGATATAGCACCTCATTCCTATGTTTCATGATAAGATATAATATTCATTGCGAAGTGTCATGTATATCTCGTATTCACTTCAAATGAAAGTAAATGCGACACTTCCATGCTAGGAAATAGCGTTTGCAGATGTCTACGTATCGCAGCAATGGAGTTCTAATGCTTCCTAAATCGCGATATCGCATCTCACTGCTATGCTTCATGAGAAGATATAATATTCATTGCGAAGTGTCATGTATACATCGTATTCACTTCAAAAGAATGTAAATGCGACACTTCCTCGCTAGGAAATAGCGTTTGCAGATGTCAACGTATCGTAGCAATAGAGTTCTAATGCTTCTGAATACGAGATGTCGCATCTCACTTCTATGTTTCGTAGTAAGATATAATATTCATTGTGTAATGTTAGGTATACCTCGTATTCACTTCAATGGAATGTAAGTGCGACATTTCCATGGTAGGAAATAGAGTTTGCAGATGTCTACGTATATTAGCAATAGAGTTCTAATGCTTCTCAAAACGCAATATAGCACCTCATTCCTATGTTTCATGATAAGATATAATATTCATTGCGAACTGTCATGTATACCTCGTATTCGCTTCAAATGAATGTAAATGCGACACTTCCATGCTAGGAAATAGAGATTGCAGATGTCTACGTATCGTAGCAATAGAGATCTAATGCTTCTTAAAACGAGATGCCGCATTTCATTTCTATGTTTCGTGATAAGACATAATATTCATTGTGGAGTGTTATGTATACCTCGTATTCACTTCAAAAGAATGTAAATGCGACACTTCCTTGCTAGGAAATAACATTTCCAGATGTCTACGCATCGTAGCAATATAGCTCTAGCGCTTCGTAAATCGCGATATCGCATCTCACTTCTATGTTTCGCGATAACATATAATATTCATTGTAGAGTGTTATGTATACCTCGTATTCACTTCAAAAGAATGTAAATGCGACACTTCCATGCTAGGAAATAGCGTTTGCAGATGTCTACGTATAGTAGCAATAGAGTTCTAATGCTTCTTAAAATGCGATATCGCATCTCACTTCTATGTTTCATGATAAGATGTAATATTCATTATGAAGTGTCATGTATACTTCGTATTCACTTCAAAAGAATGTAATTGCGACACTATCCTGCTAGGAAGTACAGTTTGCAGATGTCTACGTATCGAAGCAATAGGGTTCTAATGCTTCTCAAAACGCGATGTCGCATCTCATTTCTATGTTTCATGATCAGATATAATATTCATTGCGAAGTGTCTTGTATACCTCGTATTCACTTCAAAAGGATGTAAATGCGACACTTCCTTACTAGGAAATAGCGTTTCCAGATGACTACGTGTCGAAACAATAGAGTTCTAATGCTTCTCAAAACGCGATACAGCACCTCATTCCTATGTTTCATGATAAGATATAATATTCATTGCGAAGTGTCATGCATACCTCGTATTCACTTCAAATGAATGTGAATGCGAAACTTCCATGCTAGCAAATAGCGTTTGCAGATGTCTACGTATCGTAGCAATAGAGCTCTAATGCTTCTTAAAACGCGATATCACATCTCACTTCTATGTTTCGAGATAAGATATAATATTCATTGTGGAGTGTTATGTATACCTCGTATTCACTTCAATAGAATGAAAATGCGACACTTCCGTGCTAGCAAATAGCCTTTGCAGATGTCTACGTATCGTAGCAGTAGAGTTGTAATGCTACTTAAAACGAGATGTCGCATTTCATTTCCATGTTTCGTAATAAGATATAATATTCATTGTGGAGTGTTATGTATACCTCATATTCACTTCAAAGGATGTAAATGCGACACTTGCTTGCTTGGAAATAACATTTGCAGATGTATACCCATCGTAGCAATAGCGTTCTAACGCTCCTTAAGTCGCGATATCGCATCTCACTTCTATGTTTCGAGATAAGATATAATATTCATTGCGAAGTGTCATGTATACCTGGTATTCACTTCAAAAGAATGTAAATGCGACAATTCCATGCTAGGAAGTAGCGTTTGCAGATGTCTACGTATCCTAGCAATAGAGTTCTAATGCTTCTCAAAACGAGATATCGCAAATCATTCCTATGTTTCATGATAAGATATAATATTCATTGCGAAGTGTCGTGTATATCTCGTATTCACTTCAAAAGAATGTAAATGCGAAATTTCCATGCTGGGAAATAGCGTTTGCAGATGTCAACGTATATTTGCAATAGAGATCTAATGCTTCTCAATACGCGATATCGCATCTCATTCCTATCTTTCATGATGAGATATAATATTTATTGCGAAGTGTCATGTATACCTCGTATTCACTTCAAAAGAATGTAAATGCGAAACTTCCATGCTAGGAAATAGCGTTTGCAGATGTCTACGTACCGTAGCGATAGAGTTCTAATGCTTCTTAAAACGAGATGTCGCATTTCATTTCCATGTTTCGTAATAAGATATAATATTCATTGTGGAGTGTCATGTGTACCTCGTACTCACATCACAAGAATGTAAATGCGACACATCCATGCAAGGTAATAGCGTTTGCAGATGTCAACGTATATTTGCAATAGAGATCTAATGCTTCTCAATACGCGATATCGCATCTCATTCCTATCTTTCACGATAAGATATAATATTTATTGCGATGTGTCATGTATACCTCGTATTCACTTCAAAAGAATGTAAATGCGACACTTCCATCCTAGGAAATAGCGTTTGCAGATGTCAACGTATCGTAGCAATAGAGTTCTAATGCTTCTTAGAAAGAGATGTCGCATTTCATTTCTATGTTTCGTAATTAGATATAATATTCATTGTGGTGTGTTATGTATACCTCGTATTCACTTCAAGAGGATGTAAGTGCGACACTTCCTTGCTAGGAAATATTGTTTGCAGATGCCTACGTATCGTAGCAATAGAGTTCTAGTGCTTCTTAATACGCGATATCGCATCACATTCCTATGTTTCATGATAAGATATAATACTCATTGCGAAGTGTCATGTATATCTCGTATTCACTTCAAAAGAATGTAAATGCGACACTTCCTTGCTAGGAAATATTGTTTGCAGATGTCTACGTATCGTAGCAATAGAGTTCTAATGCTTCTTAAAACGCGATATCGCATCTCACTGCTATGTTTCATGATAAGATATAATATTCATTGCGAAGTGTCATGTATACCTCGTATTCACTTCAATAGAATGTAAATAAGACACTTCCATGCTAGGACATAGCGTTTGCAGATGTCTACGTATCGTAGCAATAGAGTTCTAATGCTGCTTAGAACGCGATATCGCATCTCACTTCTATGTTTCATGATAAGATATAATATATATTGCGATGTGTCATGTATACCTCGTACTCACTTCAAAAGAATGTAAATGCGACACTTCCATGCTAGGATATAGCGTTTGCAGATGTCTACGTATCGTAGCAATAGAGTTCTAATGCTTCTTAAAACGAGATGTCGCATTTCATTTCTATGTTTCGTGATAAGATATAATATTCATTGTGGAGTGTTATGTATACCTCGTATTCACTTCAAAAGAACGTAAATAAGACACTTCCATGCTAGGATATAGCGTTTGCAGATGTCTACGTATATTAGCTATAGAGTTCTATTGCTCCTCAAAACGCGATATAGCACCTCATTCCTATGTTTCATGATAAGATATAATATTCATTGCGATGTGTCATGTATATCTCGTATTCACTTCAAAAGAATGTAAATGCGACACTTCCATGCTAGGAAATAGCGTTTGCAGATGTCTACGTATCGTAGCAATAGAGTTCTAATGCTTCTTAAAACGCGATATCGCATCTCACTTCTATGTTTCATGATAAGATATAATATCCATTGCGAAGTGTCATGTATACCTCGTATTCACTTCAAAAGAATGTAAATGCGACACTTCCATGCTTGGAAATAGCGTTTGCAGATGTCTACGTATCGTAGCAACAGAGTTCTAATGCTTCTTAAAACGAGATGTCGCATTTCATTTCCATGTTTCGTAATAAGATATAATATTCATTGTGGAGTGTCATGTATACCTCGTACACACATCACAAGAATGTAAATGCGACACATCCATGCAAGGAAATAGCGTTTGCAGATGTCAACGTATATTAGCAATAGAGATCTAATGCTTCTCAATACGCGATATCGCATCTCACTTCTATCTTTCATGATAAGATATAATATTTATTGCGAAGTGTCATGTATACCTCGTATTCACTTCAAAAGAATGTAAATGCGACACTTCCATGCTAGGAAGTAGCGTTTGCAGATGTCTACGTATCGTAGCAATAGGGTTCTAATGCTTTTTAAAACGCTATATCGCATCTCACTTCTATCTTTCATGATAAGATATAATATTTATTGCGAAGTGTCATGTATACCTCGTATTCACTTCAAAAGAATGTAAATGCGACACTTCCATGCTAGGAAATAGCGTTTGCAGATGTCTACGTATCCTAGCAATAGAGTTCTAATGCTTCTCAAAACGAGATATCGCAAATCATTCCTATGTTTCATGATAAGGTATAATATTCATTGCGAAGTGTCATGTATATCTCATATTCACTTCAAAAGAATGTAAATGCGAAGCTTCTATGCTAGGAAAAAGCGTTTGCAGATGTCTACGTATCGTAGCGATAGAGTTCTATTGCTTCTTTGAACGCGATATCGCATATCACTTCTATGTTTCATGATAAGATGTAATATTCATTGCGAAGTGTCATGTATACCTCGTATTCACTTCAAAAGAATGTAAATGCGTCACTTCCATGCTAGGAAATAGCGCCTGTAGATGTCAACGTATCGTAGCAATAGTGTTCTAATGCTTCTTAAAACGAGATGTCGTATTTAATTTCTATGTTCCGTAATAAGATATAATATTCATTGTGTAATGTTATGCATACCTCGTATTCACTTCAAAAGTATGTAAGTGCGACATATCCTTGCTAGGCAATATTGTTTGCAGATGTCTACGTATCGTAGCAATGAAGTTCTAGTGCTTCTCAAAACACGAAATCGCAACTCGTTCCTATGCTTCATGATAAGATATAATATTAATGGCGAAGTGTCATGTATATCTCGCATTCACTTCAAAAGAATGTAAATGCTAAACTTCCATGCTAGGATATAGCGTTTGCAGATGTCTACGTATCCTAGCAATAGAGTTCTAATGCTTCTCAAAACGAGATATCGCAAATCATTCCTATGTTTCATGATAAGATATAATATTCATTGCGAAGTGTCATGTATATCTCATATTCACTTCAAAAGAATGTAAATGCGAAACTTCTATGCTAGGAAATAGCGTTTGCAGATGTCAACGTATCGTAGCAATAGAGTTCTAATGCTTCTTAGAACGAGATGTCGCATTTCATTTCTATGTTTCGTAATTAGATATAATATTCATTGTGGTGTGTTATGTATACCTCGTATTCACTTCAAGAGGATGTAAGTGCGACACTTCCATGCTTGGAAATATCGTTTGCAGATGTCTACGTATCGTAGCAATAGAGTTCTAATACTTCTTAGAACGCGATATTGCATCTCACTTCTATGTTTCATGATAAGATATAATATTCATTGCGAAGTGTCATGTATACCTCGTATTCACTTCCAAAGTATGTAAATGCGACACTTGCTTGCTAGGAAATAGCGTTTGCAGATGTCTACGTATCGTAGCAATAGATTTCTAATGCTTCTTAAAACGAGATGTCGCATTTCATTTCTATGTTTCGTGATAAGATATAATATTCATTGTGGAGTGTCATGTATACCTCGTATTCACTTCAAAAGAATGTAAATGCGACGCTTCCATGCTAGGAAATAGCCTTTGCAGATGTCTACGTATCGTAGCAATAGAGTTCTAATGCTACTTAAAATGTGATGTCGTATTTCACTTCTATGTTTCGTGATAAGATATAATATTCATTGTGGAGTGTTATGTATACCTCGTATTGACTTCAAAAGAATGTAAATGCTACACTTCCTTGCTCGGAAATAACATTTGCAGATGTCTACGCATCGTAGCCATAGAGTTCTAGTGCTTCTTAAACAGCGATATCGCATTTCACTTCTATGTTTCGTGATAAGACATAATATTCATTGTGAAGTGTTATGTATACCTCACATTATCTTCAAAGGAATGTAAATGCGGCACTTCCATGCTAGGATATAGCGGTTGCAGATGTCTACGTATCGTAGCAATAGAGTTCTGATGCTTCTTGGAACGCGATATCGCATCTCACTTCAATGTTTCATGATAAGATATAATATTCATTGTGAAGTATCATGTATATCTAGTATTCACATCAAAAGAATGTAAATGCGACACTTCCATGCTAGGATATAACGTTTGCAGATATCTACGTATCGCAGCAATAGAGTTCTAATGCTTCTTAGAACGCGATCTCGCATCTCACTTCTATGTTTCGAGATAAGATATAATATTCATTGTGGAGTGTTATGTATACCTCGTATTCACTTCAATAGAATGAAAATGCGACACTTCCGTGCTAGCAAATAGCCTTTGCAGATGTCTACGTATCGTAGCAGTAGAGTTGTAATGCTACTTAAAACGAGATGTCGCATTTCATTTCCATGTTTCGTAATAAGATATAATATTCATTGTGGAGTGTTATGTATACCTCATATTCACTTCAAAGGATGTAAATGCGACACTTGCTTGCTTGGAAATAACATTTGCAGATGTATACCCATCGTAGCAATAGCGTTCTAACGCTCCTTAAGTCGCGATATCGCATCTCACTTCTATGTTTCGAGATAAGATATAATATTCATTGCGAAGTGTCATGTATACCTGGTATTCACTTCAAAAGAATGTAAATGCGACACTTCCATGCTAGGAAGTAGCGTTTGCAGATGTCTACGTATCCTAGCAATAGAGTTCTAATGCTTCTCAAAACGAGATATCGCAAATCATTCCTATGTTTCATGATAAGATATAATATTCATTGCGAAGTGTCATGTATATCTCGTATTCACTTCAAAAGAATGTAAATGCGAAATTTCCATGCTGGGAAATAGCGTTTGCAGATGTCAACGTATATTTGCAATAGAGATCTAATGCTTCTCAATACGCGATATCGCATCTCATTCCTATCTTTCATGATGAGATATAATATTTATTGCGAAGTGTCATGTATACCTCGTATTCACTTCAAAAGAATGTAAATGCGACACTTCCATCCTAGGAAATAGCGTTTGCAGATGTCAACGTATCGTAGCAATAGAGTTCTAATGCTTCTTAGAAAGAGATGTCGCATTTCATTTCTATGTTTCGTAATTAGATATAATATTCATTGTGGTGTGTTATGTATACCTCGTATTCACTTCAAGAGGATGTAAGTGCGACACTTCCTTGCTAGGAAATATTGTTTGCAGATGCCTACGTATCGTAGCAATAGAGTTCTAGTGCTTCTTAATACGCGATATCGCATCACATTCCTATGTTTCATGATAAGATATAATACTCATTGCGAAGTGTCATGTATATCTCGTATTCACTTCAAAAGAATGTAAATGCGACACTTCCTTGCTAGGAAATATTGTTTGCAGATGTCTACGTATCGTAGCAATAGAGTTCTAATGCTTCTTAAAACGCGATATCGCATCTCACTGCTATGTTTCATGATAAGATATAATATTCATTGCGAAGTGTCATGTATACCTCGTATTCACTTCAATAGAATGTAAATAAGACACTTCCATGCTAGGACATAGCGTTTGCAGATGTCTACGTATCGTAGCAATAGAGTTCTAATGCTGCTTAGAACGCGATATCGCATCTCACTTCTATGTTTCATGATAAGATATAATATATATTGCGATGTGTCATGTATACCTCGTACTCACTTCAAAAGAATGTAAATGCGACACTTCCATGCTAGGATATAGCGTTTGCAGATGTCTACGTATCGTAGCAATAGAGTTCTAATGCTTCTTAAAACGAGATGTCGCATTTCATTTCTATGTTTCGTGATAAGATATAATATTCATTGTGGAGTGTTATGTATACCTCGTATTCACTTCAAAAGAACGTAAATAAGACACTTCCATGCTAGGAAATAGCGTTTGCAGATGTCTACGTATATTAGCTATAGAGTTCTATTGCTCCTCAAAACGCGATATAGCACCTCATTCCTATGTTTCATGATAAGATATAATATTCATTGCGATGTGTCATGTATATCTCGTATTCACTTCAAAAGAATGTAAATGCGACACTTCCATGCTAGGAAATAGCGTTTGCAGATGTCTACGTATCGTAGCAATAGAGTTCTAATGCTTCTTAAAACGCGATATCGCATCTCACTTCTATGTTTCATGATAAGATATAATATCCATTGCGAAGTGTCATGTATACCTCGTATTCACTTCAAAAGAATGTAAATGCGACACTTCCATGCTTGGAAATAGCGTTTGCAGATGTCTACGTATCGTAGCAACAGAGTTCTAATGCTTCTTAAAACGAGATGTCGCATTTCATTTCCATGTTTCGTAATAAGATATAATATTCATTGTGGAGTGTCATGTATACCTCGTACACACATCACAAGAATGTAAATGCGACACATCCATGCAAGGAAATAGCGTTTGCAGATGTCAACGTATATTAGCAATAGAGATCTAATGCTTCTCAATACGCGATATCGCATCTCACTTCTATCTTTCATGATAAGATATAATATTTATTGCGAAGTGTCATGTATACCTCGTATTCACTTCAAAAGAATGTAAATGCGACACTTCCATGCTAGGAAGTAGCGTTTGCAGATGTCTACGTATCGTAGCAATAGGGTTCTAATGCTTCTTAAAACGCTATATCGCATCTCACTTCTATCTTTCATGATAAGATATAATATTTATTGCGAAGTGTCATGTATACCTCGTATTCACTTCAAAAGAATGTAAATGCGACACTTCCATGCTAGGAAATAGCGTTTGCAGATGTCTACGTATCCTAGCAATAGAGTTCTAATGCTTCTCAAAACGAGATATCGCAAATCATTCCTATGTTTCATGATAAGGTATAATATTCATTGCGAAGTGTCATGTATATCTCATATTCACTTCAAAAGAATGTAAATGCGAAGCTTCTATGCTAGGAAAAAGCGTTTGCAGATGTCTACGTATCGTAGCGATAGAGTTCTATTGCTTCTTTGAACGCGATATCGCATATCACTTCTATGTTTCATGATAAGATGTAATATTCATTGCGAAGTGTCATGTATACCTCGTATTCACTTCAAAAGAATGTAAATGCGTCACTTCCATGCTAGGAAATAGCGCCTGTAGATGTCAACGTATCGTAGCAATAGTGTTCTAATGCTTCTTAAAACGAGATGTCGTATTTAATTTCTATGTTCCGTAATAAGATATAATATTCATTGTGTAATGTTATGCATACCTCGTATTCACTTCAAAAGTATGTAAGTGCGACACATCCTTGCTAGGCAATATTGTTTGCAGATGTCTACGTATCGTAGCAATGAAGTTCTAGTGCTTCTCAAAACACGAAATCGCAACTCGTTCCTATGCTTCATGATAAGATATAATATTAATGGCGAAGTGTCATGTATATCTCGCATTCACTTCAAAAGAATGTAAATGCTAAACTTCCATGCTAGGATATAGCGTTTGCAGATGTCTACGTATCCTAGCAATAGAGTTCTAATGCTTCTCAAAACGAGATATCGAAAATCATTCCTATGTTTCATGATAAGATATAATATTCATTGCGAAGTGTCATGTATATCTCATATTCACTTCAAAAGAATGTAAATGCGAAACTTCTATGCTAGGAAATAGCGTTTGCAGATGTCAACGTATCGTAGCAATAGAGTTCTAATGCTTCTTAGAACGAGATGTCGCATTTCATTTCTATGTTTCGTAATTAGATATAATATTCATTGTGGTGTGTTATGTATACCTCGTATTCACTTCAAGAGGATGTAAGTGCGACACTTCCATGCTTGGAAATATCGTTTGCAGATGTCTACGTATCGTAGCAATAGAGTTCTAATACTTCTTAGAACGCGATATTGCATCTCACTTCTATGTTTCATGATAAGATATAATATTCATTGCGAAGTGTCATGTATACCTCGTATTCACTTCCAAAGAATGTAAATGCGACACTTGCTTGCTAGGAAATAGCGTTTGCAGATGTCTACGTATCGTAGCAATAGATTTCTAATGCTTCTTAAAACGAGATGTCGCATTTCATTTCTATGTTTCGTGATAAGATATAATATTCATTGTGGAGTGTCATGTATACCTCGTATTCACTTCAAAAGAATGTAAATGCGACGCTTCCATGCTAGGAAATAGCCTTTGCAGATGTCTACGTATCGTAGCAATAGAGTTCTAATGCTACTTAAAACGTGATGTCGTATTTCACTTCTATGTTTCGTGATAAGATATAATATTCATTGTGGAGTGTTATGTATACCTCGTATTGACTTCAAAAGAATGTAAATGCTACACTTCCTTGCTCGGAAATAACATTTGCAGATGTCTACGCATCGTAGCCATAGAGTTCTAGTGCTTCTTAAACAGCGATATCGCATTTCACTTCTATGTTTCGTGATAAGACATAATATTCATTGTGAAGTGTTATGTATACCTCACATTATCTTCAAAGGAATGTAAATGCGGCACTTCCATGCTAGGATATAGCGGTTGCAGATGTCTACGTATCGTAGCAATAGAGTTCTGATGCTTCTTGGAACGCGATATCGCATCTCACTTCAATGTTTCATGATAAGATATAATATTCATTGTGAAGTGTCATGTATATCTAGTATTCACATCAAAAGAATGTAAATGCGACACTTCCATGCTAGGATATAACGTTTGCAGATATCTACGTATCGCAGCAATAGAGTTCTAATGCTTCTTAGAACGCGATCTCGCATCTCACTTCTATGTTTCGAGATAAGATATAATATTCATTGTGGAGTGTTATGTATACCTCGTATTCACTTCAATAGAATGAAAATGCGACACTTCCGTGCTAGCAAATAGCCTTTGCAGATGTCTACGTATCGTAGCAGTAGAGTTGTAATGCTACTTAAAACGAGATGTCGCATTTCATTTCCATGTTTCGTAATAAGATATAATATTCATTGTGGAGTGTTATGTATACCTCATATTCACTTCAAAGGATGTAAATGCGACACTTGCTTGCTTGGAAATAACATTTGCAGATGTATACCCATCGTAGCAATAGCGTTCTAACGCTCCTTAAGTCGCGATATCGCATCTCACTTCTATGTTTCGAGATAAGATATAATATTCATTGCGAAGTGTCATGTATACCTGGTATTCACTTCAAAAGAATGTAAATGCGACACTTCCATGCTAGGAAGTAGCGTTTGCAGATGTCTACGTATCCTAGCAATAGAGTTCTAATGCTTCTCAAAACGAGATATCGCAAATCATTCCTATGTTTCATGATAAGATATAATATTCATTGCGAAGTGTCATGTATATCTCGTATTCACTTCAAAAGAATGTAAATGCGAAATTTCCATGCTGGGAAATAGCGTTTGCAGATGTCAACGTATATTTGCAATAGAGATCTAATGCTTCTCAATACGCGATATCGCATCTCATTCCTATCTTTCATGATGAGATATAATATTTATTGCGAAGTGTCATGTATACCTCGTATTCACTTCAAAAGAATGTAAATGCGAAACTTCCATGCTAGGAAATAGCGTTCGCAGATGTCTACGTACCGTAGCGATAGAGTTCTAATGCTTCTTAAAACGAGATGTCGCATTTCATTTCCATGTTTCGTAATAAGATATAATATTCATTGTGGAGTGTCATGTGTACCTCGTACTCACATCACAAGAATGTAAATGCGACACATCCATGCAAGGTAATAGCGTTTGCAGATGTCAACGTATATTTGCAGTAGAGATCTAATGCTTCTCAATACGCGATATCGCATCTCATTCCTATCTTTCACGATAAGATATAATATTTATTGCGATGTGTCATGTATACCTCGTATTCACTTCAAAAGAATGTAAATGCGACACTTCCATCCTAGGAAATAGCGTTTGCAGATGTCAACGTATCGTAGCAATAGAGTTCTAATGCTTCTTAGAAAGAGATGTCGCATTTCATTTCTATGTTTCGTAATTAGATATAATATTCATTGTGGTGTGTTATGTATACCTCGTATTCACTTCAAGAGGATGTAAGTGCGACACTTCCTTGCTAGGAAATATTGTTTGCAGATGCAAACAATAGAGTTCAGCAGCACAGATGCAGCAATAGAGTTCTAGTGCTTCTTAATACGCGATATCGCATCACATTCCTATGTTTCATGATAAGATATAATACTCATTGCGAAGTGTCATGTATATCTCGTATTCACTTCAAAAGAATGTAAATGCGACACTTCCTTGCTAGGAAATATTGTTTGCAGATGTCTACGTATCGTAGCAATAGAGTTCTAATGCTTCTTAAAACGCGATATCGCATCTCACTGCTATGTTTCATGATAAGATATAATATTCATTGCGAAGTGTCATGTATACCTCGTATTCACTTCAATAGAATGTAAATAAGACACTTCCATGCTAGGACATAGCGTTTGCAGATGTCTACGTATCGTAGCAATAGAGTTCTAATGCTGCATAGAACGCGATATCGCATCTCACTTCTATGTTTCATGATAAGATATAATATATATTGCGATGTGTCATGTATACCTCGTACTCACTTCAAAAGAATGTAAATGCGACACTTCCATGCTAGGATATAGCGTTTGCAGATGTCTACGTATCGTAGCAATAGAGTTCTAATGCTTCTTAAAACGAGATGTCGCATTTCATTTCTATGTTTCGTGATAAGATATAATATTCATTGTGGAGTGTTATGTATACCTCGTATTCACTTCAAAAGAACGTAAATAAGACACTTCCATGCTAGGAAATAGCGTTTGCAGATGTCTACGTATATTAGCTATAGAGTTCTATTGCTCCTCAAAACGCGATATAGCACCTCATTCCTATGTTTCATGATAAGATATAATATTCATTGCGATGTGTCATGTATATCTCGTATTCACTTCAAAAGAATGTAAATGCGACACTTCCATGCTAGGAAATAGCGTTTGCAGATGTCTACGTATCGTAGCAATAGAGTTCTAATGCTTCTTAAAACGCGATATCGCATCTCACTTCTATGTTTCATGATAAGATATAATATCCATTGCGAAGTGTCATGTATACCTCGTATTCACTTCAAAAGAATGTAAATGCGACACTTCCATGCTTGGAAATAGCGTTTGCAGATGTCTACGTATCGTAGCAACAGAGTTCTAATGCTTCTTAAAACGAGATGTCGCATTTCATTTCCATGTTTCGTAATAAGATATAATATTCATTGTGGAGTGTCATGTATACCTCGTACACACATCACAAGAATGTAAATGCGACACATCCATGCAAGGAAATAGCGTTTGCAGATGTCAACGTATATTAGCAATAGAGATCTAATGCTTCTCAATACGCGATATCGCATCTCACTTCTATCTTTCATGATAAGATATAATATTTATTGCGAAGTGTCATGTATACCTCGTATTCACTTCAAAAGAATGTAAATGCGACACTTCCATGCTAGGAAGTAGCGTTTGCAGATGTCTACGTATCGTAGCAATAGGGTTCTAATGCTTCTTAAAACGCTATATCGCATCTCACTTCTATCTTTCATGATAAGATATAATATTTATTGCGAAGTGTCATGTATACCTCGTATTCACTTCAAAAGAATGTAAATGCGACACTTCCATGCTAGGAAATAGCGTTTGCAGATGTCTACGTATCCTAGCAATAGAGTTCTAATGCTTCTCAAAACGAGATATCGCAAATCATTCCTATGTTTCATGATAAGGTATAATATTCATTGCGAAGTGTCATGTATATCTCATATTCACTTCAAAAGAATGTAAATGCGAAGCTTCTATGCTAGGAAAAAGCGTTTGCAGATGTCTACGTATCGTAGCGATAGAGTTCTATTGCTTCTTTGAACGCGATATCGCATATCACTTCTATGTTTCATGATAAGATGTAATATTCATTGCGAAGTGTCATGTATACCTCGTATTCACTTCAAAAGAATGTAAATGCGTCACTTCCATGCTAGGAAATAGCGCTTGCAGATGTCAACGTATCGTAGCAATAGTGTTCTAATGCTTCTTAAAACGAGATGTCGTATTTAATTTCTATGTTCCGTAATAAGATATAATATTCATTTTGTAATGTTATGCATACCTCGTATTCACTTCAAAAGTATGTAAGTGCGACACATCCTTGCTAGGCAATATTGTTTGCAGATGTCTACGTATCGTAGCAATGAAGTTCTAGTGCTTCTCAAAACACGAAATCGCAACTCGTTCCTATGCTTCATGATAAGATATAATATTAATTGCGAAGTGTCATGTATATCTCGTATTCACTTCAAAAGAATGTAAATGCTAAACTTCCATGCTAGGATATAGCGTTTGCAGATGTCTACGTATCCTAGCAATAGAGTTCTAATGCTTCTCAAAACGAGATATCGCAAATCATTCCTATGTTTCGTAATTAGATATAATATTCATTGTGGTGTGTTATGTATACCTCGTATTCACTTCAAGAGGATGTAAGTGCGACACTTCCTTGCTAGGAAATATTGTTTGCAGATGCCTCCGTATCGTAGCAATAGAGTTCTAGTGCTTCTTAATACGCGATATCGAATCACATTCCTATGTTTCATGATAAGATATAATACTCATTGCGAAGTGTCATGTATATCTCGTATTCACTTCAAAAGAATGTAAATGCGACCCTTCCATGCTTGGAAATATCGTTTGCAGATGTCTACGTATCGTAGCAATAGAGTTCTAATACTTCTTAGAACGCGATATTGCATCTCACTTCTATGTTTCATGATAAGATATAATATTCATTGCGAAGTGTCATGTATACCTCGTATTCACTTCCAAAGAATGTAAATGCGACACTTGCTTGCTAGGAAATAGCGTTTGCAGATGTCTACGTATCGTAGCAATAGATTTCTAATGCTTCTTAAAACGAGATGTCGCATTTCATTTCTATGTTTCGTGATAAGATATAATATTCATTGTGGAGTGTCATGTATACCTCGTATTCACTTCAAAAGAATGTAAATGCGACGCTTCCATGCTAGGAAATAGCCTTTGCAGATGTCTACGTATCGTAGCAATAGAGTTCTAATGCTACTTAAAACGTGATGTCGTATTTCACTTCTATGTTTCGTGATAAGATATAATATTCATTGTGGAGTGTTATGTATACCTCGTATTGACTTCAAAAGAATGTAAATGCTACACTTCCTTGCTCGGAAATAACATTTGCAGATGTCTACGCATCGTAGCCATAGAGTTCTAGTGCTTCTTAAACAGCGATATCGCATTTCACTTCTATGTTTCGTGATAAGACATAATATTCATTGTGAAGTGTTATGTATACCTCACATTATCTTCAAAGGAATGTAAATGCGGCACTTCCATGCTAGGATATAGCGGTTGCACATGTCTACGTATCGTAGCAATAGAGTTCTGATGCTTCTTGGAACGCGATATCGCATCTCACTTCAATGTTTCATGATAAGATATAATATTCATTGTGAAGTGTCATGTATATCTAGTATTCACATCAAAAGAATGTAAATGCGACACTTCCATGCTAGGATATAACGTTTGCAGATATCTACGTATCGCAGCAATAGAGTTCTAATGCTTCTTAGAACGCGATCTCGCATCTCACTTCTATGTTTCATGATAAGATATAATATTCATTGCGATGTGACATGTATACCTCGTATTCACTTCAAAAGAATGTAAATGCGACACTTGCATGCTAGGAAATAGCGTTTGCAGATGTCTACGTATCGTAGCAATAGAGTTCTAATGCTTCTTCAAACGCGATATCGCATCTCACTTCTATGCTTCATGATAAGATATAATATTAATTGCGAAGTGTCATGTATATCTCGTATTCACTTCAAAAGAATGTAAATGCTAAACTTCCATGCTAGGATATAGCGTTTGCAGATGTCTACGTATCCTAGCAATAGAGTTCTAATGCTTCCAAAACGAGATATCGCAAATCATTCCTATGTTTCATGATAAGATATAATATTCATTGCGAAGTGTCATGTATATCTCGTATTCACTTCAAAAGAATGTAAATGCGAAACTTCCATGCTAGGAAATAGCGTTTGCTGATGTCTACGTATCGTAGCGATAGAGTTCTATTGCTTGTTTGAACGCGATATCGCATATCACTTCTATGTTTCATGATAAGATATAATATTTATTGTGGAGTGTCATGTATACCTCGTACTCACATCAAAAGAATGTAAATGCGACACATCCATGCAAGGAAATAGCGTTTGCAGATGTCAACGTACATTAGCAATAGAGATCTAATGCTTCTCAATACGCGATATCGCATCTCATTCCTATGTTTCATTATAAGATATAATACTCATTGCGAAGAGTCATGTATACCTCGTATTCACTTCAAATGAATGTAAATGTGACACTTCCATGCTAGGAAATAGCGTTTGCAGATATCTACGTATCGTAGCAATAGAGTTCTAATGCTTCTTAAAATGCGATATCGCATCTCACTTCCATCTTTCATGATAAGATATAATATTTATTGCGAAGTGTCATGTATACCTCGTACTCACATCACAAGAATGTAAATGCGACACATCCATGCAAGGAAATAGCGTTTGCAGATGTCAACGTATATTTGCAATAGAGATCTAATGCTTCTCAATACGCGATATCGCATCTCATTCCTATCTTTCATGATAAGATATAATATTTATTGCGAAGTGTCATGTATACCTCGTATGCACTTCAAAAGAACGTAAATGCGACACTTCCATGCTAGGAAATAGCGTTTGCAGATGTCAACGTATCGTAGCAATAGAGTTCTAATGCTTCTTAAAACGAGATGTCGCATTTCATTTCCATGTTTCGTAATAAGATATAATATTCATTGTGGAGTGTCATGTATACCTCGTATTCACTTCAAGAGGATGTAAGTGCGACACTTCCTTGCTAGGAAATATTGTTTGCAGATGCCTACGTATCGTAGCAATAGAGTTCTAGTGCTTCTTAATACGCGATATCGCATCACATTCCTATGTTTCATGATAAGATATAATACTCACTGCGAAGTGTCATGTATACCTCGTGTTCACTTCAATGGATTGTATATGCGACATTTCCTTCCTAGGAAATAGAGTTTGCAGATATCTACGTATATTGGCAATAGAGTTCTAATGCTTCTCAAAACGCGATATAGCACCTCATTCCTATGTTTCATGACAAGATATAATATTCATTGCGAAGTGTCATGTATATCTCGTATTCACTTCAAAAGAATGTAAATGTGACACTTCCATGCTAGGAAATTGCGTTTGCAGATGTCTACGTATCGTAGCAATAGATTTCTAATGCTTCTTAAAACGCGATACCGCATCTCACGTCTATGTTTCATGATAAGGTATAATATTCATTGCGAAGTGTCATGTATACCTCGTATTCACTTCAAATGAATGTAAATGCGACACTTCCCTGCTAGGAAGTAGAGTTTGCAGATGTCTACGTATCTTAGCAATAGAGTTCTAATGCTTCTTAAAATGCGATATCGCATCTCACGTCTATGTTTCATGATAAGGTATAATATTCATTGCGAAGTGTCATGTATACCTCGTATTCACTTCAAATGAATGTAAATGCGACACTTCCCTGCTAGGAAGTAGAGTTTGCAGATGTCTACGTATCGTAGCAATAGAGCTCTAATGCTTCTTAAAACGCGATATCACATCTCACTCCTATGTTTCGAGATAAGATATAGTATTCATTGTGGAGTGTTATGTGTACCTCGTATTCACTTCAAAAGAATGTAAATGCGACACTTCCGTGCTAGGAAATAGCCTTTGCAGATGTCTACGTATCGTAGCAATAGAGTTGTAATGCTACTTAAAACGAGATGTCGCATTTCATTTCTATGTTTCGTGATAAGATATAATATTCATTGCGGAGTGTTATGTATACCTCGTATTCACTTCAAAGGATGTAAATGCGACACTTGCTTGATTGGAAATAACATTTGCAGATGTCTACCCATCGTAGCAATAGAGTTCTAACGCTCCTTAAATCGCAATATCGCAACTCACTCCTATGTTTCGAGATAAGATATAATATTCATTGCGAAGTGTCATGTATACCTGGTATTTACTTCAAAAGAATGTAAATGCGACACTTCCTTGCTAGGAAATAGCGTTTCCAGATGTCTACGTATCGTAGCAATAGAGTTCTGATCCTACTTAAAACGAGATGTCGCATCTCATTTCTATGTTTCATGATATGATAAAATATCCATTGCGAAGCGTAATGCATACCCTGTATTCACTTCAATGGAATGTAAATGCGACACTTCCATGCTAGGAAATAGCGCTCGCAGGTGTCTACGTATCGTAGCAATAGGGTTCTAATGCTTCTTAGAACGCGATATCGCATCTCACTCCTATGTTTAATGATAAGATATAATATTCATTGCGAAGTGTCATGTATACCTCGTATTCACTTCAAAAGAATGTAAATGCGACACTTCCTCGCTAGGAAATAGCGCTTGCAGATGTCTCCGCATCGAGGCCATAGAGTTCTAAAGCTTCTTAAAACGCGATATCGCATCTCGCTTCTATGTTTCATGATAAGATATAATATTCATTGCGAAGTGTCATGTATACCTCGTATTCTCTCCAAACGAATGTAAGTGCAACGCTTCCCTCCTAGGAAATAGCTTATTCAGATGTCTACGTATCGTAGCAATAGAGTTCTAATGCTACTTAAATCGCGATATCGCATCTCATTTCTATGTTTCGTGATAAGATATAATAACCTTTGCGAAGTGTCATGTACACCTCGTATTCACTACAAAAGAATGTAAATGCGACACTGCCATGCTAGGAAATAGCGTCTGCAGATGTCTAAGCGACGAGGCAATACAGTTCTAATGCTTCTTAAAACGCGATATCGCATCTCTCTTCTATGTTTCATGATAAGATATAATATTCATTGCGAAGTGTCATCTATACCTCGTATTCTCTCCAAACGAATGTAAATGCGACACTTCCTTGCCAGGAAATAGCGTTTTCAGATGTCTACGTATCGTAGCAAAAGTGTTCTAATGCTACTTAAATCGCAACATCGCATCCCTCTCCTGTGTTTCATGATAAGATATAATATTCATTGCGAGGTGTCATGTACACCTCGTATTCACTTCAAAAGAATGTAAATGCGACACATCCTTGCTAGGAAATAGCGTATTCAGATGTCTACGTATCGTAGCAATAGTGTTCTAATGCTACTTAAATCGCGATATCGGATCTCATTTCTATGTTTCGTGATAAGATATAATATTCATTGCGAAGTGTTATGTACACATCGTACTCAATTGAAAAGAAAGCAAATGCGACTATTGCTTGCTAGGAAATAGCGTTTGCAGATGTCTACGTATCGTAGCAATAGTGTTCCAATGCTACTTAAATTGCGATATCGCATCCCATTTATATGTTTCGTGTGAAGATATAATATTCATTGCGAAATGTCATGTATACCTCGTATTCACTTCAAAAGAATGTAAGTGCGACACTTCCATGCTAGGAAATAGCGTTTGGAGATGTCTCGGCATCGAGGCCATAGAGTTCTATTGCTTCTTAAAACGCGATATCGCATCCCTCTTCTGTGTTTCATGATAAGATATAATATTCAATGCGAGGTGTCATGTACACCTCGTATTCACTTCATAAGAATGTAAATGCGACACTTCCATGCTGGGAAATAGCGTTTGCAGATGTCTACGTATCGTAGCAATAGAGTTCTAATGCTACTTATATCGCGATATCGCATCTCATTTCTATGTTTCGTGATAAGATATAATATTCACTGCGAAGTGTCATGTACACCTCGTATTCAATTGAAAAGAAAGTAAATGCGACTATTGCTTGCTAGGAAATAGCGTTTGCAGATGTCTACGTATCGTAGCAATAGAGTTCTAATGCTACTTAAATCGCTATATCGCATCTCATTTCTATGTTTTGTGATAAGATATAATATTCAATGCGAGGTGTCATGTACACCTCGTATTCACTTCATAAGAATGTAAATGCGACACTTCCTTGCTAGGAAATAGCGTATTCAGATGTCTACGTATCGTAGCAATAGAGTTCTAATGCTACTTAAATCGCGATATCGCATCTCATTTCTATGTTTCGTGATAAGATATAATATTCATTTCGAAGTGTTATGTACACCTCGTACTCAATTGAAAAGAAAGTAAATGCGACTATTGCTTGCTAGGAAATAGCGTTTGCAGATGTCTACGTATCGTAGCAATAGCGTTCAAATGCTACTTAAATCACGATATGACTCCTCATTTATATGTTTCGTGATAAGATATAATACTCATTGCGAAGTGTCACGTATACCTCGTATTCACTTCAAAAGAATGTAAGTGCGACACTTCCATGCTAGGAAATAGCGATTGCAGATGTCTACGCGTCGAGGCAATACAGTTCTGATGCTTCTTAAAACGCGTTATCGCATCTCTCTTCTATGTTTCATGATAAGATATAATATTCATTGCGAAGTGTCACCTATACCTCGTATTCTCTCCGAACGAATGTAAATGCGACACTTCCTTGCTAGGAAATAGCGTTTTCAGATGTCTACGTATCGTAGCAAAAGGGTTCTAATGCTACTTAAATCGCGATATCGCATCCCTCTTCTGTGTTTCATGATAAGATATAATATTCATTGCGAAGTGTCATGTATACCTCGTATTCACTTCAAAAGGATGTAAATCCGACTACTGCTTGCTAGGAAATAGCGTTTGCAGATGTCTACGTATCGTAGCAATAGAGTTCTAATGCTACTTAAATCGCGATATCGCATCTCACTTCTATGATTCATGATAAGACATAATATTCATTGCGAAGTGTCATGTATACCTCGTATTCACTTCAAAAGAGTGTAAATGCGACTATTCCTTGCTAGGAAATAGCGTTTGCAGATGTCTACGTATCGTAGCAATAGAGTTCTAATGCTACTTAAATCGCGATATCGCATCTCATTTCTATGTTTTGTGATAAGATATAATATTCATTGCGAGGTGTCATGTACACCTCGTATTCACTTCAAAAGAATGTAAATGCGACACTTCCTTGCTAGGAAATAGCGTTTGCAAATGTCTACGTATGGAAGCAATAGATTTCTAACACTTCTTAAATCGAGATGTCGCATCTCACTTCTATGTTTCACGATAAGATATAATATTCATTATGTAGTGTAATGTACACCTCGTATTCACTTCAAAAGAATGTAAATGCGACACATCCTTGCTAGGAAATAGCGTATTCAGATGTCTACGTATCGTAGCAATAGTGTTCTAATGCTACTTAAATCGCGATATCGGATCTCATTTCTATGTTTCGTGATAAGATATAATATTCATTGCGAAGTGTTATGTACACATCGTACTCAATTGAAAAGAAAGCAAATGCGACTATTGCTTGCTAGGAAATAGCGTTTGCAGATGTCTACGTATCGTAGCAATAGAGTTCTAATGCTACTTAAATCGCGATATCGCATCTCATTTCTATGTTTTGTGATAAGATATAATATTCATTGCGAGGTGTCATGTACACCTCGTATTCACTTCAAAAGAATGTAAATGCGACACTTCCTTGCTAGGAAATAGCGTTTGCAAATGTCTACGTATGGAAGCAATAGATTTCTAACACTTCTTAAATCGAGATGTCGCATCTCACTTCTATGTTTCACGATAAGATATAATATTCATTATGTAGTGTAATGTACACCTCGTATTCACTTCAAAAGAATGTAAATGCGACACATCCTTGCTAGGAAATAGCGTATTCAGATGTCTACGTATCGTAGCAATAGTGTTCTAATGCTACTTAAATCGCGATATCGGATCTCATTTCTATGTTTCGTGATAAGATATAATATTCATTGCGAAGTGTTATGTACACATCGTACTCAATTGAAAAGAAAGCAAATGCGACTATTGCTTGCTAGGAAATAGCGTTTGCAGATGTCTACGTATCGTAGCAATAGTGTTCCAATGCTACTTTAAATTGCGATATCGCATCCCATTTATATGTTTCGTGTGAAGATATAATATTCATTGCGAAATGTCATGTATACCTCGTATTCACTTCAAAAGAATGTAAGTGCGACACTTCCATGCTAGGAAATAGCGTTTGGAGATGTCTCGGCATCGAGGCCATAGAGTTCTATTGCTTCTTAAAACGCGATATCGCATCCCTCTTCTGTGTTTCATGATAAGATATAATATTCAATGCGAGGTGTCATGTACACCTCGTATTCACTTCATAAGAATGTAAATGCGACACTTCCATGCTGGGAAATAGCGTTTGCAGATGTCTACGTATCGTAGCAATAGAGTTCTAATGCTACTTATATCGCGATATCGCATCTCATTTCTATGTTTCGTGATAAGATATAATATTCACTGCGAAGTGTCATGTACACCTCGTATTCAATTGAAAAGAAAGTAAATGCGACTATTGCTTGCTAGGAAATAGCGTTTGCAGATGTCTACGTATCGTAGCAATAGAGTTCTAATGCTACTTAAATCGCTATATCGCATCTCATTTCTATGTTTTGTGATAAGATATAATATTCAATGCGAGGTGTCATGTACACCTCGTATTCACTTCATAAGAATGTAAATGCGACACTTCCTTGCTAGGAAATAGCGTATTCAGATGTCTACGTATCGTAGCAATAGAGTTCTAATGCTACTTAAATCGCGATATCGCATCTCATTTCTATGTTTCGTGATAAGATATAATATTCATTTCGAAGTGTTATGTACACCTCGTACTCAATTGAAAAGAAAGTAAATGCGACTATTGCTTGCTAGGAAATAGCGTTTGCAGATGTCTACGTATCGTAGCAAAAGGGTTCTAATGCTACTTAAATCGCGATATCGCATCCCTCTTTCTGTGTTTCATGATAAGATATAATATTCATTGCGAAGTGTCATGTATACCTCGTATTCACTTCAAAAGGATGTAAATCCGACTACTGCTTGCTAGGAAATAGCGTTTGCAGATGTCTACGTATCGTAGCAATAGAGTTCTAATGCTACTTAAATCGCGATATCGCATCTCATTTCTATGTTTTGTGATAAGATATAATATTCATTGCGAGGTGTCATGTACACCTCGTATTCACTTCAAAAGAATGTAAATGCGACACTTCCTTGCTAGGATATAGCGTTTGCAGATGTCTACGTATCGTAAAAATAGAGTTCTAATGCTTCTTAAGACGCGATATTGCATATTTCCTCTATGATTCTTGATAAGATATAATATTCATTGCGAAGTGTCATCTATACCTCGTATTCACTTCAAAAGAATGTAAGTGCGACACTTCCATGCTAGGAAATAGCGATTGCAGATGTCTCCGCATCGAGGCCATAGAGTTCTAAAGCTTCTTAAAACGCGATATCGCATCTCGCTTCTATGTTTCATGATAAGATATAATATTCATTGCGAAGTGTCATCTATACCTCGTATTCTCTCCAAACGAATGTAAGTGCGACACTGCCATGCTAGGAAATAGCGTCTGCAGATGTCTACGTATCGTAGCAATAGCGTTCTAATGCTACTTAAATCGCGATATCGCATCTCATTTCTATGTTTCGTGATAAGATATAATATTCATTTCGAAGTGTTATGTACACCTCGTACTCAATTGAAAAGAAAGTAAATGCGACTATTGCTTGCTAGGAAATAGCGTTTGCAGATGTCTACGTATCGTAGCAATAGCGTTCAAATGCTACTTAAATCACGATATGACTCCTCATTTATATGTTTCGTGATAAGATATAATACTCATTGCGAAGTGTCACGTATACCTCGTATTCACTTCAAAAGAATGTAAGTGCGACACTTCCATGCTAGGAAATAGCGATTGCAGATGTCTACGCGTCGAGGCAATACAGTTCTGATGCTTCTTAAAACGCGTTATCGCATCTCTCTTCTATGTTTCATGATAAGATATAATATTCATTGCGAAGTGTCACCTATACCTCGTATTCTCTCCGAACGAATGTAAATGCGACACTTCCTTGCTAGGAAATAGCGTTTTCAGATGTCTACGTATCGTAGCAAAAGGGTTCTAATGCTACTTAAATCGCGATATCGCATCCCTCTTCTGTGTTTCATGATAAGATATAATATTCATTGCGAAGTGTCATGTATACCTCGTATTCACTTCAAAAGGATGTAAATCCGACTACTGCTTGCTAGGAAATAGCGTTTGCAGATGTCTACGTATCGTAGCAATAGAGTTCTAATGCTACTTAAATCGCGATATCGCATCTCACATCTATGATTCATGATAAGACATAATATTCATTGCGAAGTGTCATGTATACCTCGTATTCACTTCAAAAGAGTGTAAATGCGACTATTCCTTGCTAGGAAATAGCGTTTGCAGATGTCTACGTATCGTAGCAATAGAGTTCTAATGCTACTTAAATCGCGATATCGCATCTCATTTCTATGTTTTGTGATAAGATATAATATTCATTGCGAGGTGTCATGTACACCTCGTATTCACTTCAAAAGAATGTAAATGCGACACTTCCTTGCTAGGAAATAGCGTTTGCAAATGTCTACGTATGGAAGCAATAGATTTCTAACACTTCTTAAATCGAGATGTCGCATCTCACTTCTATGTTTCACGATAAGATATAATATTCATTATGTAGTGTAATGTATACCTCGTATTCACTTCAAAAGAATGTAAATGCTAAACTTCCATGCTAGGATATAGCGTTTGCAGATGTCTACGTATCGTAAAAATAGAGTTCTAATGCTTCTTAAGACGCGATATTGCATATTTCCTCTATGATTCTTGATAAGATATAATATTCATTGCGAAGTGTCATCTATACCTCGTATTCACTTCAAAAGAATGTAAGTGCGACACTTCCATGCTAGGAAATAGCGATTGCAGATGTCTCCGCATCGAGGCCATAGAGTTCTAAAGCTTCTTAAAACGCGATATCGCATCTCGCTTCTATGTTTCATGATAAGATATAATATTCATTGCGAAGTGTCATCTATACCTCGTATTCTCTCCAAACGAATGTAAGTGCGACACTGCCATGCTAGGAAATAGCGTCTGCAGATGTCTACGTATCGTAGCAATAGCGTTCTAATGCTACTTAAATCGCGATATCGCATCCCTCTTCTGTGTTTCATGATAAGATATAATATTAATTGCGAAGTGTCATGTATACCTCGTATTCACTTCAGAGGAATGTAAATGCGAGTACTGCTTGCTAGGAAATAGCGTTTGCAGATGTCTCCGCATCGAGACCGTAGAGTTCTAATGCTTCTTAAAACGCGATATCGCATCCCTCTTCCGTGTTTCATGATAAGATATAATATTCATTGCGAAGTGTCATGTATATCTCGAATTCACTTGAAAAGAATGTAAATGCGACACTTCCTTGCTAGGAAATAGCGTTTTCAGATGTCTACGTATCGTAGCAAAAGGGTTCTAATGCTACTTGAATCGCGATACCACATCTCATTTCTATGTTTCGTGATAAGATATAATATACATTGCGAAGTGTCATGTACACCTCGTATTCAATTGAAAGAAAGTAAATGCGACTATTGCTTGCTAGGAGATAGCGCTTGCAGATGCCTACGTATCGTAGCAATAGAGTCCTCATGTTACTTAAATCGCGATATCGCATCTCATTTCTATGTTTTGTGATAAGATATAATATTCATTGCGAGGTGTCATGTACACCTCGTATTCGCTTCATAAGAATGTAAATGCGAATCATCCTGGCTAGGAAATAGCGTATTCAGATGTCTACGTATCGTAGCAATAGAGTTCTAATGCTACTTAAATCGCGATATCGCATCTCATTTCTATGTTTCGTGATAAGATATAATATTCATTGCGAATGGTCATGTATACCTTGTATTCACTTCAAATGAATGTAAATGCGACTATTGCTTGCTAGGAAATCGCGTTTGCAGATGTCTACGTATCGTATCAATAGCGTTCTAATGCTACTTAAATCACGATATGACACCTCATTTATATGTTTCGTGATAAGATATAATATTCATTGCGAAGTGTCATGTATACCTCGTATTCACTTCAAAAGAATGTAAGTGCGACACTTCCATGCTAGGAAATAGCGATTGCAGATGTCTCCGCATCGAGGCCATAGAGTTCTAAAGCTTCTTAAAACGCGATATCGCATCTCGCTTCTATGTTTCATGATAAGATATAATATTCATTGCGAAGTGTCATGTATACCTCGTATTCTCTCCAAACGAATGTAAGTGCAACGCTTCCCTCCTAGGAAATAGCTTATTCAGATGTCTACGTATCGTAGCAATAGAGTTCTAATGCTACTTAAATCGCGATATCGCATCTCATTTCTATGTTTCGTGATAAGATATAATAACCTTTGCGAAGTGTCATGTACACCTCGTATTCACTACAAAAGAATGTAAATGCGACACTGCCATGCTAGGAAATAGCGTCTGCAGATGTCTAAGCGACGAGGCAATACAGTTCTAATGCTTCTTAAAACGCGATATCGCATCTCTCTTCTATGTTTCATGATAAGATATAATATTCATTGCGAAGTGTCATCTATACCTCGTATTCTCTCCAAACGAATGTAAATGCGACACTTCCTTGCCAGGAAATAGCGTTTTCAGATGTCTACTTATCGTAGCAAAAGTGTTCTAATGCTACTTAAATCGCAACATCGCATCCCTCTCCTGTGTTTCATGATAAGATATAATATTCATTGCGAGGTGTCATGTACACCTCGTATTCACTTCAAAAGAATGTAAATGCGACACATCCTTGCTAGGAAATAGCGTATTCAGATGTCTACGTATCGTAGCAATAGTGTTCTAATGCTACTTAAATCGCGATATCGGATCTCATTTCTATGTTTCGTGATAAGATATAATATTCATTGCGAAGTGTTATGTACACATCGTACTCAATTGAAAAGAAAGCAAATGCGACTACTGCTTGCTAGGAAATAGCGTTTGCAGATGTCTACGTATCGTAGCAATAGTGTTCCAATGCTACTTAAATTGCGATATCGCATCCCATTTATATGTTTCGTGTGAAGATATAATATTCATTGCGAAATGTCATGTATACCTCGTATTCACTTCAAAAGAATGTAAGTGCGACACTTCCATGCTAGGAAATAGCGTTTGGAGATGTCTCGGCATCGAGGCCATAGAGTTCTATTGCTTCTTAAAACGCGATATCGCATCCCTCTTCTGTGTTTCATGATAAGATATAATATTCAATGCGAGGTGTCATGTACACCTCGTATTCACTTCATAAGAATGTAAATGCGACACTTCCATGCTGGGAAATAGCGTTTGCAGATGTCTACGTATCGTAGCAATAGAGTTCTAATGCTACTTATATCGCGATATCGCATCTCATTTCTATGTTTCGTTATAAGATATAATATTCACTGCGAAGTGTCATGTACACCTCGTATTCAATTGAAAAGAAAGTAAATGCGACTATTGCTTGCTAGGAAATAGCGTTTGCAGATGTCTACGTATCGTAGCAATAGAGTTCTAATGCTACTTAAATCGCTATATCGCATCTCATTTCTATGTTTTGTGATAAGATATAATATTCAATGCGAGGTGTCATGTACACCTCGTATTCACTTCATAAGAATGTAAATGCGACACTTCCTTGCTAGGAAATAGCGTATTCAGATGTCTACGTATCGTAGCAATAGAGTTCTAATGCTACTTAAATCGCGATATCGCATCTCATTTCTATGTATCGTGATAAGATATAATATTCATTTCGAAGTGTTATGTACACCTCGTACTCAATTGAAAAGAAAGTAAATGCGACTATTGCTTGCTAGGAAATAGCGTTTGCAGATGTCTACGTATCGTAGCAATAGCGTTCAAATGCTACTTAAATCACGATATGACTCCTCATTTATATGTTTCGTGATAAGATATAATACTCATTGCGAAGTGTCACGTATACCTCGTATTCACTTCAAAAGAATGTAAGTGCGACACTTCCATGCTAGGAAATAGCGATTGCAGATGTCTACGCGTCGAGGCAATACAGTTCTGATGCTTCTTAAAACGCGTTATCGCATCTCTCTTCTATGTTTCATGATAAGATATAATATTCATTGCGAAGTGTCACCTATACCTCGTATTCTCTCCGAACGAATGTAAATGCGACACTTCCTTGCTAGGAAATAGCGTTTTCAGATGTCTACGTATCGTAGCAAAAGGGTTCTAATGCTACTTAAATCGCGATATCGCATCCCTCTTCTGTGTTTCATGATAAGATATAATATTCATTGCGAAGTGTCATGTATACCTCGTATTCACTTCAAAAGGATGTAAATCCGACTACTGCTTGCTAGGAAATAGCGTTTGCAGATGTCTACGTATCGTAGCAATAGAGTTCTAATGCTACTTAAATCGCGATATCGCATCTCACTTCTATGATTCATGATAAGACATAATATTCATTGCGAAGTGTCATGTATACCTCGTATTCACTTCAAAAGAGTGTAAATGCGACTATTCCTTGCTAGGAAATAGCGTTTGCAGATGTCTACGTATCGTAGCAATAGAGTTCTAATGTTACTTAAATCGCGATATCGCATCTCATTTCTATGTTTTGTGATAAGATATAATATTCATTGCGAGGTGTCATGTACACCTCGTATTCACTTCAAAAGAATGTAAATGCGACACTTCCTTGCTAGGAAATAGCGTTTGCAGATGTCTACGTATCGTAGCAATAAAGTTCTAATGCTTCTTAGAACGAGATGTCGCATCTCATTTCTATGTTTCATGATAAGATATAATATTCATTGCGAAGTGTCATGTATACGTCGTATTCACTTCAAAAGATTGTAATTGCTACACTTCCTTGCTAGGAAGTAGCGTTTGCAGATGTCTACGTATATTAGCAAGAGAGTTCTAATGCTTCATAAATCACGATATCGCATCCCATTGCTATGTTTCATGATAAGATATAATATTCATTGCGAAGTGTCATGTATACCTCGTATTCAATTCAAAAGAATGTAAATGCGACACTTCCTTGCTAGGAAGTAGCGTTTGCAGAGGTCTACGTATCGAAGCAATAGAGTCCTAAAGCTTCATAAATCGCGATATCGCATCTCATGTATGTTTCATGATAAGATATAATATTCATTGCGAAGTGTTATGTATACCTCGTCTACACTTCAAAAGAATGCAAATGCCACACTTCTTGGCTAGGAAATTGCGTTTCTAGATGTCTACGCATCGAAGCAATAGATTTCTAACTCTTTATAAAACGCGATATCGCATATCAATTCTAAGTCACATGATAAGATGTAATTTCAATGCAACGCGTTATGTATATCTCCTCTATACTTCAAATGAATGTAAATGGATCACTTCCTTGCTACGGAATATCGTTTCTATATCTGAAGGTTTAGAAGCAATAGAGTTCTAATGCTTCGTAAAACGCGGCTGCGCATCTTACTTCTATATTTCATGATAAGATGTAATATTCATAGCATCGCGTTATGTTTATCTGCTTCTGCACATGAATTGAGTGTGAACCCTACACTTTCTTGCCCGGGGATAGCGTTTCTAGATGTCCAGGTGCCGAAGCATTTAATTTGTCATGCTTCATACTCCTCAATATTGCATTTCATATAAACAGTTCAAAGTAAGTTAGAATGTTGTAAAGCTCTATGCATCGCATTATGCTTATCTGCTTTTGTGCTTTATAATGCTCTGGGATGTGAGAAGGTCCTCAACCATCCTTAACTCCCTAAAAAGAAGTCAAAAGTCCAGCGGCCCTGCAGGTGGACCATGGGACACCCAAGGGGGCGAGAAGAGGAAATCGCCGAAATCCACTGATCGATGGACTCGAACAATACCGAAGCCTACAGCCCACTCCACCAAGGAGCCCCGAGGAAGATGCAGGAGACCCGAGGACCACCAGCGAATTCAAGGAACCTGAAGAAGAGAACGTGAGAGCTTATTCGCTAAAGTGTCCCATTTCTTGTGTCGCATATTGTATATTGTATCTTATATCGTGAAGCGAGTTATGATACCCGGTAATTTGCGGCGTGTTGCGTAGTTTCCCGTAGCCCTTGTTAGTTAAACCCACGTCGAGACCATAAATAAACATGCCGTGACTTCAGTATCTCGCGACCTGAGTGTGTGTACTTGGCTAGGCGTAGTCGAGAAGAGGAGCATTTCGAAGTTTCAAGGGTTGTTCCGCCCCAGGGTTCCCGGGGTCGTGTAGTCTATCCCTTTGCTACTTTTTGAGCAGCTGGCGCCCAAGAAAAGTTGTACGTGAGCGGGTACCTTGGAACGATAGATCGCTTTAGATTAAAGTACGTTTTACACCTTAAAGCATTTAGATAATTAACCCCTTCGAGCTTCCCTGACTTACTATATATAGGTTTCCGTTACAACTAATAGGAACCATCACTTTACATAGATATATAGAACACACATAGTTTTAAACGTAGAATTGAGAATTTGAGAACTTACTTTGAAACGTTAGTAGTGAGGAATTCCATCGGATTTCATAGAAATTCAGAACTTACTTGCTATGAGACATAGGCAGATAAGGGCCATCGCGTTGCTTAAAACTTTAGAACTTGCTTACTTCAACAAAGATTTCTATTGGCTTCGTCCGTTCTTTTAGAAGAGTTTTTGATAAACCACATACTTTTCACGCTTCTGATATCTTTGAAAGTTCGCGAGATGTAATCGTTTAAGTTTTAAAATGATTACTTAGTGTGGATTATTATTTAGTAACTAGCTCATAAACGAGTCTGCATAGGATTTAATCCATATGTTTTTAAGCCTGGAATTTATGCAGTTATTTGTTATTCACTTATTGCTCAAACGACAAAGATTCTGACCACTTCAAAATGGTTGACTTTCATCAATTTTCTTAAAAATTGAAATACTGCCCAACTGCTTGCATTAAAGACTGTAATTAAAGCTTTCGAAACATTTTACCTCTTATAGATGAATTCTGGAATTGAAATTGAATGTTTGACTTTTCTAACTTCTGCTTAGATATCTTTCTATTGGAATGTTCAAGTATTTTTCATATTCGTAATTATTAAAAATGTTTTACTTGATTCTTTAATTTAATATTTAGAATTTTCTGAGAAATATTTTTTATCGTAATGAACTATATAATTGCAATTATAATTCTTTATGAAATAATAATAACAGAAAGGTATGTATCCATTCGTGTAGTTTTGTAAAGAGTATTTAATCTTACTATCTAAAATGAAACATTGAGATCTGTTTACAATCTAATGGAATTTAATTACCTTTTGATTCAAATTCACAATGATAATCTTCCATAGTTCAACAATTTTGTGAGCTGTCCTCAGGAATCCGCAGCTCAGTACTTATAAAATGAACGACACAAAGAACAGCCTAACCAAACGTATTCGAACCGATTTTTCAATACTAATCTTATCATGTTTAACTTATGCTGCAAACTATTAAAATGCCCTTCGAAAAGTATTTACTCACAGTGAAGTAAACGGTAAGTATTACGCCTTCCACCACTGTTTACAATACGTATGTTTCATTTACTATCAAAACCGTGAGTATTATCGCCTTTCTTTACTTTTTGTAACCTTCAATGCCTTCATGTTACTGATCGTTAAACTTGCTTTAAAATGCTCTATCATATTGCGGAAGAATGGACATACCAATTCATTTTAAAAAATGAAGGTAACCTTCATATGTCCAACATAACTCCACTTACAAAAAAACTATTTTCATCAACGGATGTCCCCTTTGTACTATGCAATTTTATACTAGCAAAAACTTCTATGAAACTTATAGTTTCGTGGATATCTGAGGTGCTAATTATTACTGCCCCACCCTGAATATTGTTATGGATGTGTCCAACAAGGCAACGATGAACAGAGTTATATTTAATATTATGATGTTTATTATTTTACTTGTAGTATATTTGTTTTTCTGGAATTTTGCCAAAAAACAATGTTCACGATGTCGACAGATGAATATATTTGCCTTAGAATTACAAGAGCCAACAATTTCGAAAGTAGAATATTACTTTACTTCGCTAACCGAATCATTGCAAACGTTAAGTAAAGTGCGTGCCTTTCAAAACAGTCAGATGCAAATTACGATACAACGTTTCCAAGAAATGGTACGTGCCACTGTTTTTTAATTTCCGTTTATTTAATCAAAGGAAATTTAATTGCAATATCCGCAAAATTTGTGGACAAAAAGTTATTGTAATTTTACGCAACATATATGATGGTGATAAAGGATAAGTATACGGAACTGAAAATGGAAAGTAGCGAGCAGAAAAAGAAACTGATGGAGCTACAAAGTAGATTGATACATCCGTCAAATAATGATTCTAGGTTAATAAAATCTGTTAATTAAGGAACAATTGCAAAAATCAAGTATAATCAATATTACTTCTGCTCAAAGGCTATAATAGAATTGGACCGAAATGGGTACAAAACAGGCAATTATATCTATACGATCTATTCTATGCAAAGGCAAATATTTCAAAGAGAAAAGATGTGTTACTTACAAATTACTTATGTTCCTAGATATCTCACTAATTTAGGCTTCTTGTCTTGCAGAACTTATCATTCATGTAACATGTAAAGGGGTCCAAAAATAATAAAAGATTTTTATATTTCATAGCCTCACTTGATACGTCGATTGGATCACGTAAAATATCGGACATTAATTGCATCTACATCTTCAGACCTTAAATATATAATTGCAACAACATATTTAATAGCGTTTTAATAACATTTTTCTAATTGTTTATATCTATGTCTAATAAATATATATTAATCGAATAAGTTGCTTTACCAAAGAATAAAAGTATCTGAGGCTTACAAATCGGAGCATTACATTACAAACGTGCATCACATATATAATATTACATGTAACAAAAGATGAAGACCAAAAAGATCGTACATAAGTTGAATCCACAATGCGGTCATAGAGATACAGAAACGGCAAAAATTCCAAACAATAATTTAAAAAATTCAAAAAGGGGGGAGTGAAAATCCATCTCCTTGACGATGATAAGGAACAAGTCTGCCTCATGCACTACAATATCCCAAACAGCCAGCGATTGGCACGCCAATGACAACGGATGGAACGAATTCCGTGACAGAACTGTGCTAACAAAGTGCTCCTACTCAGCTTTCGAAATGGCATACTGTTAGTACTGGGGCGGCATTCGTATCACGACACTATTAAAGCACCGAGATATAGCACACGGGCTACACGGCCGTGACAATGACACTATCAGCTCACCATAGCTACACGCGTGGCTGTGGCGTAGGCTGACATTTACTAATGGGGAAGCTGTTTCCATAAAAATTATAAGCAAATATGAAAAATGACTATACTGTGCAATTTATTTATTTTGATTCCAATATAGATACACCGGCACAAAACAAAGATATAAGAACTCGATTTTATTATTTTCTATAAACTAGCTCGATAGGGCGATTTTTTCAATAAAGTCGATAATTACATTGCCATAAAAATATATACACTTATTTTATATATATTTTCTTCAATTTATTGTTACAAATTCATGCAATTGAGGGTTACATTATATACGATGACAGCATGTTATTTCAAAAATTACACAAGGCGAAGTTAGGGACGCAACAGCATGAATTTTTATTTTATAATTGATATTTTTTTATAAATAATATTTTTAGTCTATGATAGATTGAAAGAAATATATACGACTCGCTCAATAACTATAAATATAGGAAAACGACCATCAAAATGTCTATCAATACTCATATGCTGAACATCTACTGACATCTAACGGTTCTAATTTGTATGAAAGCACAGGTTCCCCATTGCCAAATGTGATCCTGCGTCATTGCTGAGGAGATTCATGAATGGAGCGATGATACGCGTGTCACCATGGTGCTGGTTCTGCGCGATTCGCTTGCCTAGAACGTGCTGGTAACACGTTCTGGCATTTTAGTCAACGAATCCGGTCACAGATGACTACGAATCAGTTGACACTCCTCGGAAGTGGCAATATAGTGCCGGCATGGTGTCGCTACCATCTTGCCGTTTGTTATCTGGGATGCTTCCTAGTGCATTATTCGGAATCGAATTTGAACACATAGCTACTTAATCGCAAATTTGTATGTACTGTGACGTAGTGAAGTCACAAGGCTCGCTCACCCCCCCCCCCTGCTTCGGTTAGACTAGCTCACAGATCACCACCCATGCGAGAAGCGCGACACGGACCATCGCGACAGCTGTATTTGCGAGGAGCGTGAAATACACGATGGTAGAAACTTCCACACCCCCCCCCCCCCCCCCGTTCGCTTCACTCTCTCCGTTCTACGGATTAGACTGGCGAGCTGATGGAAGAAGCGACCCATAAGACGCCTCTTCGGCGGATAATAAGACCGCAGGTTCGCGGAAGGGATGTGCGCCGAGGTAGCGTGACGGGCTCGACGGTGGAGGAGTCGGGAAGTGAACAAGAAGAGACCCTGAAGCCCGAAGGATAGGATCCAGAGCTCTGCAACGATAAGACCGCTGCCATAGTCCATGGAGACAAACAGGATGGTTCTCGGGTCTGAGAAGGACCTCTACCCCTCCCCATTAGAACTCTATTGCTTCGATACCTAGATATCTGGAAACGCTATTCCCTAGCAAGGAAGTGTTGCATTTACATTCTTTTGACGTGTAGACGAGAGTACATGACACTTCGCAATGAATATTATATCTTATCATGAAAAATAGAAATGAGGTGCGATATCGCGTTCTAAGAAGCATTAGAACTCTATTGCTACGATAGGTAGTCATCTGCAAGCGCTATTTCCAAGCAAGGAAGTGTCGCATTTACTTTCTTTTGAAGTGTAGACGAGAATACATAACACTGCACAATGAATATTATATCTTATCATGAATCATAGAAATGAGATGCAATATCGCGATTTAAGAAGCTTTAGAACTCTATTGCTTCGATACGTAGACATCTGCAAACGCTACTTCCTAGCAAGGAAGTGTCGCATTTACATTCTTTTGATGCGAATACGAGGTATACATAACACTTCGCAATGAATATTATATCTCAACATGAAACATAGATATGAGATGCGATATCGCGATATATGAAACATTATAACTCTATTGCTTCGATACGTAGACATCTGCAAACGCTATTTCCTAGAAAGGAAGTGCCGCATTTACAATCATTTGAAGTGTATTCGAGGGATACATATCACTCCACAATGCATATTATATCTTATCATGAAACATAGAAATGAGATGCGATATCGAGATATATGAAGCATTATAACTCTATTGCTTCGATATGTAGACATCTGCAAACGCTATTTCCTAGCATGGAAGTGTCGGATTTACATTCATTTGAAGCGAATGCGAGGTATACATAACACTTCGCAATGAATACTATATCTTATCATGAACCATAGGTATGAGATACGATATCCCGTTTCAAGAAGCATGAGAAATCTATTGCTTCGATACGTAGCCATCTGCAAACGCTATTTCCTAGCAAGGAAGTGTTGCATTTACATTCTTTTGATTTGTAGACGAGAATACATGACACTTCGCAATGAATATTGTATCTTATGGTGAAACACAGAAGTGACATGCAATATCGGGTTTTAACTAGCATTAGAACTCTATTGCTACTATACGTAGACATTTGCAAACGCTATTTCCTAGCATGGAAGTGTCGGATTTACATTCTTTTTAGGCGAATGCGAGGTATACATAATACTTCGCAATGAATATTATATCTTATCATGAACCATAGGTATGAGATACGATATCCCGTTTCAAGAAGCATTAGAACTCTATTGCTACGATACGTAGACATCCGCAAACGCTATATCCTAGCAAGGAAGTGTCGCATTTACATTCTTTTGATGTGAGTACGAGGAATACATGACACTTCGACCTGAATATTATATCTTATCATGAAACATAGAAATGAGATGCGATATCGCGATTTAAGATGCATTAGAACTCTATTGCTTCGATACGTGGACACCTGCAAACGCTATTTCCTAGCAAGGAAGTGTCGCATTTACATTCATCTGAAGTGTGTCCGAGGTATACATGACACTTCGCAATGAATATTGTATCTTATCATGAAACATAGAAATGAGATGCGATATCCCGTCCTAAAAAGCATGAGAACTCTAATGCTGCGATACGTAGCCATCTGCAAACGCTATTTCCCAGCAAGGAAGTGCCGCATTTACAATCATTTGAAGTGTATTCGAGGGATACATATCACTCCACAATGCATATTATATCTTATCATGAAACATACAAATGAGATATGATATTGCGTTATGAGAAGCATTAGAACTCTATTGCTACGATACGTTGAAATCTGCAAGCTCTATTTCCTAGCAAAGAAGTGTCGCATTTAACTTCATTTGAAGCGAATGCGAGGTATACATAACACTTCGCAATGAATACTATATCTTATCATGAACCATAGGTATGAGATACGATATCCCGTTTCAAGAAGCATTAGAACTCTATTGCTACGATACGTAGACATCCGCAAACGCTATATACTAGCAAGGAAGTGTCGCATTTACATTCTTTTGATGTGAGTACGAGGAATACATGACACTTCGACCTGAATATTATATCTTATCATGAAACATAGAAATGAGATGCGATATCGCGATTTAAGATGCATTAGAACTCTATTGCTTCGATACGTGGACACCTGCAAACGCTATTTACTAGCAAGGAAGTGTCGCATTTACATTCATCTGAAGTGTGTCCGAGGTATACATGACACTTCGCAATGAATATTGTGTCTTATCATGAAACATAGAAATGAGATGCGATATCCCGTCCTAAAAAGCATGAGAACTCTAATGCTGCGATACGTAGCCATATGCAAACGCTATTTCCCAGCAAGGAAGTGCCGCATTTACAATCATTTGAAGTGTATTCGAGGGATACATATCACTCCACAATGCATATTATATCTTATCATGAAACATACAAATGAGATATGATATTGCGTTATGAGAAGTATTAGAACTCTATTGCTACGATACGTTGAAATCTGCAAGCTCTATTTCCTAGCAAAGAAGTGTCGCATTTAACTTCATTTGAAGCGAATGCGAGGTATACATAACACTTCGCAATGAATACTATATCTTATCATGAACCATAGGTATGTGATACGATATCCCGTTTCAAGAAGCATTAGAACTCTATTGCTACGATACGTAGATATCCGCAAACGCTATATCCTAGCAAGGAAGTGTCGCATTTACATTCTTTTGACGTGAGTACGAGGAATACATGACACTTCGACCTGAATATTATATCTTGTCATGAAACATAGAAATGAGATGCGATATCGCGATTTAAGATGCATTAGAACTCTATTGCTTCGATACGTGGACACCTGCAAACGCTATTTCCTAGCAAGGAAGTGTCGCATTTACATTCATCTGAAGTGTGTCCGAGGTATACATGACACTTCGCAATGAATATTGTATCTTATCATGAAACATAGAAATGAGATGCGATATCCCGTCCTAAAAAGCATGAGAACTCTAATGCTGCGATACGTAGCCATCTGCAAACGCTATTTCCCAGCAAGGAAGTGCCGCATTTACAATCATTTGAAGTGTATTCGAGGGATACATATCACTCCACAATGCATATTATATCTTATCATGAAACATACAAATGAGATATGATATTGCGTTATGAGAAGCATTAGAACTCTATTGCTACGATACGTTGAAATCTGCAAGCTCTATTTCCTAGCAAAGAAGTGTCGCATTTAACTTCATTTGAAGCGAATGCGAGGTATACATAACACTTCGCAATGAATACTATATCTTATCATGAACCATAGGTATGAGATACGATATCCCGTTTCAAGAAGCATTAGAACTCTATTGCTACGATACGTAGACATCCGCAAACGCTATTTCCTAGCAAGGAAGTGTCGCATTTACATTCTTTTGAAGTGAATGCGAGGTATACATAACATTGACCAATGAATACTATATCTTATCATGAAACATAGATATGAGATGCGATATCCCGTTTTAAGAAGCATGAGAAATCTATTGCTTCGATACGTAGCCATCTGCAAACGGTAGTTCCCAGCAAGGAAGTGTTGCATTTACATTCTTTTGAAGTGAATACGAGGTATACATGACACTTCGCAATGAATATTATATCTGATCATGAAACATAGAAATGAGGTGCGACATCTCGTTTTAAGAAGCATTAGAAATCTCTGGCTACGATACGTAGACATCTGCAAAACCTAATTCCTAGCATGGAAGTGTCGTATTTACATTCCATTGAAGTGAATACGAGGTATGCATGACACTTCGCAATGGACATTATATCTTATCATGAAACATAGAAATGAGATGCGATATCTCGTTTTAAGAAGTATTAGAACTCCATTCTTACGATACGTGGTCATCTGGAAACGCTATTTCCTAGCAAGGAAGTGTTGCATTTACATTCTTTTGATGTGTAGACGAGAGTACATGACACTTCGCAATGTATATTATATCTTATCGTGAAACACACAAGTGAGATGCGATATCGGGTTTTAACAAGCATTAGAACTCTATTGCTATGATACCTAGACATTTGCAAACGCTATTCCCTAGCATGGAAGTGTCGCATTTACATTCTTTTGAAGTGTAGACGAGAATACATGGCACTTCGCAATGAATATTATATCTTATCATGAGACATAAAAAGGAGATGCGATATCTCGTATTGAGAGGCATTAGAACTCTATTGTACGATACGTAGACACCTGCAAACGCTACATCCTAGCAAGGAAGTGTCGCATTTACATTCTTTTGAAGTGAATACGAGGTATACATGTAACTCCACAATGCATATTATATCTTATCATGAAACATAGAAATGAGATGCAATATCGTGATTTAAGAAGCTTTAGAACTCTATTGCTTCGATACCTAGACATCTGCAAACGGTAATTCCCAGCAAGGAAGTGTTGCATTTACATTCTTTTGAAGTGAATACGAGGTATACATGACACTTCGCAATTAATATTATATCTGATCATGAAACATAGAAATGAGGTGCGACATCTCGTTTTAAGAAGCATTAGAAATCTCTGGCTACGATACGTAGACATCTGCAAAACCTAATTCCTAGCATGGAAGTGTCGTATTTACATTCCATTGAAGTGAATACGAGGTATGCATGACACTTCGCAATGGACATTATATCTTATCATGAAACATAGAAATGAGATGCGATATCTCGTTTTAAGAAGTATTAGAACTCCATTCTTACGATACGTGGTCATCTGGAAACGCTATTTCCTAGCAAGGAAGTGTTGCATTTACATTCTTTTGATGTGTAGACGAGAGTACATGACACTTCGCAATGTATATTATATCTTATCGTGAAACACACAAGTGAGATGCGATATCGGGTTTTAACAAGCATTAGAACTCTATTGCTATGATACCTAGACATTTGCAAACGCTATTCCCTAGCATGGAAGTGTCGCATTTACATTCTTTTGAAGTGTAGACGAGAATACATGACACTTCGCAATGAATATTATATCTTATCATGAGACATAAAAAGGAGATGCGATATCTCGTATTGAGAGGCATTAGAACTCTATTGCTACGATACGTAGACACCTGCAAACGCTACATCCTAGCAAGGAAGTGTCGCATTTACATTCTTTTGAAGTGAATACGAGGTATACATGTAACTCCACAATGCATATTATATCTTATCATGAAACATAGAAATGAGATGCAATATCGTGATTTAAGAAGCTTTAGAACTCTATTGCTTCGATACCTAGACATCTGCAAACGCTACTTCCTAGCAAGGAAGTGTCGCATTTACATTATTTTGGAGTGTATACGAGGTATACATGACACTTCGTAATGAATATTATATCTTAACATGAAACATAGCTATGAGAAGCGATATCCCGTTTTAAGAGGCATTAGAACTCTATTGCTACGATACGTAGACATCTGCAAACGCTACTTCCTAGGAAGGAAGTGCCGCATTTACATTCTCTTGAAGCGAATACGACGTATACATAACACTCCACAATGTATATTATATCTTATCATGAAATATACAAATGAGATGCGATATCGCGATTTAAGAAGCATTAGAACTCTATTGTTACGATACGTAGACATGTGCAAACGCTATTTCCTAGCAAGGAAGTGCCGCATTTACATTCATTTGAACTGAAGCCGAGGAATACACAACACTTCGCTATGGATATTATATCTCACCATGAAACATAGAAATGAGATGCGATATCGCGATTTATGAAGCATTAGGACTCTATTGCTACGATACGTAGACTTCAGAAAACGCTATTTAATAGGCAGCAAGTGTCGAATTTACATTCTTTTGAAGTGAATACGAGGTATTCATCACACTTCGCATTGAATATTATATCTTATCATGAAACATAGAAATGAGATGCGATATCTCGTTTTAAGTAGCATTAGAACTCTATTGCTCCGATACGTAGGCATCTGGTAACGCAGTTTCCTAGAAGGGAAGTGTCGCATTTACATTGATTTGAAGTCTAGACGAGAAATACACAACACTTCGCTATGGATATTATATCTTATCATGAAACATAGAAGTGAGATGCGATATTGCGATTTAAGAAGCATTAGAACTCTATTGCTTCGATACGTTGAAGTCTGCAAACGCTATTTCCTAGCAAGGAAGTGTCGCATTTACCTTCATTTGAAGTGCAGACGAGGAATACATAATACACTTCGCAATGAATATTATATCTTATCATGAAACATACAAATGAGATATGATATTGCGTTATGAGAAGCATTAGAACTCTATTGCTACGATACGTTGAAATCTGCAAGCTCTATTTCCTAGCAAAGAAGTGTCGCATTTAACTTCATTTGAAGTGCAGACGAGGAACACATAATACAATTCGCAATAAATATTATATCTTATCATGAAACATAGAAATGAGATGCGATATCGTGATTTAAGAAGCATTAGAACTCTATAGCTTCGATACGTAGACATCTGCAAACGTTATTTCCTACCAAGGAAGTGTCGCATTTACATTCAGTTGAAGTGTGTGCGAGGTATACATGACACTTCGCGATGAATATTATATCTTATCATGAAACATAGAAATGAGATGCGATATCGCGATTTAAGAAGTATTAGAACTCTATTGCTTCGATACGTAGACATCTGATAACGCTGTTCCCTAGAAGGGATGTGTAGCATTTACATTCATTTGAAGTGTAGACGAGGATTACAGAACACTTCGCGATGGATATTATATCTTACCATGAAACCTAGAAATGGGATGCGATATCGCGTTTTAAGAAGCTTTAGAAACATATTGCTTCGATACGTCGAAATCTGCAACCGCTATTTCCTACCAAGGAAGTGTCGCATTTACATTCTTTTGAAGTGAATACGAGGTATACATGACACTTCGCAATGAATGTTATATCTTATCATGAAACATAGAAATGAGATGCGATATCGCGCTTTGAGAAGCATTAGAACTGTATTTCTGCGAAACGTACACATCTGCAAACGCTATTTCCTAGCAAGGAAGTGTCGCATTTACATTCACTTGAAGTGTAGACGAGGAATACGTACCACTTCGGAATGGATATTATATCTTACTATGAGTCATAGAAATGAGATGCGATATCGCGTTTTAGGAAACATTAGAACTCCATTACTACGATACGTAGACATCTGCAAACGCTATTTCCTGGCAAGGAAGTGTCGCATTTACATTCTTTTGAAGTGAATTCGGGGTATACGTAACACTCCACAATGAATAATGTACTTTATCACGAAACATAGAAATGAGATGCGATATCGCGTTTTGAGAAGCATTAGAACTCTATTGCTTCGATACGTATACATTTGCAAACGCTAATTCCTCGCAAGGAAGTGTCGCATTTAAATTCATTTGAAGTGTAGACGAGAATACATGACACTTCGCAATGAATATTATATCTTATCGTGAAATACAGAAATGAGATGCGATATCGGGTTTTAACTAGCATTAGAACTCTATTGCTACGATACGTAGACATTTGCAAACGCTATTTCCTAGCAAGGAAGTGTCGCCTTTAAATTCTCTTGAAGTGAATGCGATGTATTCATAACATTGCACAATGAATACTATATCATATCATGAAACATAGAAATGAGATGCGATATCGCGATATATGAAGCATTATAACTCTATTGCTTCGATACGTAGACATCTGCAAACGTTATTTCCTAGCAAGGAGGTGTCGCATTTACTTTCTTTTGAAGTGTAGACGAGAATACATGACACTTCGCAATGAATATTATATCTTATCGTGAAATACAGAAATGAGATGCGATATCGGGTTTTAACTAGCATTAGATCTCTATTGCTACGATACGTAGACATTTGCAAACGCTATTTCCTAGCATGGAAGTGTCGCATTTATATTCTTTTGATGCGAATACGAGGTATACATAACACATCGCAATGAATATTATATCTTATCATGAAACATAGAATTGAGATGCGATATCGCGTTTTAAGAAGCATTAGAGCTCTATTGCTACGATAGGTAGTCATCTGCAAACGCTATTTCCTAGCAAGGATGTGTCGCCTTTACATTCTTTTGAAGTGAATACGAGGTATACATGACACTTCACAATGAACATTATATCTTATCATGTAACATATAAGTGAGATGCGATATCGCATCTTAAGAGTTAGGACTCTATTGCCTCAATGCGGAGATATCTGCAAGGGCTAGTTCCTAGCATGTAAATGTCGCATTTACATTCCTTTGAAATGAATACGAGGTATACATGACACTTCGCAGTGAATATTATATCTTATCATGTAACATAGAAGTGAGATGCGATATCGCGTTTTAAGAAGCATTAGAACACTATTGCCTCGATGCGGAGATATCTGCAAACGCTATTTCCTAGCATGGAAGTGTCGCATTTACATTCTTTTGAAGTGAATTCGAAGTATACATGATAGTTAGGAATGAATATTATAACTTATCACGAAACATAGAAATGAGATGCGATATCGCGATCTAAAAAGCGTTAGAACTCTATTTCTACGAAACGAAGGCATCTGCAGAAGTTATTTCCTAGCAAGCAATAGTCGCATTTACATTCTTTTGAAGTAAATACGAGGTATACATGACACTTCGCAATGAATATTATATCTCATCACGAAACATAGAAATGAGATGCGATATCGCGATTTAAGTAGCATTAGAGCTCTATTGCTACGATACGTAGACATCTGCAGACGCTATTTCCTAGCAAGGAAATGTCGCATTTACATTCGTTTGGAGTGAATACGAGGTATACATGACGCTTCGCCATCAATATTATATCTTATCATGAATCATAGAAATGAGATGCGATACCGCGTTTTGAGAAACATTAGAAATCTATTGCTACGATACGTAGACATCTGCAAACGCTATTTCCTAGGATGGAAGTGTCGCATTTACATTCTTTTGAAGTGAATTCGAGATATACATGACACTTCGCAATGAATATTATATCTTATCATGTAACATAGAAGTGAGATGCGATATGGCGGTTTAAGAAGCATTAGAACCCTATTGCCTCGATGCGGAGATATCTGCAAACGCTATTTCCTAGCATGGAAGTGTCGCATTTACATTCTTTTGAAGTGAATTCGAAGTATACATGATAGTTAGGAATGAATATTATAACTTATCACGAAACATAGAAATGAGATGCGATATCGCGATCTAAAAAGCATTAGAACTCTATTTCTACGAAACGAAGGCATCTGCAGACGTTATTTCCCAGCAAGGAATAGTCGCATTTACACTCTTTTGAAGTGAATGCGAGGATACATGACTCTTCGCAATGAATATTATATTTTATCATGAAACTTAGAAGTGAGATGCGATATCGCATTTAAGAAGCATTAGAACTCTTTTGCCTCGATGCGTAGGCATCTGCAGACGCTATTTCCCAGCAAGGAAGTGTCGCATTTACATTCGTTTGGAGTGAATAGGAGGTATACATGACAGTCCGCAATGAATATTACATCTTATCACGAAACATAGAAATGAGATGCGATATCGCGATCTAAAAAGCATTAGAATTCTATTGCTACGAAACGTAGGCATCTGCAGACGTTATTTCCTAGCAAGGAATAGTCGCATATACATTCTGTTGAAGTGAATGCGAGGTAAACATGACTTTTCGCAATGAATATTATATCTTATCATGAAACATAGAAGTGAGATGCGATATCGCATTTAAGAAGCATTAGAACTCTATTGCGTCGATACGTAGACACTTGAATACGCTAGTTCCTAGCAAGGAATAGTCGCATTTACATTCTTTTGAAGCGAATACGAGGTATACATGACACTTCGCAATGAAAATTATATCTTATCACCAAACATTTAAATGAGATGCGATATCGCGATCTAAAAAGCATTAGAATTCTATTTCTACGAAACGTAGGCATCTGCAGACGTTATTTCCTAGCAAGGATTAGTCGCATTTACATTCTTTTGAAGTGAATACGAGGTATACGTGACTCTTCGCAATGAATATTATATCTTATCATGAAACATAGAAGTGAAATGCGATATCGCATTTAAGAAGCATTAGAACTCTATTGCCTCGATGCGTAGACATCTGCAGACGCTATTTCCTAGCATCGAAGTGTCGCATTTACATTCTTTTGAAGTGAATACGAGGTATACATGACATTTCGCAATGAATATTATATCTTATCACGAAACATAGGAATGAGATGCGATATCGCGATTTAAGTAGCATTAGAACTCTATTGCTACGATACGTAGGCATCTGCAGACGTTATTTCCTAGCATGGAATAGTCGCATTTACATTCTCTTGTAGTGAATACGAGGTATGCATGACACATCGGAATGAATATTAACACTTATCACGAAACATAGAAATGAGATGCGATATTGCGATCTAAGAAGCATTAGAACTCTAATGCTATGATACGTAGGCATCTGCATACGCTATTTCCTAGCAGGGAAGATTCGCATTTACATTCTTTTGAAGTGAATACGAGGTGTACATGACACTTCGCGATGAATATTATACCTTATCACGAAACATGGAAATGGGATGCGATATGGCGTTTTGAGAGGCATTAGAACTCTATTGCCCCGACGCGTAGGCATCTGCAGTCGCTATTTTCTAGCAGGGAAGTGTCGCATTTACATTCTTTTGAAGTGAATACGAGGTGTACATGACACTTCGCAATGTATATTATATCTTATCATGAAACATAGAAATGTGATGCGATATCTCGTTATAAGAAGCATTAGAACTCTATTGCTTCGATACGTAAACATCTGCAAGCGCTATTTCCTAGCAAGGAAGTATCGCATTTACATTCATTTGAAGTGTATGCGAGGTATAGGTGACACTTCGCTATGAATATTATATCCTATCATGAAACAAAGAAATGAGACGCGATATCGCATTAAAAGAAGGATTTGAACTCTACTGCTTCGATACGCGGACATATGCAAACGCTATTTAATAGCAAGGAAATGCTGCACTTACATTCTTTTCAAATGAATACGGGGTATACTAAACACTCCACAATGAATATTATACCTTATCATGAAACATAGAAATGAGATGCGATATCGCGATTTAAAAAGCATTAGAACTCTCTTGCTACGACACGTAAACATCTGCAAGCGCTATTACCTAGCAAGGAAGTGTCGCATTTACATTCATTGGAAGTGTAGACGAGGAGTACATAGCACTTCGCAACGAATATTCTATCTTATCATGAGACATAGAATTGAGATGCGATATTGCGATTTGAGAAGCATTAGATCTCTACTGCTTCGATACGTAGACATCTGCCATCGCTATTTCCTATCAAGGAAGTGCCGCATTTACATTCATTTGATATGTATGCGGGATATACGAGGCACTTCGCAATAAATATTATATCATAAAATGAAACATAGAAATGAGATGCGATATCGCGTTTTAAGAAGCATTTGAACTCTATTGTTACGATACGTAGACATATGCAAACGCTATTTCCAAGCATGCAAGTGTCGCATTTACATTCTTTTGAAGTGAATACGAGGTATACATAGCACTAAACAATGAATATTATATTTTATCACGAAACATAGGAATGGAATGCGATATCGCCATTTAAAAAGGATTAGAAATCTATTGCTACGATACGTAGACATCTGCAAACGCTATTTAACAGCAAGGAAGCGTCGCACTTACATTCTTTTGAAGTGGATGCAAGGTATACATAACACTTCACAATGGATATTATATCTTATCATGAAACATAGAAATGAAATGCGATATCGGGATTTAAAAAGCATTAGAGCTCTCTTGCTACGACACGTAGACAAATGCAAACGCTACATAATAGCAAGGAAGTTCCGCATTTACATTCTTTTGAAGTGAATATGGGTTATACATAACACTCCGCAATGAATATTACACCTTATCACGAAACATAGAAATGAGATGCGATTTCGCGTTTTAAGAAGCATTAGAACACTATTACTACGATACGTAGATATCTGGAAACGCTACTTCCTAGCAAGGAAGTGTCGCATTTACATTCTTTCGAAGTGAGTGCGAGGTATACATGACACTCCACAATGAATATTATATCTTAACATGAAACATAGAAATGAGATGCGATATCGCGTTTTAAGATGCATTAGAACACTATTACTACGATACGTAGATATCTGCAAACGCCATTTCCTAGCAAGGAAGTGTCGCATTTACATTCATTTGAAGTGTATGCGAGGTGTAAGTGACACTTCGCAATGAATATTATATCTTATCATGAAACATAGAAATGAGATGCTGTATCGCGTTTTAAGAAGCATTGGAACTCTATTGCCTCGTCGCGTAGACTTCTGCATACGCTATTTCCTAGCATAGAAGTGTCGATTTACATTTATTTGACGTGAATACGAGGTATACATGACACTTCGCAATGAATATTATATCTTATCATGAAACAGTGAAATTAGATGCAATATCGCGCTCCGAGCAGCATTAGAACCCTATTGCTTCGATACGTAGACATCTGGAAACGCTATTTCCCAGCAAGGAGGTGTCGCATTTACATTCTTTTGTAGTGTAGAAGAGGTATATATAATAGTTCGCAATGAAAATTATATCTTATCGTGAAACATTGAAATTAGATGCGATATCGCGTTCTAAGAAGCATTAGAACTCTACTGCTTCTATACGTAGACATCTGGAAACGCATTTCCAAGCAGGGATGTGTGACAATTACATTCCATTGAAGTGTAGACGAGGTATACATAAAACTTCGCTTCGAATATTATATCTAATCACGAAACACAGGATTGACATGCGATATCGCGTTGCAAGAAGCATTACATCTCTACTCCTGCGATACGTAGACACCGGGAAACACTATTTCCTAGCAAGGAAGTGTCGCGTTTACATTATTTTGAAGTGTAGACGAGGTATACATAACATTTCGCAATGAATATTATATCTTATCATGAATCACAGAAATGAGATGCGATATCGCGTTTAAAGTGGCACTAAAACTCTATTGCTTCGATACGTAGACATCTGGAAACGCTATTTCCTAGCATGGAAGTTTCGCCTTTATCTTCTTTTGAAGTGAATACGAGGTATAAATGACACTTCGCAATAAATATTATATCTTACCATGAAACATAGAAACGATATGCGACATCTCGTTTTAAGATGCATTAGATCTCTATTGCTACGATACGTAGACGTCTGCAAACGCTATTTCCTAGCATGGAAGTTACGCATTTACATTCTTTTGAAGTGTGTACGAGTTATACATGGCACTTCGCAATGAATATTATATCATATCATGAAAAAGAGAAATGGGATTCGACATTTCGTTTTAAGAAGCACTAGAACTCTATTGTTTCGATGCATAGATATCTGGAAAGGCTACTTCTTAGCAAGGAAGTGTCGCATTTACATTCTTTTGAAGTGAATACGAGGAAAACATGGCACTTCGCAATGAATATTATATCTTGTCCCGAAACATAGTAATGAGAAGCGATATCCCGTTTTAAGAAGCATAAGAAATATGTTGCTACGATACGCAGACATATGCAAACGCTATTTCCTAGCAAGGAAGTGTCGCACTTACATTCTTTTGAAGTGAATACGAGGTATACATGACAAATCGCAATGAAAATTATATCTTATCATGGAACATAGATGTGAGATGCGATATCGCGTTTTAAGCAGTATTAGAAAACCATTGCTACGATACGTAGACATCTGCAAACGCTATTTCCTAGCATGGAAGTTTCGCATTTATCTTCTTTTGAAGTGAATACGAGGTATAAATGACACTTCGCAATAAATATTATATCTTATCATGAAACAGAGAAATGAGATGCGACATCTCGTTTTATGAAGCATTAAAACTTTATTGTTTCGATGCGTAGACATCTGCAAACACTATTTCCTAGCAAGGAACTGTAGCATTTACATTCTTTTTAAGTGAATACGAGTTACACATGACACTTCGCAATAAATATTATATCATTTCATGAAACAGAGAAATGGGATGCGACATCTCGTTTTAAGAAGCACTAGAACTCTATTGTTTCGATGCATAGACATCTGGAAACGCTACTTCTTAGCAAGGAAGTCTCGCATTTACATTCTTTTGGAGTGAGTACAAGCTATACATGACACTTCGCAATGAATATTATATCTTGTCCCGAAACATAGTAATGAGATGCGATATCCCGTTTTAAGAAGCATAAGAAATACATTGCTACGATACGCAGACATATGCAAACGCTATTTCCTAGCAAGGAAGTGTCGCATTTACATTCTTTTGAAGTGAATACGAGGTATACATGACAAATCGCAATGAATATTATATCTTATCATGAAACATAGAAGTGAGGTGCGATATCGCGTTATAAGAAGCATTAGAACTCTATGGCCTCGATGCGGAGACATCTGCAAACGCTATTTCCTAGCATAGAAGTGACGCATTTACATTCTTTTGGAGTGAATACGAGGTATACATGACACTTCGCAATGAATATTATATCTTATCACGAAACATGGAAATGGGATGCGATATGGCGTTTTGAGAGGCATTAGAACTCTATTGCCCCGACGCGTAGGCATCTGCAGTCGCTATTTTCTAGCAGGGAAGTGTCGCATTTACATTCTTTTGAAGTGAATACGAGGTGTACATGACACTTCGCAATGAATATTATATCTTATCAGGAAACATAGAAATGAGATGCGATATCGCGTTTTGAGAAGCATTAGAACTCTATTGCTACGATACGTAGACATTGGAAAAAGATAGTTCCTAGAATGGAAGTGTCGCATTTACATTCTTCTGAAGTGAATACGAGGAATACATGACACCTTGCAATGTATATTATATCTTATCATGAAACATAGAAATGTGATGCGATATCTCGTTATAAGAAGCATTAGAACTCTATTGCTTCGATACGTAAACATCTGCAAGCGCTATTTCCTAGCAAGGACGTATCGCATTTACATTCATTTGAAGTGTATGCGAGGTATAGGTGACACTTCGCTATGAATATTATATCCTATCATGAAACAAAGAAATGAGACGCGATATCGCATTAAAAGAAGGATTTGAACTCTACTGCTTCGATACGCGGACATATGCAAACGCTATTTAATAGCAAGGAAATGCTGCACTTACATTCTTTTCAAATGAATACGGGGTATACTAAACACTCCACAATGAATATTATACCTTATCATGAAACATAGAAATGAGATGCGATATCGCGATTTAAAAAGCACTAGAACTCTCTTGCTACGACACGTGGACATATGCAAACGATATTTCCTAGCAAGGAAGTGTCGCATTTACTTTCATTTGAAGTGAAATCGATGTATACATGACACTTCGCAATGAATGTTATATCTTATCATGAAACATAGAAATGAGATGCGATATCGCGATGTAAGAAGCATTACAAATCTATTGCTTCGATACGTAGATATCTGCAAACGCTATTTCCTAGCAAGCAAGTGTCGCATTTACCTTCTTTTGAAGTGAATACGAGGTATACATGACACTTCGCAATGAATATTATATCTCATCATGAAACATAGAAATGGGATGCGATATAGCGATATAAGAGGCATTAGAACCCTATTGCTTCGATACGTAAACATCTGCAAGCGCTATTACCTAGCAAGGAAGTGTCGCATTTACATTCATTGGAAGTGTAGACGAGGAGTACATAGCACTTCGCAACGAATATTCTATCTTATCATGAGACATAGAATTGAGATGCGATATTGCGATTTGAGAAGCATTAGATCTCTACTGCTTCGATACGTAGACACCTGCCATCGCTATTTCCTATCAAGGAAGTGTCGCATTTACATTCATTTGATATGTATGCGGGATATACGAGGCACTTCGCAATAAATATTATATCATAAAATGAAACATAGAAATGAGATGCGATATCGCGTTTTAAGAAGCATTTGAACTCTATTGTTACGATACGTAGACATATGCAAACGCTATTTCCAAGCATGCAAGTGTCGCATTTACATTCTTTTGAAGTGAATACGAGGTATACATAGCACTAAACAATGAATATTATATTTTATCACGAAACATAGAAATGGAATGCGATATCGCCATTTAAAAAGGATTAGAAATCTATTGCTACGATACGTAGACATCTGCAAACGCTATTTAACAGCAAGGAAGCGTCGCACTTACATTCTTTTGAAGTGGATGCAAGGTATACATAACACTTCACAATGGATATTATATCTTATCATGAAACATAGAAATGAAATGCGATATCGGGATTTAAAAAGCATTAGAGCTCTCTTGCTACGACACGTAGACAAATGCAAACGCTACATAATAGCAAGGAAGTTCCGCATTTACATTCTTTTGAAGTGAATATGGGTTATACATAACACTCCGCAATGAATATTACACCTTATCACGAAACATAGAAATGAGATGCGATTTCGCGTTTTAAGAAGCATTAGAACACTATTACTACGATACGTAGATATCTGGAAACGCTACTTCCTAGCAAGGAAGTGTCGCATTTACATTCTTTCGAAGTGAGTGCGAGGTATACATGACACTCCACAATGAATATTATATCTTAACATGAAACATAGAAATGAGATGCGATATCGCGTTTTAAGATGCATTAGAACACTATTACTACGATACGTAGATATCTGCAAACGCCATTTCCTAGCAAGGAAGTGTCGCATTTACATTCATTTGAAGTGTATGCGAGGTGTAAGTGACACTTCGCAATGAATATTATATCTTATCATGAAACATAGAAATGAGATGCTGTATCGCGTTTTAAGAAGCATTGGAACTCTATTGCCTCGTCGCGTAGACATCTGCATACGCTATTTCCTAGCATAGAAGTGTCGATTTACATTTATTTGACGTGAATACGAGGTATACATGACACTTCGCAATGAATATTATATCTTATCATGAAACAGTGAAATTAGATGCAATATCGCGCTCCGAGAAGCATTAGAACCCTATTGCTTCGATACGTAGACATCTGGAAACGCTATTTCCCAGCAAGGAGGTGTCGCATTTACATTCTTTTGTAGTGTAGAAGAGGTATATATAATAGTTCGCAATGAAAATTATATCTTATCGTGAAACATTGAAATTAGATGCGATATCGCGTTCTAAGAAGCATTAGAACTCTACTGCTTCTATACGTAGACATCTGGAAACGCATTTCCAAGCAGGGATGTGTGACAATTACATTCCATTGAAGTGTAGACGAGGTATACATAAAACTTCGCTTCGAATATTATATCTAATCACGAAACACAGGATTGACATGCGATATCGCGTTTCAAGAAGCATTACATCTCTACTCCTGCGATACGTAGACACCGGGAAACACTATTTCCTAGCAAGGAAGTGTCGCGTTTACATTATTTTGAAGTGTAGACGAGGTATACATAACATTTCGCAATGAATATTATATCTTATCATGAATCACAGAAATGAGATGCGATATCGCGTTTAAAGTGGCACTAAAACTCTATTGCTTCGATACGTAGACATCTGGAAACGCTATTTCCTAGCATGTAAGTTTCGCATTTATCTTCTTTTGAAGTGAATACGAGGTATAAATGACACTTCGCAATAAATATTATATCTTACCATGAAACATAGAAACGATATGCGACATCTCGTTTTAAGATGCATTAGATCTCTATTGCTACGATACGTAGACATCTGCAAACGCTATTTCCTAGCATGGAAGTTTCGCATTTACATTCTTTTGAAGTGAATACGAGTTATACATGGCACTTCGCAATGAATATTATATCATATCATGAAAAAGAGAAATGGGATTCGACATCTCGTTTTAAGAAGCACTAGAACTCTGTTGTTTCGATGCATAGACATCTGGAAACGCTACTTCTTAGCAAGGAAGTCTCGCATTTACATTCTTTTGGAGTGAGTACGAGCTACACATGACACTTCGCAATGAATATTATATCTTGTCCCGAAACATAGTAATGAGATGCGATATCCCGTTTTAAGAAGCATAAGAAATATATTGCTACGATACGCAGACATATGCAAACGCTATTTCCTAGCAAGGAAGTGTCGCATTTACATTCTTTTGAAGTGAATACGAGGTATACATGACAAATCGCAATGAATATTATATCTTATCATGAAACATAGAAGTGAGGTGCGATATCGCGTTATAAGAAGCATTAGAACTCTATGGCCTCGATGCGGAGACATCTGCAAACGCTATTTCCTAGCATGGAAGTGTCGCATTTACATTCTTTTGGAGTGAATACGAGGTATACATGACACTTCGCAATGAATATTATATCTTATCACGAAACATGGAAATGGGATGCGATATGGCGTTTTGAGAGGCATTAGAACTCTATTGCCCCGACGCGTAGGCATCTGCAGTCGCTATTTTCTAGCAGGGAAGTGTCGCATTTACATTCTTTTGAAGTGAATACGAGGTGTACATGACACTTCACAATGAATATTATATCTTATCAGGAAACATAGAAATGAGATGTGATATCGCGTTTTGAGAAGCATTAGAACTCTATTGCTACGATACGTAGACATTGGAAAAAGATAGTTCCTAGAATGGAAGTGTCGCATTTACATTCTTCTGAAGTGAATACGAGGAATACATGACACCTTGCAATGTATATTATATCTTATCATGAAACATAGAAATGTGATGCAATATCTCGTTATAAGAAGCATTAGAACTCTATTGCTTCGATACGTAAACATCTGCAAGCGCTATTTCCTAGCAAGGAAGTATCGCATTTACATTCATTTGAAGTGTATGCGAGGTATAGGTGACACTTCGCTATGAATATTATATCCTATCATGAAACAAAGAAATGAGACGCGATATCGCATTAAAAGAAGGATTTGAACTCTACTGCTTCGATACGCGGGCATATGCAAACGCTATTTAATAGCAAGGAAATGCTGCACTTACATTCTTTTCAAATGAATACGGGGTACACTAAACACTCCACAATGAATATTATACCTTATCATGAAACATAGAAATGAGATGCGATATCGCGATTTAAAAAGCACTAGAACTCTCTTGCTACGACACGTGGACATATGCAAACGATATTTCCTAGCAAGGAAGTGTCGCATTTACTTTCATTTGAAGTGAATACGAGGTATACATGACACTTGGCAATGAATATTATATCTCATCATGAAACATAGAAATGGGATGCGATATAGCGATATAAGAGGCATTAGAACCCTATTGCTTCGATACGTAAACATCTGCAAGCGCTATTACCTAGCAAGGAAGTGTCGCATTTACATTCATTGGAAGTGTAGACGAGGAGTACATAGCACTTCGCAACGAATATTCTATCTTATCATGAAACATAGAATTGAGATGCGATATTGCGATTTGAGAAGCATTAGATCTCTACTGCTTCGATACGTAGACATCTGCCATCGCTATTTCCTATCAAGGAAGTGTCGCATTTACATTCATTTGATATGTATGCGGGATATACGAGGCACTTCGCAATAAATATTATATCATAAAATGAAACATAGAAATGAGATGCGATATCGCGTTTTAAGAAGCATTTGAACTCTATTGTTACGATACGTAGACATATGCAAACGCTATTTCCAAGCATGCAAGTGTCGCATTTACATTCTTTTGAAGTGAATACGAGGTATACATAGCACTAAACAAAGAATATTATATTTTATCACGAAACATAGAAATGGAATGCGATATCGCCATTTAAAAAGGAATAGAAATCTATTGCTACGATACGTAGACATCTGCAAACGCTATTTAACAGCAAGGAAGCGTCGCACTTACATTCTTTTGAAGTGGATGCAAGGTATACATAACACTTCACAATGGATATTATATCTTATCATGAAACATAGAAATGAAATGCGATATCGGGATTTAAAAAGCATTAGAGCTCTCTTGCTACGACACGTAGACAAATGCAAACGCTACATAATAGCAAGGAAGTGCCGCATTTACATTCTTTTGAAGTGAATATGGGTTATACATAACACTACGCAATGAATATTGCACCTTATCACGAAACATAGAAATGAGATGCGATTTCGCGTTTTAAGAAGCATTAGAACACTATTACTACGATACGTAGATATCTGGAAACGCTAGTTCCTAGCAAGGAAGTGTCGCATTTACATTCTTTCGAAGTGAGTACGAGGTATACATAGCACTAAACAATGAATATTATATTTTATCACGAAACATAGAAATGGAATGCGATATCGCCATTTAAAAAGGAATAGAAATCTATTGCTACGATACGTAGACATCTGCAAACGCTATTTAACAGCAAGGAAGCGTCGCACTTTCATTCTTTTGAAGTGGATGCAAGGTATACATAACACTTCACAATGGATATTATATCTTATCATGAAACATAGAAATGAAATGCGATATCGGGATTTAAAAAGCATTAGAGCTCTCTTGCTACGACACGTAGACAAATGCAAACGCTACATAATAGCAAGGAAGTGCCGCATTTACATTCTTTTGAAGTGAATATGGGTTATACATAACACTACGCAATGAATATTACACCTTATCACGAAACATAGAAATGAGATGCGATTTCGCGATTTAAGAAGCATTAGAACACTATTACTACGATACGTAGATATCTGGAAACGCTACTTCCTAGCAAGGAAGTGTCGCATTTACATTCTTTCGAAGTGAGTACGAGGCATACATGACACTCCACAATGAATATTATATCTTAACATGAAACATAGAAATGAGATGCGATATCGCGTTTTAAGATGCATTAGAACACTATTACTACGATACGTAGATATCTGCAAACGCCATTTCCTAGCAAGGAAGTGTCGCATTTACATTCATTTGAAGTGTATGCGAGGTGTAAGTGACACTTCGCAATGAATATTATATCTTATCATGAAACATAGAAATGAGATGCTGTATCGCGTTTTAAGAAGCATTGGAACTCTATTGCCTCGTCGCGTAGACATCTGCATACGCTATTTCCTAGCATAGAAGTGTCGATTTACATTTATTTGACGTGAATACGAGGTATACATGACACTTCGCAATGAATATTATATCTTATCATGAAACAGTGAAATTAGATGCAATATCGCGCTCCGAGAAGCATTAGAACTCTATTGCTTCTATACGTAGACATCTGGAAACGCATTTCCAAGCAGGGATGTGTGACAATTACATTCCATTGAAGTGTAGACGAGGTATACATAAAACTTCGCTTCGAATATTATATCTAATCACGAAACACAGGATTGACATGCGATATCGCGTTTCAAGAAGCATTACATCTCTACTTCTGCGATACGTAGACACCGGGAAACACTATTTCCTAGCAAGGAAGTGTCGCGTTTACATTATTTTGAAGTGTAGACGAGGTATACATAACATTTCGCAATGAATATTATATCTTATCATGAATCACAGAAATGAGATGCGATATCGCGTTTAAAGTGGCACTAAAACTCTATTGCTTCGATACGTAGACATCTGGAAACGCTATTTCCTAGCATGGAAGTTTCGCATTTATCTTCTTTTGAAGTGAATACGAGGTATAAATGACACTTCGCAATAAATATTATATCTTACCATGAAACATAGAAACGATATGCGACATCTCGTTTTAAGATGCATTAGATCTCTATTGCTACGATACGTAGACATCTGCAAACGCTATTTCCTAGCATGGAAGTTTCGCATTTACATTCTTTTGAAGTGAATACGAGGAAAACATGGCACTTCGCAATGAATATTATATCTTGTCCCGAAACATAGTAATGAGATGCGGTATCCCGTTTTAAGAAGCATAAGAAATATATTGCTACGATACGCAGACATATGCAAACGCTATTTCCTAGCAAGGAAGTGTCGCATTTACATTCTTTTGAAGTTAATACGAGGTATACATGACAAATCGCAATGAATATTATATCTTATCATGAAACATAGATGTGAGATGCGATGTCGCGTTTTAAGCAGTATTAGGACACCATTGCTACGATACGTAGACATCTGCAAACGCTACTTCCTAGCATGGAAGTTTCGCATTTATATTCTTTTGAAGTGAATACGAGTTATACATGGCACTTCGCAATGAATATTATATCATATCATGAAAAAGAGAAATGGGATTCGACATCTCGTTTTAAGAAGCACTAGAACTCTATTGTTTCGATGCATAGACATCTGGAAACGCTACTTCTTAGCAAGGAAGTCTCGCATTTACATTCTTTTGAAGTGAATACGAGGTATACATGACAAATCGCAACGAATATTATATCTTATCATGAAACATAGATGTGAGGTGCGATATCGCGTTTTAAGCAGTATTAGAAAACCATTGCTACGATACGTAGACATCTGCAAACGCTATTTACTAGCATGGAAGTTTCGCATTTACATTCTTTTGAAGTGAATACGTGTTATACATGGCACTTCGCAATGAATATTATATCATATCATGAAACATAGAAACGAGATGCGACATCTCGTTCTAAGATAATTGGATCTCTATTGCTACGATACGTACACATATGCAAACGCTTTATCCTAGCAAGGTAGTGTCGCATTTACATCCTTTTGAAGTGAATACGAGGTATTCATGACAAATCGCAATGAATATTATATCTTATCATGAAACATAGATGTGAGATGCGATATCGCGTTTTAAGCAGTATTAGAAAACCATTGCTACGATACGTAGACATCTGCAAACGCTATTTACTAGCATGGAAGTTTCGCATTTACATTCTTTTGAAGTGAATACGTGTTATACATGGCACTTCGCAATGAATATTATATCATATCATGAAACATAGAAACGAGATGCGACATCTCGTTCTAAGATGCATTGGATCTCTATTGCTACGATACGTAGACATATGCAAACGATATTTCCTAGCAAGGAAGTGTCGCATTTACATTCTTTTGAAGTGAATACGAGGTATACATGACAAATCGCAATGAATATTATATCTTATCATGAAACATAGGTGTGAGATGCGATGTCGCGTTTTAAGCAGTATTAGAACACCATTGCTACGATACGCAGACATCTGCAAACGCTATTTCCTAGCATGGAAGTTTCGCATTTACATTCTTTTGAAGTGAATACGAGTTATACATGGCACTTCGCAATGAATATTATATCATATCATGAAACAGAGAAATGGGATGCGACATCTCGTTTTAAGCAGCCCTAGAACTCTATTGTTTCGATGCATAGACATCCGGAAACGCCACTTCTTAGTAAGGAAGTGTCGCATTTACATTCTTTTGAAGTGAATACGAGGAAAACCTGGCACTTCGCAATGAGTATTATATCTTGTCCCGAAACATAGTAATGAGATGCGATATCCCGTTTTAAGAAGCATAAGAAATATATTGCTACGATACGCAGACATATGCAAACGCTATTTCCTAGCAAGGAAGTGTCGCATTTACATTCTTTTGAAGTGAATACGAGGTATACATGACAAATCGCAATGAAAATTATATCTTATCATGGAACATAGATGTGAGATGCGATATCGCGTTTTAAGCAGTATTAGAAAACCATTGCTACGATACGTAGACATCTGCAAACGCTATTTCCTAGCATGGAAGTTTCGCATTTATCTTCTTTTGAAGTGAATACGAGGTATAAATGACACTTCGCAATGAATATTATATCTTATCATGAATCATAGAAACGATATGCGACATCTCGTTTTAAGATGCATTAGATCTCTATTGCTACGATACGTAGACATCTGCAAACGCTATTTCCTAGCATGGAAGTTTCGCATTTATCTTCTTTTGAAGTGAATACGAGGTATAAATGACACTTCGCAATAAATATTATATCTTATCATGAAACATAGAAACGATATGCGACACCTCGTTTTAAGATGCATTAGATCTCTATTGCTACGATACGTAGATATCTGCAAACGCTATTTCCTAGCATGGAAGTTTCGCATTTACATTCTTTTGAAGTGAATACGAGTTATACATGGCACTTCGCAATGAATATTATATCATATCATGAAAAAGAGAAATAGGATTCGACATCTCGTTTTAAGAAGCACTAGAACTCTATTGTTTCGATGCATAGATATCTGGAAAGGCTACTTCTTAGCAAGGAAGTGTCGCATTTACATTCTTTTGAAGTGAATACGAGGAAAACATGGCACTTCGCAATGAATATTATATCTTGTCCCGAAACATAGTAATGAGATGCGATATCCCGTTTTAAGAAGCATAAGAAATATGTTGCTACGATACGCAGACATATGCAAACGCTATTTCCTAGCAAGGAAGTGTCGCATTTACATTCTTTTGAACTGAATACGAGGTATACGTGACAAATCGCAATGAAAATTATATCTTATCATGGAACATAGATGTGAGATGCGATATCGCGTTTTAAGCAGTATTAGAAAACCATTGCTACGATACGTAGACATCTGCAAACGCTATTTCCTAGCATGGAAGTTTCGCATTTATCTTCTTTTGAAGTGAATACGAGGTATAAATGACACTTCGCAATAAATATTATATCTTATCATGAAACATAGAAACGATATGCGACATCTCGTTTTAAGATGCATTAGATCTCTATTGCTACGATACGTAGATATCTGCAAACGTTATTTCCTAGTATGGAAGTTCCGCATTTACATTCTTTTGAAGTGAATACGAGCTATTCGTGACACTTCGCAATGGATATTATATCTTATCATGAAACAGAGAAATGAGATGCGACATCTCGTTTTAAGAAGCATTAGTACTTTACTGTTTCGATACGTAGACATCTACAAACGCTGCTTCTTAGCAAGGAAGTGTCGCATTTACATTCTGTTGAAGTGAATACGAGCTACACATGACACTTCGCAATGAATATTATATCTTGTCCCGAAACATAGTAATGAGATGCGATATCCCGTTTTAAGAAGCATAAGAAATATATTGCTACGATACGCAGACATATGCAAACGCTATTTCCTAGCAAGGAAGTGTCGCATTTACATTCTTTTGAAGTGAATACGAGGTATACATGACAAATCGCAATGAATATTATATCTTATCATGAAACATAGAAGTGAGGTGCGATATCGCGTTATAAGAAGCATTAGAACTCTATGGCCTCGATGCGGAGACATCTGCAAACGCTATTTCCTAGCATGGAAGTGTCGCATTTACATTCTTTTGGAGTGAATACGAGGTATACATGACACTTCGCAATGAATATTATATCTTATCACGAAACATGGAAATGGGATGCGATATGGCGTTTTGAGAGGCATTAGAACTCTATTGCCCCGACGCGTAGGCATCTGCAGTCGCTATTTTCTAGCAGGGAAGTGTCGCATTTACATTCTTTTGAAGTGAATACGAGGTGTACATGACACTTCACAATGAATATTATATCTTATCAGGAAACATAGAAATGAGATGTGATATCGCGTTTTGAGAAGCATTAGAACTCTATTGCTACGATACGTAGACATTGGAAAAAGATAGTTCCTAGAATGGAAGTGTCGCATTTACATTCTTCTGAAGTGAATACGAGGAATACATGACACCTTGCAATGTATATTATATCTTATCATGAAACATAGAAATGTGATGCAATATCTCGTTATAAGAAGCATTAGAACTCTATTGCTTCGATACGTAAACATCTGCAAGCGCTATTTCCTAGCAAGGAAGTATCGCATTTACATTCATTTGAAGTGTATGCGAGGTATAGGTGACACTTCGCTATGAATATTATATCCTATCATGAAACAAAGAAATGAGACGCGATATCGCATTAAAAGAAGGATTTGAACTCTACTGCTTCGATACGCGGGCATATGCAAACGCTATTTAATAGCAAGGAAATGCTGCACTTACATTCTTTTCAAATGAATACGGGGTACACTAAACACTCCACAATGAATATTATACCTTATCATGAAACATAGAAATGAGATGCGATATCGCGATTTAAAAAGCACTAGAACTCTCTTGCTACGACACGTGGACATATGCAAACGATATTTCCTAGCAAGGAAGTGTCGCATTTACTTTCATTTGAAGTGAATACGAGGTATACATGACACTTGGCAATGAATATTATATCTCATCATGAAACATAGAAATGGGATGCGATATAGCGATATAAGAGGCATTAGAACCCTATTGCTTCGATACGTAAACATCTGCAAGCGCTATTACCTAGCAAGGAAGTGTCGCATTTACATTCATTGGAAGTGTAGACGAGGAGTACATAGCACTTCGCAACGAATATTCTATCTTATCATGAAACATAGAATTGAGATGCGATATTGCGATTTGAGAAGCATTAGATCTCTACTGCTTCGATACGTAGACATCTGCCATCGCTATTTCCTATCAAGGAAGTGTCGCATTTACATTCATTTGATATGTATGCGGGGTATACGAGGCACTTCGCAATAAATATTATATCATAAAATGAAACATAGAAATGAGATGCGATATCGCGTTTTAAGAAGCATTTGAACTCTATTGTTACGATACGTAGACATATGCAAACGCTATTTCCAAGCATGCAAGTGTCGCATTTACATTCTTTTGAAGTGAATACGAGGTATACATAGCACTAAACAAAGAATATTATATTTTATCACGAAACATAGAAATGGAATGCGATATCGCCATTTAAAAAGGAATAGAAATCTATTGCTACGATACGTAGACATCTGCAAATGCTATTTAACAGCAAGGAAGCGTCGCACTTACATTCTGTTGAAGTGGATGCAAGGTATACATAACACTTCACAATGGATATTATATCTTATCATGAAACATAGAAATGAAATGCGATATCGGGATTTAAAAAGCATTAGAGCTCTCTTGCTACGACACGTAGACAAATGCAAACGCTACATAATAGCAAGGAAGTGCCGCATTTACATTCTTTTGAAGTGAATATGGGTTATACATAACACTACGCAATGAATATTACACCTTATCACGAAACATAGAAATGAGATGCGATTTCGCGTTTTAAGAAGCATTAGAACACTATTACTACGATACGTAGATATCTGGAAACGCTACTTCCTAGCAAGGAAGTGTCGCATTTACATTCTTTCGAAGTGAGTACGAGGCATACATGACACTCCACAATGAATATTATATCTTAACATGAAACATAGAAATGAGATGCGATATCGCGTTTTAAGATGCATTAGAACACTATTACTACGATACGTAGATATCTGCAAACGCCATTTCCTAGCAAGGAAGTGTCGCATTTACATTCATTTGAAGTGTATGCGAGGTGTAAGTGACACTTCGCAATGAATATTATATCTTATCATGAAACATAGAAATGAGATGCTGTATCGCGTTTTAAGAAGCATTGGAACTCTATTGCCTCGTCGCGTAGACATCTGCATACGCTATTTCCTAGCATAGAAGTGTCGATTTACATTTATTTGACGTGAATACGAGGTATACATGACACTTCGCAATGAATATTATATCTTATCATGAAACAGTGAAATTAGATGCAATATCGCGCTCCGAGAAGCATTAGAACTCTATTGCTTCTATACGTAGACATCTGGAAACGCATTTCCAAGCAGGGATGTGTGACAATTACATTCCATTGAAGTGTAGACGAGGTATACATAAAACTTCGCTTCGAATATTATATCTAATCACGAAACACAGGATTGACATGCGATATCGCGTTTCAAGAAGCATTACATCTCTACTTCTGCGATACGTAGACACCGGGAAACACTATTTCCTAGCAAGGAAGTGTCGCGTTTACATTATTTTGAAGTGTAGACGAGGTATACATAACATTTCGCAATGAATATTATATCTTATCATGAATCACAGAAATGAGATGCGATATCGCGTTTAAAGTGGCACTAAAACTCTATTGCTTCGATACGTAGACATCTGGAAACGCTATTTCCTAGCATGGAAGTTTCGCATTTATCTTCTTTTGAAGTGAATACGAGGTATAAATGACACTTCGCAATAAATATTATATCTTACCATGAAACATAGAAACGATATGCGACATCTCGTTTTAAGATGCATTAGATCTCTATTGCTACGATACGTAGACATCTGCAAACGCTATTTCCTAGCATGGAAGTTTCGCATTTACATTCTTTTGAAGTGAATACGAGGAAAACATGGCACTTCGCAATGAATATTATATCTTGTCCCGAAACATAGTAATGAGATGCGGTATCCCGTTTTAAGAAGCATAAGAAATATATTGCTACGATACGCAGACATATGCAAACGCTATTTCCTAGCAAGGAAGTGTCGCATTTACATTCTTTTGAAGTTAATACGAGGTATACATGACAAATCGCAATGAATATTATATCTTATCATGAAACATAGATGTGGGATGCGATGTCGCGTTTTAAGCAGTATTAGGACACCATTGCTACGATACGTAGACATCTGCAAACGCTACTTCCTAGCATGGAAGTTTCGCATTTATATTCTTTTGAAGTGAATACGAGTTATACATGGCACTTCGCAATGAATATTATATCATATCATGAAAAAGAGAAATGGGATTCGACATCTCTTTTTAAGAAGCACTAGAACTCTATTGTTTCGATGCATAGACATCTGGAAACGCTACTTCCTAGCAAGGAAGTCTCGCATTTACATTCTTTAGGAGTGAGTACGAGCTATACATGACACTTCGCAATGAATATTATATCTTATCATGAAACATAGATGTGTGATGCGATGTCGCGTTTTAAGCAGTATTAGAACACCATTGCTACGATACGTAGACATCTGCAAACGCTATTTCCTAGCATGGAAGTTTCGCATTTACATTCTTTTGAAGTGAATACGAGTTATACATGGCACTTCGCAATGAATATTATATCTTGTCCCGAAACATAGTAATGAGATGCGATATCCCGTTTTAAGAAGCATAAGATATATATTGCTACGATACGCAGACATATGCAAACGCTATTTCCTAGCAAGGAAGTGTCGCGTTTACATTATTTTGAAGTGTAGACGAGGTATACATAACATTTCGCAATGAATATTATATCTTATCATGAATCACAGAAATGAGATGCGATATCGCGTTTAAAGTGGCACTAAAACTCTATTGCTTCGATACGTAGACATCTGGAAACGCTATTTCCTAGCATGGAAGTTTCGCATTTATCTTCTTTTGAAGTGAATACGAGGTATAAATGACACTTCGCAATAAATATTATATCTTACCATGAAACATAGAAACGATATGCGACATCTCGTTTTAAGATGCATTAGATCTCTATTGCTACGATACGTAGACATCTGCAAACGCTATTTCCTAGCATGGAAGTTTCGCATTTACATTCTTTTGAAGTGAATACGAGGAAAACATGGCACTTCGCAATGAATATTATATCTTGTCCCGAAACATAGTAATGAGATGCGGTATCCCGTTTTAAGAAGCATAAGAAATATATTGCTACGATACGCAGACATATGCAAACGCTATTTCCTAGCAAGGAAGTGTCGCATTTACATTCTTTTGAAGTTAATACGAGGTATACATGACAAATCGCAATGAATATTATATCTTATCATGAAACATAGATGTGAGATGCGATGTCGCGTTTTAAGCAGTATTAGGACACCATTGCTACGATACGTAGACATCTGCAAACGCTACTTCCTAGCATGGAAGTTTCGCATTTATATTCTTTTGAAGTGAATACGAGTTATACATGGCACTTCGCAATGAATATTATATCATATCATGAAAAAGAGAAATGGGATTCGACATCTCTTTTTAAGAAGCACTAGAACTCTATTGTTTCGATGCATAGACATCTGGAAACGCTACTTCCTAGCAAGGAAGTCTCGCATTTACATTCTTTAGGAGTGAGTACGAGCTATACATGACACTTCGCAATGAATATTATATCTTATCATGAAACATAGATGTGTGATGCGATGTCGCGTTTTAAGCAGTATTAGAACACCATTGCTACGATACGTAGACATCTGCAAACGCTATTTCCTAGCATGGAAGTTTCGCATTTACATTCTTTTGAAGTGAATACGAGTTATACATGGCACTTCGCAATGAATATTATATCTTGTCCCGAAACATAGTAATGAGATGCGATATCCCGTTTTAAGAAGCATAAGATATATATTGCTACGATACGCAGACATATGCAAACGCTATTTCCTAGCAAGGAAGTGTCGCGTTTACATTATTTTGAAGTGTAGACGAGGTATACATAACATTTCGCAATGAATATTATATCTTATCATGAATCACAGAAATGAGATGCGATATCGCGTTTAAAGTGGCACTAAAACTCTATTGCTTCGATACGTAGACATCTGGAAACGCCATTTCCTAGCATGGAAGTTTCGCATTTATCTTCTTTTGAAGTGAATACGAGGTATAAATGACACTTCGCAATAAATATTATATCTTACCATGAAACATAGAAACGATATGCGACATCTCGTTTTAAGATGCATTAGATCTCTATTGCTACGACACGTAGACATCTGCAAACGCTATTTCCTAGCATGGAAGTTTCGCATTTACATTCTTTTGAAGTGAATACGAGGAAAACATGGCACTTCGCAATGAATATTATATCTTGTCCCGAAACATAGTAATGAGATGCGGTATCCCGTTTTAAGAAGCATAAGAAATATATTGCTACGATACGCAGACATATGCAAACGCTATTTCCTAGCAAGGAAGTGTCGCATTTACATTCTTTTGAAGTTAATACGAGGTATACATGACAAATCGCAATGAATATTATATCTTATCATGAAACATAGATGTGAGATGCGATGTCGCGTTTTAAGCAGTATTAGGACGCCATTGCTACGATACGTAGACATCTGCAAACGCTACTTCCTAGCATGGAAGTTTCGCATTTATATTCTTTTGAAGTGAATACGAGTTATACATGGCACTTCGCAATGAATATTATATCATATCATGAAAAAGAGAAATGGGATTCGACATCTCTTTTTAAGAAGCACTAGAACTCTATTGTTTCGATGCATAGACATCTGGAAACGCTACTTCCTAGCAAGGAAGTCTCGCATTTACATTCTTTAGGAGTGAGTACGAGCTATACATGACACTTCGCAATGAATATTATATCTTATCATGAAACATAGATGTGTGATGCGATGTCGCGTTTTAAGCAGTATTAGAACACCATTGCTACGATACGTAGACATCTGCAAACGCTATTTCCTAGCATGGAAGTTTCGCATTTACATTCTTTTGAAGTGAATACGAGTTATACATGGCACTTCGCAATGAATATTATATCATATCATGAAAAAGAGAAATGGGATTCGACATCTCGTTTTAAGAAGCACTAGAACTCTATTGTTTCGATGCATAGACATCTGGAAACGCTACTTCTTAGCAAGGAAGTCTCGCATTTACATTCTTTTGGAGGAAAACATGGCACTTCGCAATGTATATTATATCTTGTCCCGAAACATAGTAATGAGATGCGGTAACCCGTTTTAAGAAGCACAAGAAATATATTGCTACGATACGCAGACATATGCAAACGCTATTTCCTAGCAAGGAAGTGTCGCATTTACATTCTTTTGAAGTGAATACGAGGTATACATGGCACTTCGCAATGAATATTATATCATATCATGAAAAAGAGAAATGGGACTCGACATCTCGTTTTAAGAAGCACTAGAACTCTATTGTTTCGATGCATAGACATCTGGAAACGCTACTTCCTAGCAAGGAAGTCTCGCATTTACATTCTTTTGGAGTGAGTACGAGCTATACATGACACTTCGCAATGAATATTATATCTTATCATGAAACATAGATGTGTGATGCGATGTCGCGTTTTAAGCAGTATTAGAACACCATTGCTACGATACGTAGACATCTGCAAACGCTATTTCCTAGCATGGAAGTTTCGCATTTACATTCTTTTGAAGTGAATACGAGTTATACATGGGACTTCGCTATGAATATTATATCTTGTCCCGAAACATAGTAATGAGATGCGGTATCCCGTTTTAAGAAGCATAAGAAATATATTGCTACGATACGCAGACATATGCAAACGCTATTTCCTAGCAAGGAAGTGTCGCATTTACATTCTTTTGAAGTTAATACGAGGTATACATGACAAATCGCAATGAATATTATATCTTATCATGAAACATAGATGTGAGATGCGATGTCGCGTTTTAAGCAGTATTAGGACGCCATTGCTACGATACGTAGACATCTGCAAACGCTACTTCCTAGCATGGAAGTTTCGCATTTATATTCTTTTGAAGTGAATACGAGTTATACATGGCACTTCGCAATGAATATTATATCATATCATGAAAAAGAGAAATGGGATTCGACATCTCTTTTTAAGAAGCACTAGAACTCTATTGTTTCGATGCATAGACATCTGGAAACGCTACTTCCTAGCAAGGAAGTCTCGCATTTACATTCTTTAGGAGTGAGTACGAGCTATACATGACACTTCGCAATGAATATTATATCTTATCATGAAACATAGATGTGTGATGCGATGTCGCGTTTTAAGCAGTATTAGAACACCATTGCTACGATACGTAGACATCTGCAAACGCTATTTCCTAGCATGGAAGTTTCGCATTTACATTCTTTTGAAGTGAATACGAGTTATACATGGCACTTCGCAATGAATATTATATCATATCATGAAAAAGAGAAATGGGATTCGACATCTCGTTTTAAGAAGCACTAGAACTCTATTGTTTCGATGCATAGACATCTGGAAACGCTACTTCTTAGCAAGGAAGTCTCGCATTTACATTCTTTTGGAGGAAAACATGGCACTTCGCAATGTATATTATATCTTGTCCCGAAACATAGTAATGAGATGCGGTAACCCGTTTTAAGAAGCACAAGAAATATATTGCTACGATACGCAGACATATGCAAACGCTATTTCCTAGCAAGGAAGTGTCGCATTTACATTCTTTTGAAGTGAATACGAGGTATACATGGCACTTCGCAATGAATATTATATCATATCATGAAAAAGAGAAATGGGACTCGACATCTCGTTTTAAGAAGCACTAGAACTCTATTGTTTCGATGCATAGACATCTGGAAACGCTACTTCCTAGCAAGGAAGTCTCGCATTTACATTCTTTTGGAGTGAGTACGAGCTATACATGACACTTCGCAATGAATATTATATCTTATCATGAAACATAGATGTGTGATGCGATGTCGCGTTTTAAGCAGTATTAGAACACCATTGCTACGATACGTAGACATCTGCAAACGCTATTTCCTAGCATGGAAGTTTCGCATTTACATTCTTTTGAAGTGAATACGAGTTATACATGGGACTTCGCAATGAATATTATATCTTGTCCCGAAACATAGTAATGAGATGCGATATCCCGTTTTAAGAAGCATAAGAAATATATTGCTACGATACGAAGACGTATGCAAACGCTATTTCCTAGCAAGGAAGTGTCGCATTTACATTCTTTTGAAGTGAATACGAGGTATACATGACAAATCGCAATGAATATTATATCTTATCATGAAACATAGATGTGAGGTGCGATATCGCGTTTTAAGCAGTATTAGAAAACCATTGCTACGATACGTAGACATCTGCAAACGCTATTTACTAGCATGGAAGTTTCGCATTTACATTCTTTTAAAGTGAATACGAGTTATACATGGCACTTCGCAATGAATATTATATCATATCATGAAAAAGAGAAATGGGATGCGACATCTCGTTCTAAGATACATTGGATCTCTATTGCTACGATACGTAGACATATGCAAACGCTATATCCTAGCAAGGAAGTGTCGCATTTACATTCTTTTGAAGTGAATACGAGGTACACATGACAAATCGCAATGAATATTATATCTTATCATGAAACATAGATGTGAGATGCGATGTCGCGTTTTAAGCAGTATTAGAACACCATTGCTACGATACGTAGACATCTGCAAACGCTATTTCCTAGCATGGAAGTTTCGCATTTACATTCTTTTGAAGTGAATACGAGTTATACATGGCACTTCGCAATGAATATTATATCTTGTCCCGAAACATAGTAATGAGATGCGATATCCCGTTTTAAGAAGCATAAGATATATATTGCTACGATACGCAGACATATGCAAACGCTATTTCCTAGCAAGGAAGTGTCGCATTTACATTCTTTTGGAGTGAGTACGAGCTATACATGACACTTCGCAATGAATATTATATCTTATCATGAAACATAGATGTGAGGTGCGATATCGCGTTTTAAGCAGTATTAGAAAACCATTGCTACGATACGTAGACATCTGCAAACGCTATATACTAGCATGGAAGTTTCGCATTTACATTCTTTTGAAGTGAATACGAGTTATACATGGCACTTCGCAATGAATATTATATCATATCATGAAAAAGAGAAATGGGATTCGACATCTCGTTTTAAGAAGCACTAGAACTCTATTGTTTCGATGCATAGACATCTGGAAACGCTACTTCTTAGCAAGGAAGTCTCGCATTTACATTCTTTTGGAGGAAAACATGGCACTTCGCAATGTATATTATATCTTGTCCCAAAACATAGTAATGAGATGCGGTAACCCGTTTTAAGAAGCATAAGAAATATATTGCTACGATACGAAGACATATGCAAACGCTATTTCCTAGCAAGGAAGTGTCGCATTTACATTCTTTTGAAGTGAATACGAGGTATACATGACAAATCGCAATGAATATTATATCTTATCATGAAACATAGATGTGAGGTACGATATCGCGTTTTAAGCAGTATTAGAAAACCATTGCTACGATACGTAGACATCTGCAAACGCTATTTACTAGCATGGAAGTTTCGCATTTTCATTCTTTTGAAGTGAATACGAGTTATACATGGCACTTCGCAATGAATATTATATCATATCATGAAAAAGAGAAATGGGATTCGACATCTCGTTTTAAGAAGCACTAGAACTCTATTGTTTCGATGCATAGACATCTGGAAACGCTACTTCTTAGCAAGGAAGTCTCGCATTTACATTCTTTTGGAGGAAAACATGGCACTTCGCAATGAATATAATATCTTGTCCCGAAACATAGTAATGAGATGCGGTAACCCGTTTTAAGAAGCATAAGAAATATAATGCTACGATACGCAGACATATGCAAACGCTACTTCTTAGCAAGGAAGTGTCGCATTCACATTCTTTAGATGTAAATACGAGGAATACATGACACTTCGCAATGAATATTATATCATATCATGAAAAAGAGAAATGGGACTCGACATCTCGTTTTAAGAAGCACTAGAACTCTATTGTTTCGATGCATAGACATCTGGAAACGCTACTTCCTAGCAAGGAAGTCTCGCATTTACATTCTTTTGGAGTGAGTACGAGCTATACATGACACTTCGCAATGAATATTATATCTTATCATGAAACATAGATGTGTGATGCGATGTCACGTTTTAAGCAGTATTAGAACACCATTGCTACGATACGTAGACATCTGCAAACGCTATTTCCTAGCATGGAAGTTTCGCATTTACATTCTTTTGAAGTGAATACGAGTTATACATGGCACTTAGCATTGAATATTATATCTTGTCCCGAAACATAGTAATGAGATGCGATATCCCGTTTTAAGAAGCATAAGAAATATATTGCTACGATACGAAGACATATGCAAACGCTATTTCCAAGCAAGGAAGTGTCGCATTTACATTCTTTTGAAGTGAATACGAGGTATACATGACAAATCGCAATGAATATTATATCTTATCATGAAACATAGATGTGAGGTGCGATATCGCGTTTTAAGCAGTATTAGAAAACCATTGCTACGATACGTAGACATCTGCAAACGCTATTTACTAGCATGGAAGTTTCGCATTTACATTCTTTTGAAGTGAATACGTGTTATACATGGCACTTCGCAATGAATATTATATCATATCATGAAACATAGAAACGAGATGCGACATCTCGTTCTAAGATACATTGGATCTCTATTGCTACGATACGTAGACATATGCAAACGCTATATCCTAGCAAGGAAGTGTCGCATTTACATTCTTTTGAAGTGAATACGAGGTATACATGACAAATCGCAATGAATATTATATCTTATCATGAAACATAGATGTGAGATGCGATGTCGCGTTTTAAGCAGTATTAGAACACCATTGCTACGATACGTAGACATCTGCAAACGCTATTTCCTAGCATGGAAGTTTCGCATTTACATTCTTTTGAAGTGAATACGAGTTATACATGGCACTTCGCAATGAATATTATATCATATCATGAAAAAGAGAAATGGGATTCGACATCTCGTTTTAAGAAGTACTAGAACTTTATTATTTCGATGCATAGATATCTGGAAACGCTACTTCTTAGCAAGGAAGTGTCGCATTTACATTCTTTTGAGGTGAATACGAGGAAAACATGGCACTTCGAAATGAATATTATATCTTGTCCCGAAACATAGTAATGAGATGCGATATCCCGTTTTAAGAAGCATAAGAAATATATTGCTACGATACGCAGACATATGCAAACGCTATTTCCTAGCAAGGAAGTGTCGCATTTACATTCTTTTGAAGTGAATACGAGGTATACATGACAAATCGCAATGAATATTATATCTTATCATGAAACATAGATGTGAGATGCGATATCGCGTTTTAAGCAGTATTAGAAAACCATTGCTACGATACGTAGACATCTGCAAACGCTATTTACTAGCATGGAAGTTTCGCATTTACATTCTTTTGAAGTGAATACGTGTTATACATGGCACTTCGCAATGAATATTATATCATATCATGAAACATAGAAACGAGATGCGACATCTCGTTCTAAGATGCATTGGATCTCTATTGCTACGATACGTAGACATATGCAAACGATATTTCCTAGCAAGGAAGTGTCGCATTTACATTCTTTTGAAGTGAATACGAGGTATACATGACAAATCGCAATGAATATTATATCTTATCATGAAACATAGATGAGAGATGCGATGTCGCGTTTTAAGCAGTATTAGAACACCATTGCTACGATACGTAGACATCTGCAAACGCTATTTCCTAGCATGGAAGTTTCGCATTTACATTCTTTTGAAGTGAATACGAGTTATACATGGCACTTCGCAATGAATATTATATCATATCATGAAACAGAGAAATGGGATGCGACATCTCGTTTTAAGCAGCCCTAGAACTCTATTGTTTCGATGCATAGACATCCGGAAACGCTACTTCTTAGCAAGGAAGTGTCGCATTTACATTCTTTTGAAGTGAATACGAGGAAAACCTGGCACTTCGCAATGAGTATTATATCTTGTCCCGAAACATAGTAATGAGATGCGATATCCCGTTTTAAGAAGCATAAGAAATATATTGCTACGATACGCAGACATATGCAAACGCTATTTCCTAGCAAGGAAGTGTCGCATTTACATTCTTTTGAAGTGAATACGAGGTATACATGACAAATCGCAATGAAAATTATATCTTATCAAGGAACATAGATGTGAGATGCGATATCGCGTTTTAAGCAGTATTAGAAAACCATTGCTACGATACGTAGACATCTGCAAACGCTATTTACTAGCATGGAAGTTTCGCATTTACATTCTTTTGAAGTGAATACGTGTTATACATGGCACTTCGCAATGAATATTATATCATATCATGAAACATAGAAACGAGATGCGACATCTCGTTCTAAGATGCATTGGATCTCTATTGCTACGATACGTAGACATATGCAAACGATATTTCCTAGCAAGGAAGTGTCGCATTTACATTCTTTTGAAGTGAATACGAGGTATACATGACAAATCGCAATGAATATTATATCTTATCATGAAACATAGATGAGAGATGCGATGTCGCGTTTTAAGCAGTATTAGAACACCATTGCTACGATACGTAGACATCTGCAAACGCTATTTCCTAGCATGGAAGTTTCGCATTTACATTCTTTTGAAGTGAATACGAGTTATACATGGCACTTCGCAATGAATATTATATCATATCATGAAACAGAGAAATGGGATGCGACATCTCGTTTTAAGCAGCCCTAGAACTCTATTGTTTCGATGCATAGACATCCGGAAACGCTACTTCTTAGCAAGGAAGTGTCGCATTTACATTCTTTTGAAGTGAATACGAGGAAAACCTGGCACTTCGCAATGAGTATTATATCTTGTCCCGAAACATAGTAATGAGATGCGATATCCCGTTTTAAGAAGCATAAGATATATATTGCTACGATACGCAGACATATGCAAACGCTATTTCCTAGCAAGGAAGTGTCGCATTTACATTCTTTTGAAGTGAATACGAGGTATACATGACAAATCGCAATGAAAATTATATCTTATCAAGGAACATAGATGTGAGATGCGATATCGCGTTTTAAGCAGTATTAGAAAACCATTGCTACGATACGTAGACATCTGCAAACGCTATTTCCTAGCATGGAAGTTTCGCATTTATCTTCTTTTGAAGTGAATACGAGGTATAAATGACACTTCGCAATGAATATTATATCTTATCATGAATCATAGAAACGATATGCGACATCTCGTTTTAAGATGCATTAGATCTCTATTGCTACGATACGTAGACATCTGCAAACGCTATTTCCTAGCATGGAAGTTTCGCATTTATCTTCTTTTGAAGTGAATACGAGGTATAAATGACACTTCGCAATAAATATTATATCTTATCATGAAACATAGAAACGATATGCGACATCTCGTTCTAAGATGCATTAGATCTCTATTGCTACGATACGTAGATATCTGCAAACGCTATTTCCTAGCATGGTAGTTTCGCATTTACATTCTTTTGAAGTGAATACGAGTTATACATGGCACTTCGCAATGAATATTATATCATATCATGAAAAAGAGAAATGGGATTCGACATCTCGTTTTAAGAAGCACTAGAACTCTATTGTTTCGATGCATAGACATCTGGAAAAGCTACTACTTAGCAAGGAAGTCTCGCATTTACATTCTTTTGGAGTGAGTACGAGCTATACATGACACTTCGCAATGAATATTATATCTTATCATGAAACATAGATGTGAGATGCGATGTCGCGTATTAAGCGGTATTAGAACACCATTGCTACGATACGTAGATATCTGCAAACGCTATTTCCTAGCATGGAAGTTTCGCATTTACATTCTTTTGAAGTGAATACGAGTTATACATGGCACTTCACAATGAATATTATATCATATCATGAAAAAGAGAAATGGGATTCGACATCTCGTTTTAGGAAGCACTAGAACTCTATTGTTTCGATGCATAGATATCTGGAAACGCTACTTCTTAGCAAGGAAGTGTCGCATTTACATTCTTTTGAAGTGAATACGAGGAAAACATGGCACTTCGCAATGAATATTATATCTTGTCCCGAAACATAGTAATGAGATGCGGTATCCCGTTTTAAGAAGCATAAGAAATATATTGCTACGATACGCAGACATATGCAAACGCTATTTCCGAGCAAGGAAGTGTCGCATTTACATTCTTTTGAAGTGAATACGATGTATACATGACAAATCGCAATGAAAATTATATCTTATCATGGAACATAGATGTGAGATGCGATATCGCGTTTTAAGCAGTATTAGAAAACCATTGCTACGATACGTAGACATCTGCAAACGCTACTTCCAAGCATGGAAGTTTCGCATTTATCTTCTTTTGAAGTGAATACGAGGTATAAATGACACTTCGCAATAAATATTATATCTTATCATGAAACATAGAAACGATATGCGACATCTCGTTTTAAGATGCATTAGATCTCTATTGCTACGATACGTAGACATCTGCAAACGCTATTTCCTAGCCTGGAAGTTTCGCATTTACATTCTTTTGAAGTGAATACGAGCTATTCGTGACACTTCGCAATGGATATTATATCTTATCATGAAACAGAGAAATGAGATGCGACATCTCGTTTTAAGAAGCATTAGTACTTTACTGTTTCGATACGTAGACATCTACAAACGCTGCTTCTTAGCAAGGAAGTGTCGCATTTACATTCTGTTGAAGTGAATAAGAGCTACACATGACACTTCGCAATGAATATTATATCTTATCATGAAACAGAGAAATGAGACTCGACATCTCGTTTTAAGAAGCACTAGAACTCTATTGTTTCGATGCATAGACATCTGGAAACGCTACTTCTTAGCAAGGAAGTGTCGCATTCACATTCTTTAGATGTAAATACGAGGAATACATGACACTTCGCAATGAATATTATATCTTGTCATGAAACATAGAAATGAGATGCGACATCCCGTTTTAAGAAGTAATAGATCTCTATTGCTTCGGTACGGAGAGATCTGCAAACGCTATTTCCTAGCATGGAAGTTACGCATTTACATTCTTTTGAAGTGTATACGAGTTATACATGGCACTTCGCAATGAATATTATATCATATCATGAAAAAGAGAAATGGGATTCGACATCTCGTTTTAAGAAGCACTAGAACTCTATTGTTTCGATGCATAGATATCTGGAAAGGCTACTTCTTAGCAAGGAAGTGTCGCATTTACATTCTTTTGATGTGAATACGAGGAAAACATGGCACTTCGCAATGAATATTATATCTTATCATGAAACATAGATGAGAGATGCGATGTCGCGTTTTAAGCAGTATTAGAACACCATTGCTACGATACGTAGACATCTGCAAATGCTATTTCCTAGCATGGAAGTATCGTATTTACATTCTCCTGAAGTGAATACGAGTTATACATGGCACTTCGCAATGAATATTATATCATATCATGAAAAAGAGAAATGGGATTCGACATCTCGTTTTAAGAAGCACTAAAACTCTATTGTTTCGATGCATAGATATCTGGAAACGCTACTTCTTAGCAAGGAAGTGTCGCATTTACATTCTTTTGAAGTGAATACGAGGAAAACATGGCACTTCGCAATGAATATTATATCTTGTCCCGAAACATAGTAATGAGATGCGGTATCCCGTTTTAAGAAGCATAAGAAATATATTGCTACGATACGCAGACATATGCAAACGCTATTTCCTAGCAAGGAAGTGTCGCATTTACATTCTTTTGAAGTGAATACGAGGTATACATGACAAATCGCAATGAAAATTATATCTTATCGTGGAACATAGATGTGAGATGCGATATCGCGTTTTAAGCAGTATTAGAAAACCATTGCTACGATACGTAGACATCTGCAAACGCTATTTCCTAGCATGGAAGATTCGCATTTATCTTCTTTTGAAGTGAATACGAGGTATAAATGACACTTCGCAATAAATATTATATCTTATCATGAAACATAGAAACGATATGCGACATCTCGTTTTAAGATGCATTAGATCTCTATTGCTACGATACGTAGATATCTGCAAACGCTATTTCCTAGCAAGGTAGTGTCGCATTTACATTCTTTTGAAGTGAATACGAGTTATACATGGCACTTCGCAATGAATATTATATCATATCATGAAAAAGAGAAATGGGATTCGACATCTCGTTTTAAGAAGCACTAGAACTCTACTGTTTCGATGCATAGACATCGGGAAACGCTACTTCTTAGGAAGGAAGTCTCGCATTTACATTCTTTTGGAGTGAGTACGAGCTATACATGACACTTCGCAATGAATATTATATCTTATCATGAAACATAGATGTGTGATGCGATGTCGCGTTTTAAGCAGTATTAGAACACCATTGCTACGATACGTAGACATCTGCAAACGCTATTTCCTAGCATGGAAGTTTCGCATTTACATTCTTTTGAAGTGAATACGAGTTATACATGGCACTTCGCAATGAATATTATATCATATCATGAAAAAGAGAAATAGGACACGACATCTCGTTTTAAGAAGCACTAGAACTTTATTGTTTCGATGCATAGACATCTGGAAACGCTACTTCTTAGGAAGGAAGTCTCGCATTTACATTCTTTTGGAGTGAGTACGAGCTATACATGACACTTCGCAATGAATATTATATCTTATCATGAAACATAGATGTGTGATGCGATGTCGCGTTTTAAGCAGTATTAGAACACCATTGCTACGATACGTAGACATCTGCAAACGCTATTTCCTAGCATGGAAGTTTCGCATTTATCTTCTTTTGAAGTGAATACGAGGTATAAATGACACTTCGCAATAAATATTATATCTTATCATGAAACATAGAAACGATATGCGACATCTCGTTTTAGGATGCAATAGATCTCTATTGCTACGATACGTAGATATCTGCAAACGCTATTTCCTAGCATGGAAGTTTCGCATTTACATCCTTTTGAAGTGAATACGAGTTATACATGGCACTTCGCAATGAATATTATATCATATCATGAAAAAGAGAAATGGGATTCGACATCTCGTTTTAAGAAGCACTAGAACTCTATTGTTTCGATGCATAGACATCTGGAAACGCTACTTCTTAGCAAGGAAGTCTCGCATTTACATTCTTTTGGAGTGAGTACGAGCTATACATGACACTTCGCAATGAATATTATATCTTATCATGAAACATAGATGTGAGATGCGATGTCGCGTTTTAAGCAGTATTAGAACACCATTGCTACGATACGTAGACATCTGCAAACGCTATTTCCTAGCATGGAAGTTTCGCATTTACATTCTTTTGAAGTGCATACGAGTTATACATGGCACTTCGCAATGAATATTATATCATATCATGAAAAAGAGAAGTGGGATTCGACATCTCGTTTTAAGAAGCACTAGAACTCTATTGTTTCGATGCATAGATATCTGGAAACGCTACTTCTAAGCAAGGAAGTGTCGCATTTACATTCTTTTGAAGTGAATACGAGGAAAACATGGCACTTCGCAATGAATATTATATCTTGTCCCGAAACATAGTAATGAGATGCGGTATCCCGTTTTAAGAAGCATAAGAAATATATTGCTACGATACGCAGACATATGCAAACGCTATTTCCTAGCAAGGAAGTGTCGCATTTACATTCTTTTGAAGTGAATACGAGGTATACATGACAAATCGCAATGAAAATTATATCTTATCATGGAACATAGATGTGAGATGCGATATCGCGTTTTAAGCAGTATTAGAAAACCATTGCTACGATACGTAGACATCTGCAAACGCTATTTCCTAGCATGGAAGTTTCGCATTTATCTTCTTTTGAAGTGAATACGAGGTATAAATGACACTTCGCATTAAATATTATATCTTATCATGAAACATAGAAACGATATGCGACATCTCGTTTTAAGATGCATTAGATCTCTATTGCTACGATACGTAGATATCTGCAAACGCTATTTCCTAGCAAGCAAGTGTCGCATTTACATTCTTTTGAAGTGAATACGAGTTATACATGGCACTTCGCAATGAATATTATATCATATCATGAAAAAGAGAAATGGGATTCGACATCTCGTTTTAAGAAGCACTAGAACTCTACTGTTTCGATGCATAGATATCTGGAAAGGCTACTTCTTAGCAAGGAAGTGTCGCATTTACATTCTTTTGAAGTGAATACGAGGAAAACATGGCACTTCGCAATGAATATTATATCTTGTCATGAAACATAGAAATGAGATGCGATATCCCGTTTTAAGAAGTAATAGATCTCTATTGCTTCGGTACGGAGAGATCTGCAAACGCTATTTCCTAGCATGGAAGTTACGCATTTACATTCTTTTGAAGTGTATACGAGTTATACATGGCACTTCGCAATGAATATTATATCATATCATGAAAAAGAGAAATGGGATTCGACATCTCGTTTTAAGAAGCACTGGAACTCTATTGTTTCGATGCATAGATATCTGGAAAGGCTACTTCTTAGCAAGGAAGTGTCGCATTTACATTCTTTTGAAGTGAATACGAGGAAAACATGGCACTTCGCAATGAATATTATATCTTGTCCCGAAACATAGAAATGAGATGCGATATCCCGTTTTAAGAAGCATAAGAAATATATTGCTACGATACGCAGACATATGCAAACGCTATTTCCTAGCAAGGAAGTGTCGCATTTACATTCTTTTGAACTGAATACGAGGTATACATGACAAATCGCAATGAAAATTATATCTTATCATGGAACATAGATGTGAGATGCGATATCGCGTTTTAAGCAGTATTAGAAAACCATTGCTACGATACGTAGACATCTGCAAACGCTATTTCCTAGCATGGAAGTTTCGCATTTACATTCTTTTGAAGTGCATACGAGTTATACATGGCACTTCGCAATGAATATTATATCATATCATGAAAAAGAGAAGTGGGATTCGACATCTCGTTTTAAGAAGCACTAGAACTCTATTGTTTCGATGCATAGACATCGGGAAACGCTACTTCTTAGGAAGGAAGTCTCGCATTTACATTCTTTTGGAGTGAGTACGAGCTATACATGACACTTCGCAATGAATATTATATCTTATCATGAAACATAGATGTGTGATGCTATGTCGCGTTTTAAGCAGTATTAGAACACCATTGCTACGATACGTAGACATCTGCAAACGCTATTTCCTTGCATGGAAGTTTCGCATTTATCTTCTTTTGAAGTGAATACGAGGTATAAATGACACTTCGCAATAAATATTATATCTTATCATGAAACATAGAAACGATATGCGACATCTCGTTTTAAGATGCATTAGATCTCTATTGCTACGATACGTAGACATCTGCAAACGCTATTTCCTAGCATGGAAGTTTCGCATTTATCTTCTTTTGAAGTGAATACGGGGTATAAATGACACTTAGCAATAAATATTATATCTTATCATGAAACATAGAAACGATATGCGACATCTCGTTTTAAGATGCATTAGATCTCTATTGCTACGATACGTAGATATCTGCAAACGCTATTTCCTAGCATGGAAGTTTCGCATTTACATTCTTTTGAAGTGAATACGAGTTATACATGGCACTTCGCAATGAATATTATATCATATCATGAAAAAGAGAAATGGGATTCGACATCTCGTTTTAAGAAGCACTAGAACTCTACTGTTTCGATGCATAGACATCGGGAAACGCTACTTCTTAGGAAGGAAGTCTCGCATTTACATTCTTTTGGAGTGAGTACGAGCTATACATGACACTTCGCAATGAATATTATATCCTATCATGAAACATAGATGTGTGATGCGATGTCGCGTTTTAAGCAGTATTAGAACACCATTGCTACGATACGTAGACATCTGCAAACGCTATTTCCTAGCATGGAAGTTTCGCATTTACATTCTTTTGAAGTGAATACGAGTTATACATGGCACTTCGCAATGAATATTATATCATATCGTGAAAAAGAGAAATGGGACACGACATCTCGTTTTAAGAAGCACTAGAACTTTATTGTTTCGATGCATAGACATCTGGAAACGCTACTTCTTAGGAAGGAAGTCTCGCATTTACATTCTTTTGGAGTGAGTACGAGCTATACATGACACTTCGCAATGAATATTATATCTTATCATGAAACATAGATGTGTGATGCGATGTCGCGTTTTAAGCAGTATTAGAACACCATTGCTACGATACGTAGACATCTGCAAACGCTATTTCCTAGCATGGAAGTTTCGCATTTATCTTCTTTTGAAGTGAATACGAGGTATAAATGACACTTCGCAATAAATATTATATCTTATCATGAAACATAGAAACGATATGCGACATCTCGTTTTAGGATGCAATAGATCTCTATTGCTACGATACGTAGATATCTGCAAACGCTATTTCCTAGCATGGAAGTTTCGCATTTACATCCTTTTGAAGTGAATACGAGTTATACATGGCACTTCGCAATGAATATTATATCATATCATGAAAAAGAGAAATGGGATTCGACATCTCGTTTTAAGAAGCACTAGAACTCTATTGTTTCGATGCATAGACATCTGGAAACGCTACTTCTTAGCAAGGAAGTCTCGCATTTACATTCTTTTGGAGTGAGTACGAGCTATACATGACACTTCGCAATGAATATTATATCTTATCATGAAACATAGATGTGAGATGCGATGTCGCGTTTTAAGCAGTATTAGAACACCATTGCTACGATACGTAGACATCTGCAAACGCTATTTCCTAGCATGGAAGTTTCGCATTTACATTCTTTTGAAGTGCATACGAGTTATACATGGCACTTCGCAATGAATATTATATCATATCATGAAAAAGAGAAGTGGGATTCGACATCTCGTTTTAAGAAGCACTAGAACTCTATTGTTTCGATGCATAGATATCTGGAAACGCTACTTCTAAGCAAGGAAGTGTCGCATTTACATTCTTTTGAAGTGAATACGAGGAAAACATGGCACTTCGCAATGAATATTATATCTTGTCCCGAAACATAGTAATGAGATGCGGTATCCCGTTTTAAGAAGCATAAGAAATATATTGCTACGATACGCAGACATATGCAAACGCTATTTCCTAGCAAGGAAGTGTCGCATTTACATTCTTTTGAAGTGAATACGAGGTATACATGACAAATCGCAATGAAAATTATATCTTATCATGGAACATGGATGTGAGATGCGATATCGCGTTTTAAGCAGTATTAGAAAACCATTGCTACGATACGTAGACATCTGCAAACGCTATTTCCTAGCATGGAAGTTTCGCATTTATCTTCTTTTGAAGTGAATACGAGGTATAAATGACACTTCGCATTAAATATTATATCTTATCATGAAACATAGAAACGATATGCGACATCTCGTTTTAAGATGCATTAGATCTCTATTGCTACGATACGTAGATATCTGCAAACGCTATTTCCTAGCAAGCAAGTGTCGCATTTACATTCTTTTGAAGTGAATACGAGTTATACATGGCACTTCGCAATGAATATTATATCATATCATGAAAAAGAGAAATGGGATTCGACATCTCGTTTTAAGAAGCACTAGAACTCTACTGTTTCGATGCATAGATATCTGGAAAGGCTACTTCTTAGCAAGGAAGTGTCGCATTTACATTCTTTTGAAGTGAATACGAGGAAAACATGGCACTTCGCAATGAATATTATATCTTGTCATGAAACATAGAAATGAGATGCGATATCCCGTTTTAAGAAGTAATAGATCTCTATTGCTTCGGTACGGAGAGATCTGCAAACGCTATTTCCTAGCATGGAAGTTACGCATTTACATTCTTTTGAAGTGTATACGAGTTATACATGGCACTTCGCAATGAATATTATATCATATCATGAAAAAGAGAAATGGGATTCGACATCTCGTTTTAAGAAGCACTGGAACTCTATTGTTTCGATGCATAGATATCTGGAAAGGCTACTTCTTAGCAAGGAAGTGTCGCATTTACATTCTTTTGAAGTGAATACGAGGAAAACATGGCACTTCGCAATGAATATTATATCTTGTCCCGAAACATAGAAATGAGATGCGATATCCCGTTTTAAGAAGCATAAGAAATATATTGCTACGATACGCAGACATATGCAAACGCTATTTCCTAGCAAGGAAGTGTCGCATTTACATTCTTTTGAACTGAATACGAGGTATACATGACAAATCGCAATGAAAATTATATCTTATCATGGAACATAGATGTGAGATGCGATATCGCGTTTTAAGCAGTATTAGAAAACCATTGCTACGATACGTAGACATCTGCAAACGCTATTTCCTAGCATGGAAGTTTCGCATTTACATTCTTTTGAAGTGCATACGAGTTATACATGGCACTTCGCAATGAATATTATATCATATCATGAAAAAGAGAAGTGGGATTCGACATCTCGTTTTAAGAAGCACTAGAACTCTAGTGTTTCGATGCATAGACATCGGGAAACGCTACTTCTTAGGAAGGAAGTCTCGCATTTACATTCTTTTGGAGTGAGTACGAGCTATACATGACACTTCGCAATGAATATTATATCTTATCATGAAACATAGATGTGTGATGCGATGTCGCGTTTTAAGCAGTATTAGAACACCATTGCTACGATACGTAGACATCTGCAAACGCTATTTCCTAGCATGGAAGTTTCGCATTTACATTCTTTTGAAGTGAATACGAGTTATACATGGCACTTCGCAATGAATATTGTATCATATCATGAAAAAGAGAAATGGGACACGACATCTCGTTTTAAGAAGCACTAGAACTTTATTGTTTCGATGCATAGACATCTGGAAACGCTACTTCTTAGGAAGGAAGTCTCGCATTTACATTCTTTTGGAGTGAGTACGAGCTGTACATGACACTTCGCAATGAATATTATATCTTATCATGAAACATAGATGTGTGATGCTATGTCGCGTTTTAAGCAGTATTAGAACACCATTGCTACGATACGTAGACATCTGCAAACGCTATTTCCTTGCATGGAAGTTTCGCATTTATCTTCTTTTGAAGTGAATACGAGGTATAAATGACACTTCGCAATAAATATTATATCTTATCATGAAACATAGAAACGATATGCGACATCTCGTTTTAAGATGCATTAGATCTCTATTGCTACGATACGTAGACATCTGCAAACGCTATTTCCTAGCATGGAAGTTTCGCATTTATCTTCTTTTGAAGTGAATACGGGGTGTAAATGACACTTAGCAATAAATATTATATCTTATCATGAAACATAGAAACGATATGCGACATCTCGTTTTAAGATGCATTAGATCTCTATTGCTACGATACGTAGATATCTGCAAACGCTATTTCCTAGCATGGAAGTTTCGCATTTACATTCTTTTGAAGTGAATACGAGTTATACATGGCACTTCGCAATGAATATTATATCATATCATGAAAAAGAGAAATGGGATTCGACATCTCGTTTTAAGAAGCACTAGAACTCTACTGTTTCGATGCATAGACATCGGGAAACGCTACTTCTTAGGAAGGAAGTCTCGCATTTACATTCTTTTGGAGTGAGTACGAGCTATACATGACACTTCGCAATGAATATTATATCTTATCATGAAACATAGATGTGAGATGCGATGTCGCGTTTTAAGCAGTATTAGAACACCATTGCTACGATACGTAGACATCTGCAAACGCTATTTCCTAGCATGGAAGTTTCGCATGTACATTCTTTTGAAGTGCATACGAGTTATACATGGCACTTCGCAATGAATATTATATCATATCATGAAAAAGAGAAGTGGGATTCGACATCTCGTTTTAAGAAGCACTAGAACTCTATTGTTTCGATGCATAGATATCTGGAAACGCTACTTCTTAGCAAGAAAGTGTCGCATTTACATTCTTTTGAAGTGAATACGAGGAAAACATGGCACTTCGCAATGAATATTATATCTTGTCCCGAAACATAGTAATGAGATGCGGTATCCCGTTTTAAGAAGCATAAGAAATATATTGCTACGATACGCAGACATATGCAAACGCTATTTCCTAGCAAGGAAGTGTCGCATTTACATTCTTTTGAAGTGAATACGAGGTATACATGACAAATCGCAATGAAAATTATATCTTATCATGGAACATAGATGTGAGATGCGATATCGCGTTTTAAGCAGTATTAGAAAACCATTGCTACGATACGTAGACATCTGCAAACGCTATTTCCTAGCATGGAAGTTTCGCATTTATCTTCTTTTGAAGTGAATACGAGGTATAAATGACACTTCGCATTAAATATTATATCTTATCATGAAACATAGAAACGATATGCGACATCTCGTTTTAAGATGCATTAGATCTCTATTGCTACGATACGTAGATATCTGCAAACGCTATTTCCTAGCAAGGAAGTGTCGCATTTACATTCTTTTGAAGTGAATACGAGTTATACATGGCACTTCGCAATGAATATTATATCATATCATGAAAAAGAGAAATGGGATTCGACATCTCGTTTTAAGAAGCACTAGAACTCTACAGTTTCGATGCATAGACATCGGGAAACGCTACTTCTTAGGAAGGAAGTCTCGCATTTACATTCTTTTGGAGGGAGTACGAGCTATACATGACACTTCGCAATGAATATTATATCTTATCATGAAACATAGATGTGTGATGCGATGTCGCGTTTTAAGCAGTATTAGAACACCATTGCTACGATACGTAGACATCTGCAAACGCTATTTCCTAGCATGGAAGTTTCGCATATACATTCTTTTGAAGTGAATACGAGGTATACATGACAAATCGCAATGAAAATTATACCTTATCATGAATCATAGATGTGAGATGCGATATCGCGTTTTAAGCAGTATTAGAAAACCATTGCTACGATACGTAGACATCTGCAAACGCTATTTCCTAGCATGGAAGTTTCGCATTTATCTTCTTTTGAAGTGAATACGAGGTATAAGTGACACTTCGCAATAAATATTATATCTTATCATGAAACATAGAAACGATATGCGACATCTCGTTTTAAGATGCATTAGATCTCTATTGCTACGATACGTAGATATCTGCAAACGCTATTTCCTAGCAAGGAAGTGTCGCATTTACATTCTTTTGAAGTGAATACGAGTTATACATGGCACTTCGCAATGAATATTATATCATATCATGAAAAAGAGAAATGGGATTCGACATCTCGTTTTAAGAAGCACTAGAACTCTACTGTTTCGATGCATAGACATCGGGAAACGCTACTTCTTAGGAAGGAAGTCTCGCATTTACATTCTTTTGGAGTGAGTACGAGCTATACATGACACTTCGCAATGAATATTATATCTTATCATGAAACATAGATGTGTGATACGATGTCGCGTTTTAAGCAGTATTAGAACACCATTGCTACGATACGTAGACATCTGCAAACGCTATTTCCTAGCATGGAAGTTTCGCATTTACATTCTTTTGAAGTGAATACGAGTTATACATGGCACTTCGCAATGAATATTATATCATATCATGAAAAAGAGAAATGGGACACGACATCTCGTTTTAAGAAGCACTAGAACTTTATTGTTTCGATGCATAGACATCTGGAAACGCTACTTCTTAGGAAGGAAGTCTCGCATTTACATTCTTTTGGTGTGAGTACGAGCTATACATGACACTTCGCAATGAATATTATATCTTATCATGAAACATAGATGTGTGATGCGATGTCGCGTTTTAAGCAGTATTAGAACACCATTGCTACGATACGTAGACATCTGCAAACGCTATTTCCTAGCATGGAAGTTTCGTATTTACATTCTTTTGAAGTGAATACGAGTTATACATGGCACTTCGCAATGAATATTATATCATATCATGAAAAAGAGAAATGGGACTCGACATATCGTTTTAAGAAGCACTAGAACTCTATTGTTTCGATGCATAGACATCGGGAAACGCTACTTCTTAGGAAGGAAGTCTCGCATTTACATTCTTTTGGAGTGAGTACGAGCTATACATGACACTTCGCAATGAATATTATATCTTATCATGAAACATAGATGTGTGATGCGATGTCGCGTTTTAAGCAGTATTAGAACACCATTGCTACGATACGTAGACATCTGCAAACGCTATTTCCTAGCATGGAAGTTTCGCATTAATCTTCTTTTGAAGTGAATACGAGGTATAAATGACACTTCGCAATAAATATTATATCTTATCATGAAACATAGAAACGAGATGCGACATCTCGTTCTAAGATGCATTGGATCTCTATTGCTACGATACGTAGACATATGCAAACGCTATTTCCTAGCATGGAAGTTTCGCATTTATATTCTGTTGAAGTGAATACGAGTTATTCATGGCACTTCGCAATGAATATTATATCATATCATGAAAAAGAGAAATAGAATTCGACATCTCGTTTTAAGAAGCACTAGAACTCTATTGTTTCGATGCATAGACATCTGGAAACGCTACTTCTTAGGAAGGAAGTGTCGCATTTACATTCTTTTGAAGTGAATACGAGGAAAACATGGCACTTCGCAATGAATATTATACCATATCATGAAACATAGAAACGAGATGCGACATCTCGTTCTAAGATGCATTGGATCTCTATTGCTACGATATGTAGACATATGCAAACGCTATTTCCTAGCAAGGAAGTGTCGCATTTACATTCTTTTGAAGTGAATACGAGGTATACATGACAAATCGCAATGAAAATTATATCTTATCATGAAACATAGATGTGAGATGCGATGTCGCGTTTTAAGCAGTATTAGAACACCATTGCTACGATACGTAGACATCTGCAAACGCTATTTCCTAGCATGGAAGTTTCGGATTTATATTCTTTTGAAGTGAATACGAGTTATACATGGCACTTCGCAATGAATATTATATCATATCATGAAAAAGAGAAATGGGATTCGACATCTCGTTTTAAGAAGCACTAGAACTCTACTGTTTCGATGCATAAACATCGGGAAACGCTACTTCTTAGGAAGGAAGTCTCGCATTTACATTCTTTTGGAGTGAGTACGAGCTATACATGACACTTCGCAATGAATATTATATCTTATCATGAAACATAGATGTGTGATGCGAAATCGCGTTTTAAGCAGTATTAGAAAACCATTGCTACGATACGTAGACATCTGCAAACGCTATTTCCTAGCATGGAAGTTTCGCATTTATCTTCTTTTGAAGTGAATACGAGGTATAAATGACACTTCGCAATAAATATTATATCTTATCATGAAACATAGAAACGATATGCGACATCTCGTTTTAAGATGCATTAGATCTCTATTGCTACGATACGTAGATAACTGCAAACGCTATTTCCTAGCATGGAAGTTTCGCATTTACATTCTTTTGAAGTGAATACGAGCTATTCATGACACTTCGCAATGGATATTATATCTTATCACGAAACAGAGAAATGAGATGCGACATCTCGTTTTAAGAAGCATTAGAACTTTACTGTTTCGATACGTAGACATCTACAAACGCTGCTTCTTAGCAAGGAAGTGTCGCATTTACATTCTGTTGAAGTGAATACGAGCTACACATGACACTTCGCAATGAATATTATATCTTATCATGAAACAGAGAAATGAGATGCGACATCTCGTTTTAAGAAGCATTAGAACTTTATTGTTTCGATACGTAGACATCTGCAAACACTATTTCCTAGCAAGGAAGTGTCGCATTTACATTCTTTTGAAGTGAATGCGAGTTACACATGACACTTCGCAATAAATATTATATCATATCATGAAACAGAGAAATGGGATGCGACATCTCGTTTTAGGCAGCACTAGAACTCTATTGTTTCGATGCATAAACATCCGGAAACGCTACTTATTAGCAAGGAAGTGTCGCATTTACATTCTTTTGAAGTGAATACGAGGAAAACCTGGCACTTCGCAATGAATATTATATCTTGTCCCGAAACATAGTAATGAGATGCGATATCCCGTTTTAAGAAGCATAAGAAATATATTGCTACGATACGCAGACATATGCAAACGCTATTTCCTAGCAAGCAAGTGTCGCATTTACATTCTTTTGAAGTGAATACGAGGTATACATGACAAATCGCAATGAATATTATATCTTATCATGAAACATAGATGTGAGATGCGATGTCGCGTTTTAAGCAGTATTAGGACACCATTGCTACGATACGTAGACATCTGCAATCGCTATTTCCTAGCATGGAAGTTTCGCATTTATACTCTTTTGAAGTGAATACGAGTTATTCATGGCACTTCGCAATGAATATTATATCATATCATGAAAAAGAGAAATGGGATTCGACATCTCGTTTTAAGAAGCACTAGAACTTTATTGTTTCGATGCATAGACATCTGGAAACGCTACTTCTTAGGAAGGAAGTCTCGCATTTACATTCTTTTGGAGTGAGTACGAGCTATACATGACAATTCGCAATGAATATTATATCTTATCATGAAACATAGATGTGTGATGCGATGTCGCGTTTTGAGCAGTATTAGAACACCATTGCTACGATACGTAGACATCTGCAAACGCTATTTCCTAGCATGGAAGTTTCGCATTTACATTCTTTTGAAGTGAATACGAGTTATACATGGCACTTCGCAATGAATATTATATCATATCATGAAAAAGAGAAATGGGACTCGACATATCGTTTTAAGAAGCACTAGAACTCTATTGTTTCGATGCATAGACATCGGGAAACGCTACTTCTTAGGAAGGAAGTCTCGCATTTACATTCTTTTGGAGTGAGTACGAGCTATACATGACACTTCGCAATGAATATTATATCTTATCATGAAACATAGATGTGTGATGCGATGTCGCGTCTTAAGCAGTATTAGAACACCATTGCTACGATACGTAGACATCTGCAAACGCTATTTCCTAGCATGGAAGTTTCGCATTTACATTCTTTTGAAGTGAATACGAGGTATACATGACAAATCGCAATGAAAATTATATCTTATCATGAAACATAGATGTGAGATGCGATGTCGCGTTTTAAGCAGTATTAGAACACCATTGCTACGATACGTAGACATCTGCAAACGCTATTTCCTAGCATGGAAGTGTCGCATTTACATCCTTTTGAAGTGAATACGCGGTATACATGACACTTCGCAATGAACATTATATCTTATCATGAAACATTGTAGTGAGATGCCATAACGCGTTTTAAGAATCATTAGAAACCTATTGCCTCGATACGTAGACATCTGCAAACGCTATTTCCTGGTAAGGAAGTGTCGCATTTACATTCTTTGGAGGTGAACACGAGGTATACATGACACTTCGCAATGTATATTATATCTTACCAGTAAACAAAGAAATGAGACTTAATATCGCGAATTATGAAGCATTAGGACTATATTGCTACGATACGTAGACATCTGCAAATGCTATTTCCTAGGGTGGAAACGTCGCATTTACATTATTTTGAAGTGAATACGAGGTATACATGACACTTCGCAATGAACATTGTATCATATCACGAAACATAGTAGTGAAATGCGATATCGCGATTAAAGAAGCATTAGAACTCTATAGCATCGATACATAGATATCTGCAAACGCCACTTCCTAGCAAGGAAGTGTCGCATTTACATTCTGATGAGGTGAATACGAGGTATACATAGCACTCCACAATGAACATTATATCTTATCATGAAACATAGAAATGTGATGCGATATCACGATTTATGAAGTAATAGAACTCTATTGCTACGATAAGTAGACATCTGCAGACGCTATATCTTGGCAAGGAAGTGTCGCATTTACATTCTTTTGAAGTGAATACGAGGTATACATAACACTCCACAACGAATATTATTCCATAACATGATACATAGAAATGAGATGCGATATCGCGATTTAAGAAGCATTAGAACTCTATTGCTTCGATACGTAGATATCTGCCAACGCTATTACCTAGCAAGGAAGTGTAGCATTTACATTCATTTGAAATGTATGCGAGGTATACATGACACTTCGCAATGAATATTATATCTTCTCATGATACATGGAAATGAAATGCGATATCGCGATCTAAGAAGCATTAGAACTCTATTGCTACGATACGTATGCATCTGCAAACGCTATGCCCTAGCAAGCAATAGTCGCATTTACATTCTTTTGAAGTGAATACAAGGTATACATGACCATTCGCAATGAATATTCTTTCTTATCACGAAACATAGAAATGAAATGCTATATCGCGATTTAAGTAGCATTAGAACTCTATTGCTACGATACGTAGACATCTGAATACGCTATTTCCTATCAAGGAATAATCGCATTTACATTCTTTTGAAGTGAATACGAAGTATACATGACACTTCGCAATGAATATTATATCTTATCATGAAACATAGGATTGAGACGCGATATCGCGTTTTAAGAAGCATTAGAACTCTATCGCCTCGATGTGTAGACATCTGCAGACGCTATTTCCTAGCAAGGAAGTGTCGCATTTCCATTTGTTTGGAGTGAATAGGAGGTATGCATGACACTTCGCAATGAATATTATATCTTATCACGAAACATAGAAATGAAATGCGACATCTCGTTTTAAGAAGCATTAGGACTCTATTGCCTCAATGCGGAGATATCTGCAAGGGCTATTTACTAGCATGGAAATATCGGATCTAGATTCTTTTGAAGTGAATTCGAGTTATACATGACACTTCGGAATGAATATTATAACTTATCACGAAACATAGAAATGAGATGCGATATCGCGATCTAAGCAGCATTAGAACTCTATTGCTACGATACGTAGGCATCTGCAAACGCTATTTCCTAGCAACGAATAGTCGCATTTACATTCTTTTGTAGTGAATGCGAGGTATACATGACACTTCGCAATGAATATTATATCTTATCTTGAATCATAGAAATGGGATGCGATATCGCGTTTTGAGAAGCATTAGAACACTCTTGCTACGAAACGTAGACATCTGCAAGCGCTATTTCCTAGCAAGGAAGATTCGCATTTACATTCTTTTGAAGTGAATACGAGGTATACATGACACTTCGCAATGAATATTATATCTTATCATGAAACATAGAAGAGAGATGCGAAATCGCGTTTTAAGAAGCATTAGAACTCTATTGCTACGATACGTAGACATCTGCAAAGGCTATTTCCTAGCAAGCAGTAGTCGCATTTACATTCTTTTGAAGTGAATACGAGGTATACATGACGCTTCACAATGAACATTATATCTTATCATGAAACATAGATGAGAGATGCGATATCGAGATTTAAGTAGCATTCGAACTCTATTGCTACGATACATAGACATCTGAATACGCCATTTCCTAGCAAGGAAGTGTCGCATTTACATTCGTTTGGAGAGAATTCGAGGTATACATGACACTTCGCAATGAATATTATATCTTATCATGAAACATAGAAATGAGATGCGATATTGCGATTTAAGTAGCATTAGAACTCTATGGCTACGATACGTAGACATCTGAATACACTATTTCCTAGCAAGGAAGTGTCGCACTTACATTCTTTTGAAGTGAATTCGATGTATACATGACACTTCGCAATGAATATTATATCTTATCATGAAGCATAGAAATGAGATGCGTTATCGCGTTTTGAGAAGTATTAGAACACTATTGCTACGAAACGTAGACATCTGCAAGCGCTATTTTCTAGCAAGGAAGATTCGCATTTATATACTTTTGAAGTGAATACGAGGTATACATGACACTTCGCAATGAATATTATATCCTATCATGAAACATAGATGAGAGATGCGATATCGAGATTTAAGTAGCATTCGAACTCTATTGCTACGATACATAGACATCTGAATACGCCACTTCCTAGCAAGGAAGTGTCGCATTTACATTCGTTTGGAGAGAATTCGAGGTATACATGACACTTCGCAATGAATATTATATCTTATCATGAAACATAGAAATGAGATGCGATATTGCGATTTAAGTAGCATTAGAACTCTATGGCTACGATACGTAGACAACTGAATACACTATTTCCTAGCAAGGAAGTGTCGCACTTACATTCTTTTGAAGTGAATTCGATGTATACATGACACTTCGCAATGAATATTATATCTTATCATGAAGCATAGAAATGAGATGCGTTATCGCGTTTTGAGAAGTATTAGAACACTATTGCTACGAAACGTAGACATCTGCAAGCGCTATATTCTAGCAAGGAAGGTTCGCATTTATATACTTTTGAAGTGAATACGAGGTATACATGACACTTCGCAATGAATATTATATCTTATCACGAAACATAGAAATGAGATGCGATATCGCGTTGTAAGAAGCATTAAAACTCTATGGCCTCGAAGCGGAGACATCTGCAAACGCTATGCCCTAGCAAGGAATAGTCGCAATTACATTCTTTTGATGTGAACACGAGGTATACATGACACTTCGCAGTGAATATTATATCTTATGATTAAACATAGAAATGAGATGCGATATCGCCTTTTAAGAAGCATTAGAACTCTATTGCCTCGATGCGTAGACATCTGCAGACGCTATTTCCTAGCAAGGAAGTGTCGCATTTACATTTGTTTGCAGTGAATAGGAGGTATGCATGACACTTCGCAATGAATATTATATCTTATCGCGAAACATAGAAATGAAATGCGACATCTTGTTTTAAGGAGCATTGGGACTATTGCCTCAATGCGGAGATATCAGCAAGGGCTATTTCCTAGCATGGAAATGTCGCATTTAGATTCCTTTGAAGTGAATTCGAGGTATACATGACACTTCGGAATGAATATTATAACTTAACACGAAACATAGAAATGAGATGCGATATCGCGATCTAAGCAGCATTAGAACTCTATTGCTACGATACGTAGGCATCTGCAAACGCTATTTCCTAGGAAGAAAGTGTCGTATTTACATTCTTTTGAAGTGAAGACAAGGAAAACGTGACACTTCGCAATGAATATTATATCTAATCATGAAACATAGAAATGAGATGCGATATCGCGTTTTAAGAAGCGTTAGAACTCTATTGCTACGATACGTAGACCTCTGCAAACGCTATTTCCTAGCAAGGAAGTGTCGCATTTGCATTCTTTTGAAGTGAATAGGAGGTCTACATGACACTTCGCAATGAATATTATATCTTATCATGAAACAGAGAAATGAGATGCGACATCTCGTCTTAGGAAGCACTAGAACTCTATTGTTTCGATGCATAGACATCTGGAAACGCTACTTCTTAGCTAGGAAGTGTCGCATTTACATTCTTTTGAAGTACATACGAGCTATACATGACACTTCGCAATGAATATTATATCTTATCATGAAACATAGAAACGAGATGCGACATCTCGTTTTAAGATGCATTAGATTTCTATAGCAACGATACGTAGACATCTGCAAACGCTACTTCGTAGGAAGGAGGTGCCGCATTTACATTCTTTTGAAGTGAATACTAGGTGTACGTGACACTTCGCAATGATTATTATACCTTATCATGAAACAAAGAAGTGAAATGCGATACGGCGTTTTAAGCAGTATTAGAACTCTATTGCTACGGTACATAGACATATGCAAACGCTATTTCCTAGCATCGATGTGCCGCATTTACTTTCTTTTGAAGTGAATACGAGGTATACATGACACTTCGCAATGAATATTATACCTTATCATGAAACATGGGAGTGAGATGCGATATCGCGTTTTAAGAGGCACTAGAACTATGTTGCTTCGATACGGAGACATCTGCAGTCGCTATTTCCTAGTGAGGATGTGTCGCATTTACATTTATTTGAAGTGAATACGATGTATACATGACACTTCCCAATGAATATTATATCTTATCATGAAACATCGAAATGAAATGCTATATCGCGTTTTAAGAAGCGTTAGAACTCTATTGCTACGATACGTAGACATCTGCAAATGCTATTTCCGACCAAGGAATTGTCGCATTTACATTCGTTTGAAGGGAATACGATGTATACCTGACACTTCGCAATGAATTTTATATCTTATCATGAAACATAGAAATGAGATGCAATATCTCGTTAATAGAAACATTAGAACTCTATTGCAACGATACGTAGACATCTGCAAACGCTATTTCCTAGCAAGGAAGTGTCGCGTTTACATTCTTTTGAAGTGAATACGAGCTATACATGACACTTCGCAATGAATATTATATCTTATCATGAAACATAGATGTGTGATGCGATGTCGCGTTTTGAGCAGTATTAGAACACCATTGCTACGATACGTAGACATCTGCAAACGCTATTTCCTAGCATGGAAGTTTCGCATTTACATTCTTTTGAAGTGAATACGAGTTATAAATGGCACTTCGCAATGAATATTATATCATATCATGAAAAAGAGAAATGGGACTCGACATATCGTTTTAAGAAGCACTAGAACTCTATTGTTTCGATGCATAGACATCGGGAAACGCTACTTCTTAGGAAGGAAGTCTCGCATTTACATTCTTTTGGAGTGAGTACGAGCTACACATGACACTTCGCAATGAATATTATATCTTATCATGAAACATAGATGTGTGATGCGATGTCGCGTCTTAAGCAGTATTAGAACACCATTGCTACGATACGTAGACATCTGCAAACGCTATTTCCTAGCATGGAAGTTTCGCATTTACATTCTTTTGAAGTGAATACGAGGTATACATGACAAATCGCAATGAAAATTATATCTTATCATGAAACATAGATGTGAGATGCGATGTCGCGTTTTAAGCAGTATTAGAACACCATTGCTACGATACGTAGACATCTGCAAACGCTATTTCCTAGCATGGAAGTGTCGCATTTACATCCTTTTGAAGTGAATACGCGGTATACATGACACTTCGCAATGAACATTATATCTTATCATGAAACATTGTAGTGAGATGCCATATCGCGTTTTAAGAATCATTAGAAACCTATTGCCTCGATACGTAGACATCTGCAAACGCTATTTCCTGGTAAGGAAGTGTCGCATTTACATTCTTTGGAGGTGAACACGAGGTATACATGACACTTCGCAATGTATATTATATCTTACCAGTAAACAAAGAAATGAGATTTAATATCGCGAATTATAAAGCATTAGGACTATATTGCTACGATACGTAGACATCTGCAAATGCTATTTCCTAGGGTGGAAACGTCGCATTTACATTATTTTGAAGTGAATACGAGGTATACATGACACTTCGCAATGAACATTGTATCATATCACGAAACATAGTAGTGAAATGCGATATCGCGATTAAAGAAGCATTAGAACTCTATAGCATCGATACATAGATATCTGCAAACGCCACTTCCTAGCAAGGAAGTGTCGCATTTACATTCTGATGAGGTGAATACGAGGTATACATAGCACTCCACAATGAACATTATATCTTATCATGAAACATAGAAATGTGATGCGATATCACGATTTATGAAGTAATAGAACTCTATTGCTACGATAAGTAGACATCTGCAGACGCTATATCTTGGCAAGGAAGTGTCGCATTTACATTCTTTTGAAGTGAATACGAGGTATACATAACACTCCACAACGAATATTATTCCATAACATGAAACATAGAAATGAGATGCGATATCGCGATTTAAGAAGCATTAGAACTCTATTGCTTCGATACGTAGATATCTGCCAACGCTATTACCTAGCAAGGAAGTGTAGCATTTACATTCATTTGAAATGTATGCGAGGTATACATGACACTTCGCAATGAATATTATATCTTCTCATGATACATGGAAATGAGATGCGATATCGCGATATAAGAAGCATTAGAACTCTATTGCTACGATACGTATGCATCTGCAAACGCTATGCCCTAGCAAGCAATAGTCGCATTTACATTCTTTTGAAGTGAATACAAGGTATACATGACCATTCGCAATGAATATTCTTTCTTATCACGAAACATAGAAATGAAATGCTATATCGCGATTTAAGTAGCATTAGAACTCTATTGCTACGATACGTAGACATCTGAATACGCTATTTCCTATCAAGGAATAATCGCATTTACATTCTTTTGAAGTGAATACGAAGTATACATGACACTTCGCAATGAATATTATATCTTATCATGAAACATAGGAGTGAGACGCGATATCGCGTTTAAGAAGCATTAGAACTCTATCGCCTCGATGTGTAGACATCTGCAGACGCTATTTCCTAGCAAGGAAGTGTCGCATTTCCATTTGTTTGGAGTGAATAGGAGGTATGCATGACACTTCGCAATGAATATTATATCTTATCACGAAGCATAGAAATGAAATGCGACATCTCGTTTTAAGAAGCATTAGGACTCTATTGCCTCAATGGGGAGATATCTGCAAGGGCTATTTACTAGCATGGAAATATCGGATCTAGATTCTTTTGAAGTGAATTCGAGTTATACATGACACTTCGGAATGAATATTATAACTTATCACGAAACATAGAAATGAGATGCGATATCGCGATCTAAGCAGCATTAGAACTCTACTGCTACGATACGTAGGCATCTGCAAACGCTATTTCCTAGCAACGAATAGTCGCATTTACATTCTTTTGTAGTGAATGCGAGGTATACATGACACTTCGCAATGAATATTATATCTTATCTTGAATCATAGAAATGGGATGCGATATCGCGTTTTGAGAAGCATTAGAACACTCTTGCTACGAAACGTAGACATCTGCAAGCGCTATTTCCTAGCAAGGAAGATTCGCATTTACATTCTTTTGAAGTGAATACGAGGTATACATGACACTTCGCAATGAATATTATATCTTATCATGAAACATAGAAGATAGATGCGAAATCGCGTTTTAAGAAGCATTAGAACTCTATTGCTACGATACGTAGACATCTGCAAAGGCTATTTCCTAGCAAGCAGTAGTCGCATTTACATTCTTTTGAAGTGAATACGAGGTATACATGACGCTTCACAATGAACATTATATCTTATCATGAAACATAGATGAGAGATGCGATATCGAGATTTAAGTAGCATTCGAACTCTATTGCTACGATACATAGACATCTGAATACGCCATTTCCTAGCAAGGAAGTGTCGCATTTACATTCGTTTGGAGAGAATTCGAGGTATACATGACACTTCGCAATGAATATTATATCTTATCATGAAACATAGAAATGAGATGCGATATTGCGATTTAAGTAGCATTAGAACTCTATGGCTACGATACGTAGACATCTGAATACACTATTTCCTAGCAAGGAAGTGTCGCACTTACATTCTTTTGAAGTGAATTCGATGTATACATGACACTTCGCAATGAATATTATATCTTATCATGAAGCATAGAAATGAGATGCGTTATCGCGTTTTGAGAAGTATTAGAACACTATTGCTACGAAACGTAGACATCTGCAAGCGCTATTTTCTAGCAAGGAAGATTCGCATTTATATACTTTTGAAGTGAATACGAGGTATACATGACACTTCGCAATGAATATTATATCCTATCATGAAACATAGATGAGAGATGCGATATCGAGATTTAAGTAGCATTCGAACTCTATTGCTACGATACATAGACATCTGAATACGCCACTTCCTAGCAAGGAAGTGTCGCATTTACATTCGTTTGGAGAGAATTCGAGGTATACATGACACTTCGCAATGAATATTATATCTTATCATGAAACATAGAAATGAGATGCGATATTGCGATTTAAGTAGCATTAGAACTCTATGGCTACGATACGTAGACAACTGAATACACTATTTCCTAGCAAGGAAGTGTCGCACTTACATTCTTTTGAAGTGAATTCGATGTATACATGACACTTCGCAATGAATATTATATCTTATCATGAAGCATAGAAATGAGATGCGTTATCGCGTTTTGAGAAGTATTAGAACACTATTGCTACGAAACGTAGACATCTGCAAGCGCTATATTCTAGCAAGGAAGATTCGCATTTATATACTTTTGAAGTGAATACGAGGTATACATGACACTTCGCAATGAATATTATATCTTATCACGAAACATAGAAATGAGATGCGATATCGCGTTGTAAGAAGCATTAAAACTCTATGGCCTCGAAGCGGAGACATCTGCAAACGCTATTTCCTAGCAAGCAATAGTCGCATTTATATTCTTTTGAAATGAATTCGAGGTTTATATGACACTTCGGAATGAATATTATAACTTATCACGAAACATAAAAATGAGATGCGATATCGCGATATAAGAAGCATTAGAACTCTATTGCTACGATACGTAGGCATCTGCAAACGCTATGCCCTAGCAAGGAATAGTCGCAATTACATTCTTTTGATGTGAACACGAGGTATACATGACACTTCGCAGTGAATATTATATCTTATAATTAAACATAGAAATGAGATGCGATATCGCCTTTTAAGAAGCATTAGAACTCTATTGCCTCGATGCGTAGACATCTGCAGACGCTATTTCCTAGCAAGGAAGTGTCGCATTTACATTTGTTTGCAGTGAATAGGAGGTATGCATGACACTTCGCAATGAATATTATATCTTATCGCGAAACATAGAAATGAAATGCGACATCTTGTTTTAAGGAGCATTGGGACTATTGCCTCAATGCGGAGATATCAGCAAGGGCTATTTCCTAGCATGGAAATGTCGCATTTAGATTCCTTTGAAGTGAATTCGAGGTATACATGACACTTCGGAATGAATATTATAACTTATCACGAAACATAGAAATGAGATGCGATATCGCGATCTAAGCAGCATTAGAACTCTATTGCTACGATACGCAGGCATCTGCAAACGCTATTTCCTAGGAAGAAAGTGTCGTATTTACATTCTTTTGAAGTGAAGACAAGGAAAACATGACACTTCGCAATGAATATTATATCTAATCATGAAACATAGAAATGAGATGCGATATCGCGTTATAAGAAGCGTTAGAACTCTATTGCTACGATACGTAGACCTCTGCAAACGCTATTTCCTAGCAAGGAAGTGTCGCATTTGCATTCTTTTGAAGTGAATAGGAGGTCTACATGACACTTCGCAATGAATATTATATCTTATCATGAAACAGAGAAATGAGATGCGACATCTCGTCTTAGGAAGCACTAGAACTCTATTGTTTCGATGCATAGACATCTGGAAACGCTACTTCTTAGCTAGGAAGTGTCGCATTTACATTCTTTTGAAGTACATACGAGCTATACATGACACTTCGCAATGAATATTATATCTTATCATGAAACATAGAAACGAGATGCGACATCTCGTTTTAAGATGCATTAGATTTCTATAGCTACGATACGTAGACATCTGCAAACGCTACTTCGTAGGAAGGAGGTGCCGCATTTACATTCTTTTGAAGTGAATACTAGGTGTACGTGACACTTCGCAATGATTATTATACCTTATCATGAAACAAAGAAGTGAAATGCGATACGGCGTTTTAAGCAGTATTAGAACTCTATTGCTACGGTACATAGACATATGCAAACGCTATTTCCTAGCATCGATGTGCCGCATTTACTTTCTTTTGAAGTGAATACGAGGTATACATGACACTTCGCAATGAATATTATAACTTATCATGAAACATGGGAGTGAGATGCGATATCGCGTTTTAAGAGGCACTAGAACTATGTTGCTTCGATACGGAGACATCTGCAGTCGCTATTTCCTAGTGAGGATGTGTCGCATTTACATTTATTTGAAGTGAATACGATGTATACATGACACTTCCCAATGAATATTATATCTTATCATGAAACATCGAAATGAAATGCTATATGGCGTTTTAAGAAGCGTTAGAACTCTATTGCTACGATACGTAGACATCTGCAAATGCTATTTCCGAGCAAGGAATTGTCGCATTTACATTCGTTTGAAGGGAATACGATGTATACCTGACACTTCGCAATGAATTTTATATCTTATCATGAAACATAGAAATGAGATGCAATATCTCGTTAATAGAAACATTAGAACTCTATTGCAACGATACGTAGACATCTGCAAACGCTATTTCCTAGCAAGGAAGTGTCGCATTTACATTCTTTTGAAGTGAATACGAGGTATACATAACACTTCTCAATGAATATTATACCTTATCACGAAACATAGGAATGAGATGCGATATAGCGATTTAAGAGGCATTATAACTCTATTGCTTCGATACGGAGACATCTGCAGTCGCTATTTCCTAGTAAGGAATTGTCGCATTTACATTTATTTGAAGTGAATACGAGGTATACATGACACTTCGCAATGAATATTATATCTTATCTTGAAACATAGAAGTGAGATGCGATGTCGCGTTTTAAGAAGCGTTAGAACTCTATTGCTACGATACGTAGACCTCTGCAAACGCTATTTCCTAGCAAGGAAGTGTCGCGTTTACATTCTTTTGAAGTGAATACGAGCTATACATGACACTTCGCAATGAATATTATATCTTATCATGAAACATAGAAATGAGATGCGACATCTCGTTTTAAGAAGCATTAGAACTCCATTGCGACGATACGTAGACCTCTGCGAACGCTATTTCCTAGCAAGGAAGTGCCGCATTTACATTCTTTTGAAGTGAATAGGAGGTGTACATACCACTCCACAATGAATATCATATCTTATCATGAAACATAGAAGTGAGATGCGATATCGCGTTTTAAGAAGTGTCAGAACGCTGTTGCTACGATACGAAGACATCTGCAAACGCTATTTCCTAGAAAGGAAGTGTCGCATTTACATTCATTTGAAGTGAATACGAGGTATATGTGAAACTTCGCAATGAATATTATATCTTACCATGAAACATAGAATTGTGATGCGATATCGCGTTTTAAGAAGCGTTAGAGCTCTATTGCTACGATACGAAGACCTCTGCAAACGCTATTATCTAGCAAGGAAGTGTCGCTAATTCTTTCTTTTGAAGTGAATACGAGGTATACGTTACATTTCGCAATGAGTATTATAACTTATCACGAAACATAGAAATGAGATGCGATATCGCGATTTAAGCAGAATAGGAACTCTATTGCTACGATACGTAGACATCTGCAAACGCTATCTCATAGCAAGGAATAGTCGCATATAAATGCTTTTGAAGTGAATACGAGGTATACATGACACGTCGCAATGAATATTATATCTTATCATGAAACAGGGAAATGAGGGGCGACATCACGTTTTAAGAAGCATTAGAACTCTGTTGTTTCGATACTTAGACACCTGGAAACGCTATTTCTCAGCATGGAAGTGCCGCATTTACATTCTTTTGAAGCGAATACGAGGCATACATGACACTTCGCAATGAATATTATATCTTATCATGAATAATAGAAATGAGGTGCGATATCGCGTTTTAAGAAGTGTCAGAACGCTATTGCTACGATACGTAGACATCTGCAAACGCTATTTGCTAGGAAGGAAGTGTCGCACTTACTATCTCTTGAAGTGAATACGAGGAAAACATGACACTTCGCAATGAATATTATATCTTATCATGAAACATAGAAATGAGGTGCGATATCGCGTTTTAAAAAGTGTCAGAACGCTATTGCTACGATACGTAGACATCTGCAAACGCTATTTCCTAGCATGGAAGTGTCGCACTTACATTCTTTTGAAGTGAATACGAGGTATACAAGACACTTCGCAATGAATATTATATCTCATCATGAAACATAGAAGAGAGATGCGATATCGCGTTTTAAGAAGCATTAGAACTCTATGGCATCGATGCGGAGACATCAGCAAACGCTATTTCCTAGCATGGAAGTGACGCACTTACATTCTTTTGAAGTGAATACGAGGTATACATGACACTTCGCAATGAATATTATATCTTATCATGAATCATAGAAATGAGATGCGATATTGCGTTTTGAGAAGCATTAGAACACTATTGCTACGAAACGTAGATATCAGCAAACGCTATTTACCAGCATGGAAGTGTCGCACTTACATTCTTTTGAAGTGAATACGAGGTGTACATGACACTTCGCGATGAATATTATATCTTATCACGAAACATATAAATGAGATGCGATATCGAGATTTAAGTAGCATTAGAACTCTATTGCTTCGATACGGAGACATCTGCAGTCGCTATTTCCTAGTAAGGAATTGTCGCATTTACATTTATTTGAAGTGAATACGAGGTATACATGACACTTCGCAATGAATATTATATCTTATCATGAAACATAGAAACGAGATGCGACATCTCGTTTTAAGATGCATTAGATTTCTATAGCAACGATACGTAGACATCTGCAAACGCTACTTCGTAGGAAGGAGGTGCCGCATTTACATTCTTTTGAAGTGAATACTAGGTGTACGTGACACTTCGCAATGATTATTATACCTTATCATGAAACAAAGAAGTGAAATGCGATACGGCGTTTTAAGCAGTATTAGAACTCTATTGCTACGGTACATAGACATATGCAAACGCTATTTCCTAGCATCGATGTGCCGCATTTACTTTCTTTTGAAGTGAATACGAGGTATACATGACACTTCGCAATGAATATTATACCTTATCATGAAACATGGGAGTGAGATGCGATATCGCGTTTTAAGAGGCACTAGAACTATGTTGCTTCGATACGGAGACATCTGCAGTCGCTATTTCCTAGTGAGGATGTGTCGCATTTACATTTATTTGAAGTGAATACGATGTATACATGACACTTCCCAATGAATATTATATCTTATCATGAAACATCGAAATGAAATGCTATATCGCGTTTTAAGAAGCGTTAGAACTCTATTGCTACGATACGTAGACATCTGCAAATGCTATTTCCGAGCAAGGAATTGTCGCATTTACATTCGTTTGAAGGGAATACGATGTATACCTGACACTTCGCAATGAATTTTATATCTTATCATGAAACATAGAAATGAGATGCAATATCTCGTTAATAGAAACATTAGAACTCTATTGCAACGATACGTAGACATCTGCAAACGCTATTTCCTAGCAAGGAAGTGTCGCATTTACATTCTTTTGAAGTGAATACGGGGTATACATAACACTTCTCAATGAATATTATACCTTATCACGAAACATAGGAATGAGATGCGATATAGCGATTTAAGAGGCATTATAACTCTATTGCTTCGATACGGAGACATCTGCAGTCGCTATTTCCTAGTAAGGAATTGTCGCATTTACATTTATTTGAAGTGAATACGAGGTATACATGACACTTCGCAATGAATATTATATCTTATCTTGAAACATAGAAGTGAGATGCGATGTCGCGTTTTAAGAAGCGTTAGAACTCTATTGCTACGATACGTAGACCTCTGCAAACGCTATTTCCTAGCAAGGAAGTGTCGCGTTTACATTCTTTTGAAGTGAATACGAGCTATACATGACACTTCGCAATGAATATTATATCTTATCATGAAACATAGATGTGTGATGCGATGTCGCGTTTTGAGCAGTATTAGAACACCATTGCTACGATACGTAGACATCTGCAAACGCTATTTCCTAGCATGGAAGTTTCGCATTTACATTCTTTTGAAGTGAATACGAGTTATACATGGCACTTCGCAATGAATATTATATCATATCATGAAAAAGAGAAATGGGACTCGACATATCGTTTTAAGAAGCACTAGAACTCTATTGTTTCGATGCATAGACATCGGGAAACGCTACTTCTTAGGAAGGAAGTCTCGCATTTACATTCTTTTGGAGTGAGTACGAGCTATACATGACACTTCGCAATGAATATTATATCTTATCATGAAACATAGATGTGTGATGCGATGTCGCGTCTTAAGCAGTATTAGAACACCATTGCTACGATACGTAGACATCTGCAAACGCTATTTCCTACCATGGAAGTTTCGCATTTACATTCTTTTGAAGTGAATACGAGGTATACATGACAAATCGCAATGAAAATTATATCTTATCATGAAACATAGATGTGAGATGCGATGTCGCGTTTTAAGCAGTATTAGAACACCATTGCTACGATACGTAGACATCTGCAAACGCTATTTCCTAGCATGGAAGTGTCGCATTTACATCCTTTTGAAGTGAATACGCGGTATACATGACACTTCGCAATGAACATTATATCTTATCATGAAACATTGTAGTGAGATGCCATATCGCGTTTTAAGAATCATTAGAAACCTATTGCCTCGATACGTAGACATCTGCAAACGCTATTTCCTGGTAAGGAAGTGTCGCATTTACATTCTTTGGAGGTGAACACGAGGTATACATGACACTTCGCAATGTATATTATATCTTACCAGTAAACAAAGAAATGAGATTTAATATCGCGAATTATGAAGCATTAGGACTATATTGCTACGATACGTAGACATCTGCAAATGCTATTTCCTAGGGTGGAAACGTCGCATTTACATTATTTTGAAGTGAATACGAGGTATACATGACACTTCGCAATGAACATTGTATCATATCACGAAACATAGTAGTGAAATGCGATATCGCGATTAAAGAAGCATTAGAACTCTATAGCATCGATACATAGATATCTGCAAACGCCACTTCCTAGCAAGGAAGTGTCGCATTTACATTCTGATGAGGTGAATACGAGGTATACATAGCACTCCACAATGAACATTATATCTTATCATGAAACATAGAAATGTGATGCGATATCACGATTTATGAAGTAATAGAACTCTATTGCTACGATAAGTAGACATCTGCAGACGCTATATCTTGGCAAGGAAGTGTCGCATTTACATTCTTTTGAAGTGAATACGAGGTATACATAACACTCCACAACGAATATTATTCCATAACATGAAACATAGAAATGAGATGCGATATCGCGATTTAAGAAGCATTAGAACTCTATTGCTTCGATACGTAGATATCTGCCAACGCTATTACCTAGCAAGGAAGTGTAGCATTTACATTCATTTGAAATGTATGCGAGGTATACATGACACTTCGCAATGAATATTATATCTTCTCATGATACATGAAAATGAGATGCGATATCGCGATCTAAGAAGCATTAGAACTCTATTGCTACGATACGTATGCATCTGCAAACGCTATGCCCTAGCAAGCAATAGTCGCATTTACATTCTTTTGAAGTGAATACAAGGTATACATGACCATTCGCAATGAATATTCTTTCTTATCACGAAACATAGAAATGAAATGCTATATCGCGATTTAAGTAGCATTAGAACTCTATTGCTACGATACGTAGACATCTGAATACGCTATTTCCTATCAAGGAATAATCGCATTTACATTCTTTTGAAGTGAATACGAAGTATACATGACACTTCGCAATGAATATTATATCTTATCACGAAACATAGAAATGAGATGCGATATCGCGATCTAAGCAGCATTAGAACTCTACTGCTACGATACGTAGGCATCTGCAAACGCTATTTCCTAGCAACGAATAGTCGCATTTACATTCTTTTGTAGTGAATGCGAGGTATACATGACACTTCGCAATGAATATTATATCTTATCTTGAATCATAAGAAATGGGATGCGATATCGCGTTTTGAGAAGCTTTAGAACACTCTTGCTACGAAACGTAGACATCTGCAAGCGCTATTTCCTAGCAAGGAAGATTCGCATTTACATTCTTTTGAAGTGAATACGAGGTATACATGACACTTCGCAATGAATATTATATCTTATCATGAAACATAGAAGATAGATGCGAAATCGCGTTTTAAGAAGCATTAGAACTCTATTGCTACGATACGTAGACATCTGCAAAGGCTATTTCCTAGCAAGCAGTAGTCGCATTTACATTCTTTTGAAGTGAATACGAGGTATACATGACGCTTCACAATGAACATTATATCTTATCATGAAACATAGATGAGAGATGCGATATCGAGATTTAAGTAGCATTCGAACTCTATTGCTACGATACATAGACATCTGAATACGCCATTTCCTAGCAAGGAAGTGTCGCATTTACATTCGTTTGGAGAGAATTCGAGGTATACATGACACTTCGCAATGAATATTATATCTTATCATGAAGCATAGAAATGAGATGCGTTATCGCGTTTTGAGAAGTATTAGAACACTATTGCTACGAAACGTAGACATCTGCAAGCGCTATATTCTAGCAAGGAAGATTCGCATTTATATACTTTTGAAGTGAATACGAGGTATACATGACACTTCGCAATGAATATTATATCTTATCACGAAACATAGAAATGAGATGCGATATCGCTTTGTAAGAAGCATTAAAACTCTATGGCCTCGAAGCGGAGACATCTGCAAACGCTATTTCCTAGCAAGCAATAGTCGCATTTATATTCTTTTGAAATGAATTCGAGGTTTATATGACACTTCGGAATGAATATTATAACTTATCACGAAACATAAAAATGAGATGCGATGTCGCGATATAAGAAGCATTAGAACTCTATTGCTACGATACGTAGGCATCTGCAAACGCTATGCCCTAGCAAGGAATAGTCGCAATTACATTCTTTTGATGTGAACACGAGGTATACATGACACTTCGCAGTGAATATTATATCTTATAATTAAACATAGAAATGAGATGCGATATCGCCTTTTAAGAAGCATTAGAACTCTATTGCCTCGATGCGTAGACATCTGCAGACGCTATTTCCTAGCAAGGAAGTGTCGCATTTACATTTGTTTGCAGTGAATAGGAGGTATGCATGACACTTCGCAATGAATATTATATCTTATCGCGAAACATAGAAATGAAATGCGACATCTTGTTTTAAGGAGCATTGGGACTATTGCCTCAATGCGGAGATATCAGCAAGGGCTATTTCCTAGCATGGAAATGTCGCATTTAGATTCCTTTGAAGTGAATTCGAGGTATACATGACACTTCGGAATGAATATTATAACTTATCACGAAACATAGAAATGAGATGCGATATCGCGATCTAAGCAGCATTAGAACTCTATTGCTACGATACGTAGGCATCTGCAAACGCTATTTCCTAGGAAGAAAGTGTCGTATTTACATTCTTTTGAAGTGAAGACAAGGAAAACATGACACTTCGCAATGAATATTATATCTAATCATGAAACATAGAAATGAGATGCGATATCGCGTTTTAAGAAGCGTTAGAACTCTATTGCTACGATACGTAGACCTCTGCAAACGCTATTTCCTAGCAAGGAAGTGTCGCATTTGCATTCTTTTGAAGTGAATAGGAGGTCTACATGACACTTCGCAATGAATATTATATCTTATCATGAAACAGAGAAATGAGATGCGACATCTCGTCTTAGGAAGCACTAGAACTCTATTGTTTCGATGCATAGACATCTGGAAACGCTACTTCTTAGCTAGGAAGTGTCGCATTTACATTCTTTTGAAGTACATACGAGCTATACATGACACTTCGCAATGAATATTATATCTTATCATGAAACATAGAAACGAGATGCGACATCTCGTTTTAAGATGCATTAGATTTCTATAGCTACGATACGTAGACATCTGCAAACGCTACTTCGTAGGAAGGAGGTGCCGCATTTACATTCTTTTGAAGTGAATACTAGGTGTACGTGACACTTCGCAATGATTATTATACCTTATCATGAAACAAAGAAGTGAAATGCGATACGGCGTTTTAAGCAGTATTAGAACTCTATTGCTACGGTACATAGACATATGCAAACGCTATTTCCTAGCATCGATGTGCCGCATTTACTTTCTTTTGAAGTGAATACGAGGTATACATGACACTTCGCAATGAATATTATAACTTATCATGAAACATGGGAGTGAGATGCGATATCGCGTTTTAAGAGGCACTAGAACTATGTTGCTTCGATACGGAGACATCTGCAGTCGCTATTTCCTAGTGAGGATGTGTCGCATTTACATTTATTTGAAGTGAGTACGATGTATACATGACACTTCCCAATGAATATTATATCTTATCATGAAACATCGAAATGAAATGCTATATCGCGTTTTAAGAAGCGTTAGAACTCTATTGCTACGATACGTAGACATCTGCAAATGCTGTTTCCGAGCAAGGAATTGTCGCATTTACATTCGTTTGAAGGGAATACGTTGTATACCTGACACTTCGCAATGAATTTTATATCTTATCATGAAACATAGAAATGAGATGCAATATCTCGTTAATAGAAACATTAGAACTCTATTGCAACGATACGTAGACATCTGCAAACGCTATTTCCTAGCAAGGAAGTGTCGCATTTACATTCTTTTGAAGTGAATACGAGGTATACATAACACTTCTCAATGAATATTATACCTTATCACGAAACATAGGAATGAGATGCGATATAGCGATTTAAGAGGCATTATAACTCTATTGCTTCGATACGGAGACATCTGCAGTCGCTATTTCCTAGTAAGGAATTGTCGCATTTACATTTATTTGAAGTGAATACGAGGTATACATGACACTTCGCAATGAATATTATATCTTATCTTGAAACATAGAAGTGAGATGCGATGTCGCGTTTTAAGAAGCGTTAGAACTCTATTGCTACGATACGTAGACCTCTGCAAACGCTATTTCCTAGCAAGGAAGTGTCGCGTTTACATTCTTTTGAAGTGAATACGAGCTATACATGACACTTCGCAATGAATATTATATCTTATCATGAAACATAGAAATGAGATGCGACATCTCGTTTTAAGAAGCATTAGAACTCTATTGTTTCGATATGTAGACATCTGGAAACGCTAATTCCTAGCAAAGAAGTGTCGCACTTACATTCTTTTGAAGTGAATACGAGATATACATGACACTTCGCAATGAATATTATATCTTATTATGAAACTTAGAAACGGGATGCGACATCTCGTTTTAAGATGCATTAAACCTCTATTGCTACGATACGTAGACATCTGCAAACGCTATTTCGTAGGAAGGCAGTGCCGCCTTTACATTCTTTTGAAGTGAATTGGAGGTGTACGTGACACTTCGCAATGATTATTATACTTTATCATGAGACATAGGAGTGAAATGCGATATGGCGTTTTAAGCAGTATTAGAACTCTATTGCTACGGTACATAGACATATGCAAACGGTATTTCCTAGCATAGATGTGCCGCATTTACTTTCTTTTGAAGTGAATACGAGGTATACGTGACATTTCGCAATGAATATTATAACTTATCACGAAACATAGAAATGAGTTGCGATATCGCGATTTAAGCAGCATAAGAACTCTATTGCTACGATACGTAGACATCTGCAAACGCTATTTCATAGCAAGGAATAGTCGCATTTACATTCTTTTGAAGTGAATAGGAGGTATATGTGAAACTTCGCAATGAATATTATATCTTACCATGAAACATAGAATTGTGATGCGATATCGCGTTTTAAGAAGCGTTAGAGCTCTATTGCTACGATACGAAGACCTCTGCAAACGCTATTATCTAGCAAGGAAGTGTCGCTAATTCTTTCTTTTGAAGTGAATACGAGGTATACGTTACATTTCGCAATGAATATTATAACTTATCACGAAACATAGAAATGAGATGCGATATCGCGATTTAAGCAGAATAGGAACTCTATTGCTACGATACGTAGACATCTGCAAACGGTATCTCATAGCAAGGAATAGTCGCATATAAATGCTTTTGAAGTGAATACGAGGTATACATGACACGTCGCAATGAATATTATATCTTATCATGAAACAGGGAAATGAGGGGCGACATCACGTTTTAAGAAGCATTAGAACTCTGTTGTTTCGATACTTAGACACCTGGAAACGCTATTTCTCAGCATGGAAGTGCCGCATTTACATTCTTTTGAAGCGAATACGAGGCATACATGACACTTCGCAATGAATATTATATCTTATCATGAATAATAGAAATGAGGTGCGATATCGCGTTTTAAGAAGTGTCAGAACGCTATTGCTACGATACGTAGACATCTGCAAACGCTATTTGCTAGGAAGGAAGTGTCGCACTTACTATCTCTTGAAGTGAATACGAGGAAAACATGACACTTCGCAATGAATATTATATCTTATCATGAAACATAGAAATGAGGTGCGATATCGCGTTTTAAGAAGCATTAGAACTCTATGGCATCGATGCGGAGACATCAGCAAACGCTATTTCCTAGCATGGAAGTGACGCACTTACATTCTTTTGAAGTGAATACGAGGTATACATGACACTTCGCAATGAATATTATATCTTATCATGAATCATAGAAATGAGATGCGATATTGCGTTTTGAGAAGCATTAGAACACTATTGCTACGAAACGTAGATATCAGCAAACGCTATTTACTAGCATGGAAGTGTCGCACTTACATTCTTTTGAAGTGAATACGAGGTGTACATGACACTTCGCGATGAATATTATATCTTATCACGAAACATATAAATGAGATGCGATATCGAGATTTAAGTAGCATTAGAACTCTATTTCTACGATACGTAGACATCTGAATACGCCATTTCCTAGCAAGGAAGTGACGCATTTACATTCGTTTGGAGAGAATACGAGGTATACATGACACATCGCTGTATATATTATATCTTATCATGAAACATAGAAGAGAGATGCGATATCGCGTTCTAAGAAGCATTAGAACTCTATGGCCTCGATGCGGCGACATGAAGTGAATACGATGTATACATGACACCTCGCAATGAATATTATATCTTATCACGGAACATATAAATGAGGTGTCATATCGCGATTTAAGTAGCATTAGTACGCTATTGCTACGATACGTAGACATCTGCAAACGCTATTTCCTAGCAAGCAATAGTCGCATTTACATTCTTTTGAAGTGAATATAGGTGTACATAACACCTCGCAGTGAATATTATATCTTATCACGAAACATAGGAATGAGATGCGATATCGCGATTTAAATAGCATTAGAACACTATTGCTACGATACTTAGACATCTGGAAACGCTCCTTCCTAGCAAGTAAGTGTCGCATTTACATTCTTTTGAAGTGAATGCGAGGTATACATAACACTCCACAATGAATATTATATCTTATCATGAAACATAGAAATGACATGCGAAATCGCAATTTAAAAAGCATTAGAACACTCTTGCTTCGATACGTAGATATCTGCAAACGCTGCGTCCTAGCAAGGAACTGTCGCATTTACATTCATTTGTAGTGAATACGAGGTATACATGACACTTACCAATGAATATTATATATTATAATGAAACATAGACATGCGATGCGATATCCCATTTTAATATGCATTAGAACTCTATTGATTCGATACGTAGATATCTGCACACGCTATTTCCTAGCAAGGATGTGTCGCAATTACATTCCATTGAAGTGAATACGAGGTATACATGCCACTCCGCAACGAATATTATATCTTATCATGAAACATAGAATTGAGATGCGATTTCGCGATTTAAAAAGCAATAGAACCCTATTGCTGCGGTACGTAGACATCTGCAAACGCTATTCAATAGAAAGGTAGTGTCGCATTTACATTCCTTTGGAGTGTAGACGAGGAATACATAACTCTTCGCAATGAATATTATATCGTGTCATGAAACATAGAAGTGTGATGCGATATCGCGATTTAAAAAGCATTAGAACCCTACTGCTGCGGTACGTAAACATCTGCAAATGCTATTCAATAGAAAGGAAGTGTCGCATTTACATTCCTTTGAAGTGTAGACGAGGAATACATAACTCTTCGCAACGAATATTATATCTTATCATGAAAGATAGAATTGAGATGCGATTTCGCGATTTAAAAAGCAATAGAACCCTATTGCTGCGGTACCTAGACACCTGCAAACGCTATTCAATAGAAAGGAAGTGTCGCATTTACATACATTTGAAGTGTATCCGATGTATACATATCAATTCGCAATGAATATTATATCTTGTCGTGAAACATAGAAATGAGATGCGATGTCTCGATTTAAGTAGCATTATAACCCTATTGCTACGATACGTAGACATCTGCAAACGCTATTTCCTAGCAAGGAATTGTCGCATTTACATTCATTTGAAGTGAATACGAGGGATACATAACACTCCACAATGAATATTATATCTAATCATGAAACGTAGAAACGAGATGCGATATCGCGATATAAGAAGCATTACAACACTATTGCTTCGATACGTAGACATCTGCCAGCGCTATTTCGTAGCAAGGAAGGGTCGCATTTACATTCTTTTGTAGTGTAGACGAGGTATGAATAACACTTCGCAATGAACATTACATCTTTTCATGCAACATAGAAATGAGATGCGATATCGCTTTCTAAGAAGCATTAGAACTTTACTGCTTCGATAGGTAGACATCCGGAAACGCTACTTGTTAGCCAGGAAGTGTGGCATTTACATTCTTCTGAAATGTAGACGAGGTATACATGACACTTCGCAATGAAGATTATATCTTATCATGAAACATAGATATGAGATCCGATATCCCGTCTTAAAAAACATGAGAACTCTAATGCTACGATACGTAGACATCTGCAAGCGCTATTTCCAAGCAAGGAAGTGTCGCATTTTAATTCTCTTGAAGTGAATGCGATGTATTCATAACATTTCACAATGAATACTATATCATATCATGAAACATAGAAATGAGATGCGATATCGCGATATATGAAGCATTATAACTCTATTGCTTCGATACGTAGACATCTGCAAACGCTATTTCCTAGGAAGGAAGAGTCGCATTTACATTCATTTTAAGTGAACACGAGGTATAAGTGACACTTCGCAATGAATAATAGATCTTATCATGAAACATAGAAATGGGATGCGATATCGTGTTTTAAGAAGCATTAGAGCTCTATTGCTTCGATACATAGACATCTGCAAACGCTGTTTCCTAGAAAGAAAGTGTCGCATTTACATTCATTTGAAGTGTATGCGAGGTATACAGGACACATCGCAATGAATAATATATCTTATCATGAAACATGTACTGAGATGCGATATACCTTTTTAAGTAGCATTAGAACCCCATTGCTTCCGTACGTAGCCATCTGCAAACGCTATTTCCTAGCAAGGAAGTGTCGCATTTACATTCGTTTGAAGTGTAGACGAGAATACATGACACTTCGCAATGAATATTATATCTTATCTGGAAACACAGAAGTGAGATGCGATATCGAGTACTAACTAGCATTAGAAATCTATTGCCTCGATACGTAGACATCTGCAAACACTATTTCCTAGGAAGGAAGTGTCGCATTTACATTCATTTTAAGTGAATACGAGCTATAAGTGACACTTCGCAATGAATAATAGGTCTTATCATGAAACATAGAAATGAGATGCGATATCGTGGTTTAAGAAGCTTTAGAACTCTATTGCTTCGATACGTGGACATTTGCAAACGCTATTACCTATCAAGGAAGTATCGCATTTACATTCTTTTGATGCGAGTACGAGGAATACATGACATTTCGCAGTGAATATTATATCTTGTCATGAAACATAGAAATGAGATGCGGTATCCCGTTTTAAGAAGTAATAGAACTCTATTGCTTCAGTACGGAGATATCTGCAAACGCTATTTCCTAGCAAGGAAGTGTCGCATTTACATTCTTTTGAAGTGAATGCGAGGTATACCTAAGTCTCCACAATGAATATTATATCTTATCATGAAACATAGGAATGTGATGCTATATCGCGATACAAAAAGCATTAGAACTCTGTTGTTTCGATACGGAGACATCTGCAAACGCAATTTCCAAGCAAGGAAGTGTCGCATTTACATTCATCTGAAGTGTGTCCGAGGTATACATAACACTTCGCAATGAATATTGTATCTTATCATGAAACATAGAAATGGGATGCGATATCGCGTTTTAAGAAGCATTAGAACTCTATTTCTTCGATAAGTAGACATCTGGAAACGTAATTTCCTAGAGAGGAAGTGTCGCATTTACATTCTTTTGAAGTGAATACGAGGTCTACATATCACTCCACAATGCAAATTATATCTTATCGTGAAACATAGAAATGAGATGCGATATCGCGTTTTAATAAGCATTAGAACTCTATTGCTACGACAGGTAGTCATCAGCAAACGCTATTTCCTAGCAAGGAAGTGTCGGCTTTACATTCTTTTGAAGTGTAGACGAGAATACATGACAATCCGCAATGAATATTATATCTTATCATGAGACATCGAAATGAGATGCGATATCGCGTTTTGAGAAGCATTAGAACTCTATTGCTACGATACGTAGACACTTGCGAACGCTACTTTCTAGCATGGAAGTGTCGGATTTACATTCTTTTGAAGCGAATGCGAGGTATACATAACATTGCACAATGAATACTATATCATATCATGAAACATGGAAATGTGATGCGGTATAGCTATATAAGAAGCACTAGAACCCTATTGCTTCGATACGGAGACATCTGCAAACGCTATTCCCTAGCATGGAAGTGTTGCATTTACATTATCTTGAAGTGAATACGAGGTATACATGACATTTCGCTATGAATATTATATCATATCATGAAACATACGATTGAGATGCGATATCCCGTTTTATGAAGCATTAGAACACTATTGCTTCGATACGTAGATTTCTGGAAACGCTATTTCCTAGCAAAGAAGTGTCGCATTTACATTATTTTGAAGAGAATACGAGGTATACATGGCACTTCGCAATGAATATTATATCTTATCATGAAACATAGAAATGAGATGCGATGCCGCGTTTTAAGAAGTGTTAGAACGCTATCGCTACGATACGAAGATATAAGCAAACGCTATTTCCTAGAAAGGAAGTGTCGCATTTGCATTCATTTGAAGTGAATACGAGCTATAAGTGAAACTTCGCAATGAATAATAGATCTTATCATGAAACATAGAAATGGGATGCGATATCGTGTTTTAAGAAGCATTAGAGCTCTATTGCTTCGATACATAGACATCTGCAAACGCTGTTTCCTAGAAAGAAAGTGTCGCATTTACATTCATTTGAAGTGTATGCGAGGTATACATGACACATCGCAATGAATAATATATCTTATCATGAAACATGTACTGAGATGCGATATACCTTTTTAAGTAGCATTAGAACCCCATTGCTTCCGTACGTAGCCATCTGCAAACGCTATTTCCTAGCAAGGAAGTGTCGCATTTACATTCGTTTGAAGTGTAGACGAGAATACATGACACTTCGCAATGAATATTATATCTTATCTGGAAACACAGAAGTGAGATGCGATATCGAGTACTAACTAGCATTAGAAATCTATTGCCTCGATACGTAGACATCTGCAAACACTATTTCCTAGGAAGGAAGTGTCGCATTTACATTCATTTTAAGTGAATACGTGCTATAAGTGACACTTCGCAATGAATAATAGGTCTTATCATGAAACATAGAACTGAGATGCGATATCGTGGTTTAAGAAGCTTTAGAACCCTATTGCTTCGATACGTGGACATTTGCAAACGCTATTACCTAGGAAGGAAGTGTCGCATTTACATTCTATTGAAGTGAATGCGAGGTATACCTAAGTCTCCACAATGAATATTATATCTTATCATGAAACATAGGAATGTGATGCGATATCGCGATATAAAAAGCATTAGAACTCTGTTGCTTCGATACGGAGACATCTGCAAACGCAATTTCCAAGCAAGGAAGTGTCGCATTTGCATTCTTTTGAAGTGAATCCGAGGTATACGTGACACTTCTCAATGAATTTTATATCTTATCATGAAACATAGATATGAGATGCGATATCCCGTCCTTAAAAGCATGAGAACTCTAATGCTACGATACGTAGCCATCTGCAAACGCTATTTCCCAGCAAGGAAGTGTCGCATTTACATTCTTCTGAAGTGTAAACGAGAGTACATGTCACTTCGCAATGAATATTATATCTTATCTTGAAACATAGAAGTGAGATGCGATGTCGGGTTCTAACTAGCATTAGAACTCTATTGCTACGATACGTAGACACCTGCAAACGCTATTTCCTAACAAGGAAGTGTCGCATTTACATTCATCTGAAGTGTGTCCGAGGTATACATAACACTTCGCAATGAATATGGTATCTTATCATGAAACATAGAAATGGGATGCGATATCGCGATATATGAAGCATTAGAACTCTATTGCTTCGATACGTAGACATCTGCAAACGCTATTTCCTAGCATGGAAGTGTCGGATTTACATTCTTTTGAGGCGAATGCGAGGTATACGTAACACTTCGCATTGAATATTGTATCTTATCATGAGACATAGAAATGAGATGCGATATCACGTTTTGAGTAGCATTAGATCTCTATTTCTTCGATACGTAGACATCTGCAAACGCTATTTCCTATCAAGGAAGTGTCACATTTACATTCTTTTGAAGTGAATGCGAGGTATACATAACTCTTCGCAATGAATATTATATCTTATCATGAAACATGGAAATATGATGCGGTATAGCTATATAAGAAGCACTAGAACCCTATTGCTTCAATACGGAGACATCTGCAAACGCTATTCCCTAGCATGGAAGAGTCGCATTTACATTATCTTGAAGTGAATACGAGGTATACATGACATTTCGCTATGAATATTATATCATATCATGAAACATACGATTGAGATGCGATATCCCGTTTTTTGAAGCATTAGAACTCTATTGCTTCGATTCGTAGATTTCTGGAAACGCTATTTCCTAGCATGGAAGTGTCGCACTTACATTCTTTAGAGGTGAATACGAGGTATACATGACACTTCGCAATAAATATTATATTTTATCATGAAGCGTAGAAATGAGATGCGATATCGCGTTTTGAGAAGCATTAGAACACTATTGCTTCGAAACGTAGACATCTGCAAGCGCTATTTCCTAGCAAGGAAGATTCGCATTTACATTCTTTTGAAGTGAATACGAGGTATACATGACACTTCGCAATGAATATTATATCTTATCATGAAACATAGAAGAGAGATGCGATATCGCGTTCTAAGAAGCATTAGAACTCTATGGCCTCGATGCGGAGACATCTGCAAACGCTATTTCCTAACAAGCAATAGTCGCATTTACATTCTTTTGAAATGAATTCGAGGTTTACACGGCACTTCGGAATGAATATTATAACTTATCACGAAACATAAAAATGAGATGCGATATCGCGATCAAAGAAGCATTAGAACTCTATTGCTACGATACGTGGGCATCTGCAAACGCTATGCTCTAGCAAGGAATAGTCGCATTTACATTCTTTTGATGTGAATGCGAGGTATACATGACACTTCGCAATGAATATTATATCTTATTTTGAAACATAGAAATGAGATGCGATGTCGCGATCTAAGAAGCATTAGAACTCTATTGCCTCGACGCGTAGACATCTGCAGACGCTATTTCCTAGCATGGAAGTGTCGCATTTTCATTCTTTTGTAGTGAATGCGAGGTATACATGACACTTCGCAATGAATATTATATCTTATCATGAAACATAGAAGAGAGATGCGATATCGCGTTTTAAGAAGCATTAGTACTATATGGCATCGATGCGGAGACATCAGCAAACGCTATTTCCTAGCATGGAAGTGTCGCACTTACATTCTTTTGAAGCGAATACGAGGCATACATGACACTTCGCAATGAATATTAGATCTTATCATGAAACATAGAAATGAGATGCGATATCGCGTTTTAAGAAGTATCAGAACGCTATTGCTACGATACGAAGATATCAGCAAACGCTATTTCCTAGAATGGAAGTGTCGCATTTACATTCATTTGAAGTGAATGCGAGCTATAAGTGAAACTTCGCAATGAATATTATATCTTATCATGAAAGAGAGAAATGAGATGCGATATCGCGTTTTAGGAAGCGTTAGAACTCTATTGCTACGATACGTAGACCTCTGCAAACGCTATTTCCTAGCAAGGAAGTGGCGCATTTGCATTCTTTTGAAGTGAATACGAGGTATACATGACACTTCGCAATGAATATTATATCTTATCATGAAGTATAGAAATGAGATGCAATATCGCGTTTTGAGAAGCATTAGAACACTATTGCTTCGAAACGTAGACATCTGCAAGCGCTTTTCCTAGCAAGGAAGATTCGCATTTACATTCTTTTGAAGTGAATACGAGGTATACATGACACTTCGCAATGAATATTATATCATATCTTGAAGCATAGAAATGAGATGCGATATCGCGTTTTGAGAAGCATTAGAACACTATTGCTTCGAAACGTAGACATCTGCAAGCGCTTTTCCCAGCAAGGAAGATTCGCATTTACATTCTCTTGAAGTGAATACGAGGTATACATGACACTTCGCAATGAATATTATATCATATCATGAAGCATAGAAATGAGAAGCGATATCGCGTTTTGAGAAGCATTAGAACACTATTGCTTCGAAACGTAGACATCTGCAAGCGCTTTTCCTAGCAAGGAAGATTCGCATTTACATTCTTTTGATGTGAATACGAGGTATACATGACACTTCGCAATGAATATTATATCTTATCATGAAACATAGAAGAGAGATGCGATATCGCGTTCTAAGAAGCATTAGAACTCTATGGCCTCGATGCGGAGACATCTGCAAACGCTATTTCCTAGCATGGAAGTGTCGCACTTACATTCTTTTGAAGTGAATGCGATGTATACATGACACTTCGCAGTGAATATTATATCTTATCATGAATCATGGAAATGAGATGCGATATCGCGTTTTAAGAAGCATTAGAAGTCTATGGCCTCGATGCGGAGACATCTGCAAACTCTACTTCCTAGCATGGAAGTGTCGCACTTACATTCTTTTGAAGTGAATACGAGGTACACTTGACATTTCGCAATGAATATTATATCTTATCACGAAACATATATGTGGGATGCGATATCGCGATTTATGTAGCATTAGAACTCTGTTGCTACGATACGTAGACATCTGCAAACGCTATTTGCTAGCAAGCAATAGTCGCATTTACTTCCTTTTGATGTGAATACGAGGTGTACATGACACTTCGCAATGAACATTATATCTTATATTGAAACATAGAAATGAGATGCGACATCGCGTTTTGAGTAGCATTAGATCTCTATTTCTTCGATACGTAGACATCTGCAAACGCTATTTCCTATCAAGGAAGTGTCACATTTACATTCTTTTGAAGTGAATGCGAGGTATACATAACACTTCGCAATGAATATTATATCTTATCATAAAACATGGAAATGTGATGCGGTATAGCTATATAAGAAGCACTAGAACCCTATTGCTTCGATACGGAGACATCTGCAAAGGCTATTCCCTAGCATGGAAGTGTCGCATTTACATTATCTTGAAGTGAATACGAGGTATACATGACATTTCCCTATGAATATTATATCATATCATGAAACATACGATTGAGATGCGATATCCCGTTTTTTGAAGCATTAGAACTCTATTGCTTCGATACGTAGATTTCTGGAAACGCTATTTCCTAGCATGGAAGTGTCGCACTTACATTCTTTAGAGGTGAATACGAGGTATACATGACACTTCGCAATAAATATTATATTTTATCATGAAGCGTAGAAATGAGATGCGATATCGCGTTTTGAGAAGCATTAGAACACTATTGCTTCGAAACGTAGACATCTGCAAGCGCTATTTCCTAGCAAGGAAGATTCGCATTTACATTCTTTTGAAGTGAATACGAGGTATACATGACACTTCGCAATGAATATTATATCTTATCATGAAACATAGAAGAGAGATGCGATATCGCGTTCTAAGAAGCATTAGAACTCTATGGCCTCGATGCGGAGACATCTGCAAACGCTATTTCCTAGCATGGAAGTTTCGCACTTACATTCTTTTGAAGTGAATACGATGTACACATGACACTTCGCAATGAATATTATATCTTATCACGAAACATATAAATGAGGTGTCATATCGCGATTGAAGTAGCATCAGAACGCTATTGCTACGATACGTAGACATCTGAATACACTATTTCCTAGCAAGAAAGTGTCGCATTTACATTCTTTTGAAGTGAATACGAGGTGTACATGGCACCTCGCAGTGAATATTATATCTTATCACGAAACATAGAAATTAGATGCGATATCGCGTTGTAAGAAGCATTAAAAATCTATGGCCTCGATGCGGAGACATCTGCAAACGCTATTTCCTAACAAGCAATAGTCGCATTTACATTCTTTTGAAATGAATTCGAGGTTTACACGGCACTTCGGAATGAATATTATAACTTATCACGAAACATAAAAATGAGATGCGATATCGCGATCAAAGAAGCATTAGAACTCTATTGCTACGATACGTGGGCATCTGCAAACGCTATGCTCTAGCAAGGAATAGTCGCATTTACATTCTTTTGATGTGAATGCGAGGTATACATGACACTTCGCAATGAATATTATATCTTATATTGAAACATAGAAATGAGATGCGATGTCGCGATCTAAGAAGCATTAGAACTCTATTGCCTCGACGCGTAGACATCTGCAGACGCTATTTCCTAGCATGGAAGTGTCGCATTTTCATTCTTTTGTAGTGAATGCGAGGTATACATGACACTTCGCAATGAATATTATATCTTATCATGAAACATAGAAGAGAGATGCGATATCGCGTTTTAAGAAGCATTAGAACTATATGGCATCGATGCGGAGACATCAGCAAACGCTATTTCCTAGCATGGAAGTGTCGCACTTACATTCTTTTGAAGCGAATACGAGGCATACATGACACTTCGCAATGAATATTAGATCTTATCATGAAACATAGAAATGAGATGCGATATCGCGTTTTAAGAAGTATCAGAACGCTATTGCTACGATACGAAGATATCAGCAAACGCTATTTCCTAGAATGGAAGTGTCGCATTTACATTCATTTGAAGTGAATGCGAGCTATAAGTGAAACTTCGCAATGAATATTATATCTTATCATGAAAGAGAGAAATGAGATACGATATCGCGTTTTAGGAAGCGTTAGAACTCTATTGCTACGATACGTAGACCTCTGCAAACGCTATTTCCTAGCAAGGAAGTGGCGCATTTGCATTCTTTTGAAGTGAATACGAGGTATACATGACACTTCGCAATGAATATTATATCTTATCATGAAGTATAGAAATGAGATGCAATATCGCGTTTTGAGAAGCATTAGAACACTATTGCTTCGAAACGTAGACATCTGCAAGCGCTTTTCCTAGCAAGGAAGATTCGCATTTACATTCTTTTGAAGTGAATACGAGGTATACATGACACTTCGCAATGAATATTATATCATATCTTGAAGCATAGAAATGAGATGCGATATCGCGTTTTGAGAAGCATTAGAACACTATTGCTTCGAAACGTAGACATCTGCAAGCGCTTTTCCCAGCAAGGAAGATTCGCATTTACATTCTCTTGAAGTGAATACGAGGTATACATGACACTTCGCAATGAATATTATATCATATCATGAAGCATAGAAATGAGAAGCGATATCGCGTTTTGAGAAGCATTAGAACACTATTGCTTCGAAACGTAGACATCTGCAAGCGCTTTTCCTAGCAAGGAAGATTCGCATTTACATTCTTTTGATGTGAATACGAGGTATACATGACACTTCGCAATGAATATTATATCTTATCATGAAACATAGAAGAGAGATGCGATATCGCGTTCTAAGAAGCATTAGAACTCTATGGCCTCGATGCGGAGACATCTGCAAACGCTATTTCCTAGCATGGAAGTGTCGCACTTACATTCTTTTGAAGTGAATGCGATGTATACATGACACTTCGCAGTGAATATTATATCTTATCATGAATCATGGAAATGAGATGCGATATCGCGTTTTAAGAAGCATTAGAAGTCTACGGCCTCGATGCGGAGACATCTGCAAACTCTACTTCCTAGCATGGAAGTGTCGCACTTACATTCTTTTGAAGTGAATACGAGGTACACTTGACATTTCGCAATGAATATTATATCTTATAACGAAACATATATGTGGGATGCGATATCGCGATTTAAGTAGCATTAGAACTCTGTTGCTACGATACGTAGACATCTGCAAACGCTATTTGCTAGCAAGCAATAGTCGCATTTACTTTCTTTTGATGTGAATACGAGGTGTACATGACACTTCGCAATGAACATTATATCTTATATTGAAACATAGAAATGAGATGCGATATCGCGATTTAAGTAGCATTGGAACCCTTTGGCTACGATACGTAAACATCTGAATACGCCATTTCCTAGCAAGGAAGTGTCGCATTTACATTCTATTGAAGTGAATGCGAGGTATACCTAAGTCTCCACAATGAATATTATATCTTATCATGAAACATAGGAATGTGATGCGACATCGCGATATAAAAAGCATTAGAACTCTGTTGCTTCGATAGGGAGACATCTGCAAACGCAATTTCCAAGCAAGGAAGTGTCGCATTTGCATTCTTCTGAAGTGAATCCGAGGTATACGTGACACTTCTCAATGAATTTTATATCTTATCATGAAACATAGATATGAGATGCGATATCCCGTCCTTAAAAGTATGAGAACTCTAATGCTACGATACGTAGCCATCTGCAAACGCTATTTCCCAGCAAGGAAGTGTCGCATTTACATTCTTCTGAAGTGTAAACGAGAGTACATGTCACTTCGCAATGAATATTATATCTTATCTTGAAACACAGAAGTGAGATGCGATGTCGGGTTCTAACTAGCATTAGAACTCTATTGCTACGATACTCAGACACCTGCAAACGCTATTTCCTAACAAGGAAGTGTCGCACTTACATTCTTTTGAAGTGAATACGATGTACACATGACACTTCGCAATGAATATTATATCTTATCACGAAGCATATAAATGAGGTGTCATATCGCGATTGAAGTAGCATTAGAACGCTATTGCTACGTTACGTAGACATCTGCAAACGCTATTTCCTAGCAAGCAATAGTCGCATTTACTTTCTCTTGTAGTGGATACGAGGTGTACTTGACACTTCGCAATGAATATTATATCTGATAATGAAACATTGAAGTGAGATGCGATATCGAGTTTTAAGAAGCATTAGAACTCTATCTTCCCGATGCGTAGACATCTGCAGACGCTATTTCCTAGCAAGGAAGTGTCGCATCTACATTGGTTTGGACTGAATTGGAGGTGTGCATGACACTTCGCAATGAATATTATATCTTATCACGAAACATAGAAATGAAATGCGACACCTCGTTTTAAGAAGCACTGGGACTCTATTGCCTCAATGCGGAGATATCTGCAAGGGCTATTTCCTAGCATGGAAATGTCGCATTTGGATTCTTTTGAAGTGAATTCGAGGTATACATGACACTTCGGAATGAATATTATAACTTATCACGAAACATAGAAATGAGATGCGATATCGCGATCTAAGCAGCATTAGAACACTATTGCTACGATACGTAGGCATCTGCAAACGCCATTTCCTAACAACGAATAGTCGCATTTACATTCTTTTGAAGTGAATACGAGGTATACATGACACTTCGCAATGAATATTGTATCTTATCATGAAGCATAGAAATGAGATGCGATATCGCGTTTTGAGAAGCATTAGAACACTGTTGCTACGAAACGTAGACATCTGCAAGCGCTATTTCCTAGCAAGGAAGATTCGCATTCACATTCTTTTGAAGTGAATACGAGATATACATGACACTTCGCAATGAATATTATATCTTATCATGAAGCATAGAAATGAGATGTGATATCGCGTTTTGAGAAGCATTAGAACTCCATTGCTACGATACGTAGACATCTGCAAACGCTATTCCCTAGCAAGGAAGATTCGCATTTACATTCGTTTGGAGTGAATACGAGGTATACATGACAGTTCGCAATGAACATTACATCTTATCATGTAACATATAAGTGAGATGCGATATCGCGTCATAAGAAGCATTAGAACCCTATTGCCTCGTTGTGGAGATATCTGCATACGCTATTTCCTAGCATGGAAGTGCCGCATTTACATTCTTTTGAAGTGAATTCGAGGTACACATGACACTTCGGAATTAATATTATAACTTATCATGAAACATAGAAATGAGATGCGATGTCGCGATCCAGGAAGCATTAGAACCCTATTGCTACGATACTCAGGCTTCTGCAAACGCTATTTCCTAGCAAGGAAGTGTCGCATTTACATTCTTTTGAAGTGAATACGAGGTATACATGACACTTCGCAATGAACATTATGTCTAATCATGAAACAGAGAAATGAAATGCGGCATCTCGTTTTAAGAAGCACTAGAACTCTATTGCTTCGATACGTAGACATATGCAAGCGCTATTTCCTAGCAAGGAAGATTCGCATTTACATTCTTTTGAAGTGAATACGAGGTATACATGACACTTCGCAATGAATATTATATCTTATCATGAAACATAGAAGAGAGATGCGATATCGCGTTCTAAGAAGCATTAGAACTCTATGGCCTCGATGCGGAGACATCTGCAAACGCTATTTCCTAGCATGGAAGTTTCGCACTTACATTCTTTTGAAGTGAATACGATGTACACATGACACTTCGCAATGAATATTATATCTTATCACGAAACATATAAATGAGGTGTCATATCGCGATTGAAGTAGCATCAGAACGCTATTGCTACGATACGTAGACATCTGAATACACTATTTCCTAGCAAGAAAGTGTCGCATTTACATTCTTTTGAAGTGAATACGAGGTGTACATGGCACCTCGCAGTGAATATTATATCTTATCACGAAACATAGAAATTAGATGCGATATCGCGTTGTAAGAAGCATTAAAAATCTATGGCCTCGATGCGGAGACATCTGCAAACGCTATTTCCTAACAAGCAATAGTCGCATTTACATTCTTTTGAAATGAATTCGAGGTTTACACGGCACTTCGGAATGAATATTATAACATATCACGAAACATAAAAATGAGATGCGATATCGCGATCAAAGAAGCATTAGAACTCTATTGCTACGATATGTGGGCATCTGCAAACGCTATGCTCTAGCAAGGAATAGTCGCATTTACATTCTTTTGATGTGAATGCGAGGTATACATGACACTTCGCAATGAATATTATATCTTATATTGAAACATAGAAATGAGATGCGATGTCGCGATCTAAGAAGCATTAGAACTCTATTGCCTCGACGCGTAGACATCTGCAGACGCTATTTCCTAGCATGGAAGTATCGCATTTTCATTCTTTTGTAGTGAATGCGAGGTATACATGACACTTCGCAATGAATATTATATCTTATCATGAAACATAGAAGAGAGATGCGATATCGCGTTTTAAGAAGCATTAGAACTATATGGCATCGATGCGGAGACATCAGCAAACGCTATTTCCTAGCATGGAAGTGTCGCACTTACATTCTTTTGAAGCGAATACGAGGCATACATGACACTTCGCAATGAATATTAGATCTTATCATGAAACATAGAAATGAGATGCGGTATCGCGTTTTAAGAAGTATCAGAACGCTATTGCTACGATACGAAGATATCAGCAAACGCTATTTCCTAGAATGGAAGTGTCGCATTTACATTCATTTGAAGTGAATGCGAGATATAAGTGAAACTTCGCAATGAATATTATATCTTATCATGAAAGAGAGAAATGAGATGCGATATCGCGTTTTAGGAAGCGTTAGAACTCTATTGCTACGATACGTAGACCTCTGCAAACGCTATTTCCTAGCAAGGAAGTGGCGCATTTGCATTCTGTTGAAGTGAATACGAGGTATACATGACACTTCGCAATGAATATTATATCTTATCATGAAGTATAGAAATGAGATGCAATATCGCGTTTTGAGAAGCATTAGAACACTATTGCTTCGAAACGTAGACATCTGCAAGCGCTTTTCCTAGCAAGGAAGATTCGCATTTACATTCTTTTGAAGTGAATACGAGGTATACATGACACTTCGCAATGAATATTATATCATATCTTGAAGCATAGAAATGAGATGCGATATCGCGTTTTGAGAAGCATTAGAACACTATTGCTTCGAAACGTAGACATCTGCAAGCGCTTTTCCCAGCAAGGAAGATTCGCATTTACATTCTCTTGAAGTGAATACGAGGTATACATGACACTTCGCAATGAATATTATATCATATCATGAAGCATAGGAATGAGAAGCGATATCGCGTTTTGAGAAGCATTAGAACACTATTGCTTCGAAACGTCGACATCTGCAAGCGCTTTTCCTAGCAAGGAAGATTCGCATTTACATTCTTTTGATGTGAATACGAGGTATACATGACACTTCGCAATGAATATTATATCTTATCATGAAACATAGAAGAGAGATGCGATATCGCGTTCTAAGAAGCATTAGAACTCTATGGCCTCGATGCGGAGACATCTGCAAACGCTATTTCCTAGCATGGAAGTGTCGCACTTACATTCTTTTGAAGTGAATGCGATGTATACATGACACTTCGCAGTGAATATTATATCTTATCATGAATCATGGAAATGAGATGCGATATCGCGTTTTAAGAAGCATTAGAAGTCTATGGCCTCGATGCGGAGACATCTGCAAACTCTACTTCCTAGCATGGAAGTGTCGCACTTACATTCTTTTGAAGTGAATACGAGGTACACTTCACATTTCGCAATGAATATTATATCTTATCACGAAACATATATGTGGGATGCGATATCGCGATTTAAGTAGCATTAGAACTCTGTTGCTACGATACGTAGACATCTGCAAACGCTATTTGCTAGCAAGCAATAGTCGCATTTACTTTCTTTTGATGTGAATACGAGGTGTACATGACACTTCGCAATGAACATTATATCTTATATTGAAACATAGAAATGAGATGCGATATCGCGATTTAAGTAGCATTGGAACCCTTTGGCTACGATACGTAAACATCTGAATACGCCATTTCCTAGCAAGGAAGTGTCGAATTTACATTCTATTGAAGTGAATGCGAGGTATACCTAAGTCTCCACAATGAATATTATATCTTATCATGAAACATAGGAATGTGATGCGACATCGCGATATAAAAAGCATTAGAACTCTGTTGCTTCGATAGGGAGACATCTGCAAACGCAATTTCCAAGCAAGGAAGTGTCGCATTTGCATTCTTTTGAAGTGAATCCGAGGTATACGTGACACTTCTCAATGAATTTTATATCTTATCATGAAACATAGATATGAGATGCGATATCCCGTCCTTAAAAGCATGAGAACTCTAATGCTACGATACGTAGCCATCTGCAAACGCTATTTCCCAGCAAGGAAGTGTCGCATTTACATTCTTCCGAAGTGTAAACGAGAGTACATGTCACTTCGCAATGAATATTATATCTTATCTTGAAACACAGAAGTGAGATGCGATGTCGGGTTCTAACTAGCATTAGAACTCTATTGCTACGATACGTAGACACCTGCAAACGCTATTTCCTAACAAGGAAGTGTCGCATTTACATTCATCTGAAGTGTGTCCGAGGTATACATAACACTTCGCAATGAATATTGTATCTCATCATGAAACATAGAAATGGGATGCGATATCGCGATATATGAAGCATTAGAACCCTATTGCTTCGATACGGAGACATCTGCAAAGGCTATTCCCTAGCATGGAAGTGTCGCATTTACATTATCTTGAAGTGAATACGAGGTATACATGGCATTTCGCTATGAATATTATATCATATCATGAAACATACGATTGAGATGCGATATCCCGTTTTTTGAAGCATTAGAACTCTATTGCTTCGATACGTAGATTTCTGGAAACGCTATTTCCTAGCATGGAAGTGTCGCACTTACATTCTTTAGAGGTGAATACGAGGTATACATGACACTTCGCAATAAATATTATATTTTATCATGAAGCATAGAAATGAGATGCGATATCGCGTTTTGAGAAGCATTAGAACACTATTGCTTCGAAATGTAGACATCTGCAAGCGCTATTTCCTAGCAAGGAAGATTCGCATTTGCATTCTTTTGAAGTGAATACGAGGTATACATGACACTTCGCAATGAATATTATATCTTATCATGAAACATAGAAGAGAGATGCGATATCGCGTTTTAAGAAGCATTAGAAGTCTATGGCCTCGATGCGGAGACATCTGCAAACGCTATTTCCTAGCACGGAAGTGTCGCACTTACATTCTTTTGAAGTGGATACGAGGTATACATGACATTTCGCAATGATTATTATATCTTATCACGAAACATCTAAGTGGGATGCGATATCGCGATTTAAGTAGCATTAGAACTCTATTGCTACGATACGTAGACATCTGCAAACGCTATTTCCTAGCAAGCAATAGTCGCATTTACTTTCTTTTGAAGTGAATACGAGGTGTACATGACACTTCGGAATGAATATTATATCTTATCATGAAATATAGAAGTGAGATGCGATATCGCGTTTTAAGAAGCATTAGAACCCTATTGCTACGATACGTACAGAACTGAATAAGCTATTTCCTAGCAAGGAAGTGTTGCATTTACATTGGTTTGGAGAGAATACGAGGTATACATGACACTTCGCAATGAATATTATATCTTATCACGAAACATATAAATGAGGTGTCATATCGCGATTGAAGTAGCATTAGAAAGCTATTGCTACGTTACGTAGACATCTGCAAACGCTATTTCCTAGCAAGCAATAGTCGCATTTACTTTCTCTTGTAGTGGATACGAGGTGTACTTGACACTTCGCAATGAATATTATATCTGATAATGAAACATTGAAGTGAGATGCGATATCGAGTTTTAAGAAGCATTAGAACTCTATCTCCCCGATGCGTAGACATCTGCAGACGCTATTTCCTAGCAAGGAAGTGTCGCATCTACATTGGTTTGGACTGAATTGGAGGTGTGCATGACACTTCGCAATGAATATTATATCTTATCACGAAACATAGAAATGAAATGCGACACCTCGTTTTAAGAAGCACTGGGACTCTATTGCCTCAATGCGGAGATATCTGCAAGGGCTATTTCCTAGCATGGAAATGTCGCATTTGGATTCTTTTGAAGTGAATTCGAGGTATACATGTCACTTCGGAATGAATATTATAACTTATCACGAAACATAGAAATGAGATGCGATATCGCGATCTAAGCAGCATTAGAACACTATTGCTACGATACGTAGGCATCTGCAAACGCTATTTCCTAACAACGAATAGTCGCATTTACATTCTTTTGAAGTGAATACGAGGTATACATGACACTTCGCAATGAATATTATATCTTATCATGAAGCATAGAAATGAGATGCGATATCGCGTTTTGAGAAGCATTAGAACACTGTTGCTACGAAACGTAGACATCTGCAAGCGCTATTTCCTAGCAAGGAAGATTCGCATTTACATTCTTTTGAAGTGAATACGAGATATACATGACACTTCGCAATGAATATTATATCTTATCATGAAGCATAGAAATGAGATGTGATATCGCGTTTTGAGAAGCATTAGAACTCCATTGCTACGATACGTAGACATCTGCAAACGCTATTTCCTAGCAAGGAAGATTCGCATTTACATTCGTTTGAAGTGAATACGAGGTATACATGACAGTTCGCAATGAACATTACATCTTATCATGTAACATATAAGTGAGATGCGATATCGCGTCTTAAGAAGCATTAGAACCCTATTGCCTCGTTGTGGAGATATCTGCATACGCTATTTCCTAGCATGGAAGTGCCGCATTTACATTCTTTTGAAGTGAATTCGAGGTATACATGACACTTCGGAATGAATATTATATCTTATCACGAAACATACCTATGAGATGCGATATCGCGTTTTAAGAAGCATTAGAACTCCATGGCCTCGATGCGGAGACATCTGCTAACGTTATTTCCTAGCATGGAAGTGTCGCACTTACATTCTTTTGAAGTGAATACGAGGTATACATGACACTTCGCAATGAATATTATATCTTATCACGAAACATATAAATGAGATGCGATATCGCGATTTATGTAGCATTAGAACTCTATTGCTACGATACGTAGACATCTGCAAACGCTATTTCCTAGCAAGCAATAGTCGCACTTACATTCTTTTGAAGTGAATACGAGGTATACATGACACTTCGCAATGAATATTATATCTTATAATGAAACACAGAAGAGAGATGCGATATCGCGTTGTAAGAAGCATTAAAACTCTATGGCCTCTATGCGGAGACATCTGCAAACGCTATTTCCTAGCATGGAAGTGTCGCACATACATTCTTTTGAAGTGAATTCGAGGTACACATGACACTTCGGAATTAATATTATAACTTATCATGAAACATAGAAATGAGATGCGATGTCGCGATCCAGGAAGCATTAGAACCCTATTGCTACGATACTCAGGCTTCTGCAAACGCTATTTCCTAGCAGGGAAGTGTCGCATTTACATTCGTTTGGAGTGAATACGAGGTATACATGACACTTCGCAATGAATATTATATCTTATCACCAAACATAGAAATGAAATGTGACGTCTCGTTTTAAGAAGCATTAGGACTCTCTTGCTACAATCGTAGACATCTGCAAACGCTATTTCCTAGGATGGAAACGTCGCATTTACATTCTCTTGAAGTGAATACGAGGTATACATGATACTTCGCAATGAATATTATATCTTATCACGAAACATATAAATGAGATGCGATATCGCGATTTAAGTAGCATTAGAACTCTTTTGCTACGATACGTAGACATCTGCAAACGCTATTTCATAGCAAGGAATAGTCGCATTTACATTCTTATGAAGTGAGTACGAGGTATACATGACACTTCGCAATGAATATTATATCTTATCATGAAACAGGGAAATGAGGTGCGACATCACGTTTTAAGAAGCATTGGAACTCTATTGTTACGTAACTTAGACATCCGGAAACGCTATTTCCTAGCAAGTAAGTGTCGCATTTACATTCTTTTGAAGCGAATACGAGATATACATCACATTTCGCAATGGATATTATGTCTTATCATGAAACATAGAAATGAGATGCGATATCGCGTTTTATGACACATTAGAACTCTATTGCTACGATACGTAGACATCTGCAAACGCTATTTCCTAGCAAGGAAGTGTCGCATTTACATTCTTTTGAAGTGAATACGAGGTATACATGACACTTCGCAATGAACATTATGTCTAATCATGAAACAGAGAAATGAAATGCGGCATCTCGTTTTAAGAAGCACTAGAACTCTATTGCTTCGATACGTAGACATATGCAAGCGCTATTTCCTACCATGGAAGTGTCGCATTTACATTCTCTTGAAGCGAATACCAGGTATACATGACACTTCGCAATGGATATTATATCTTATCATGAATCAAAGAAACGAGATGCGATATCTCGTTTTAGGATGCATTAGATCTCTATTGCTACGGTACGTAGGCATCTGCAGTCGCTATTTCCTAGTAAGTATGTGTCGCATTTACATTTATTTGAAGTGAATACGAGGTATACATAACACTTCGCAGTGAACATTATGTCTTATCATGAAACATCGGAATGAGGTGCTATATCGCGTTATGAGACGCATTAGAACTCTATTGCTAATATACGTAGACATCTGCAAACTCTATTTCCTAGCAAGGAAATGTCGCACTTACATTCCATTGAAGTGAATACGAGGTATACATAACACTCCACAATGAATATTATATCTTATTACGAAACGTAGAAATGAAATGCGACATCTCGTTTTAAGAAGCGTTAGAACTCTATTGCTACGATACGTAGAAATCTGCAAACGCTATATCCTAGCTAGGAAGTGTCGCATTTACATTCTTTTGAAGTGAAATCGAGGTATACATGACACTTCGCAATGAATATTATATCTTATCATGAAACATAGGAATGAGTTGCGATATCGCGTTTTGAGAAGCATTAAAGTTCTATTGCTACGATAAGTAGACATCTGCAAACAATATTTCCTAGCAAGGAAGTGTCGCATTTACATTCTTTTGATGTGAATACGAGTTATACATGACACTTCGCAATGAATATTATACCTTATCACGAAACATAGAAATGAGATGCGATATCGTGATTTAAGAAGCACTAGAACTCCATTGCTACGATACGTAGACATCTGCAAACAATATTTCCTAGCAAGGAAGTGTCGCACTTACATCCTTTCGAAGTGAATTCGAGGTATACATAACACTCCACAAAGAATATTATATCTTATTACGAAACATAGAAATGAAGTGCGACATCTCGTTTGTAGAAGCATTAGAACTCTATTGCTACGATACGTTCACATCTGCAAACAATATTTCCTAGCAAGGGAGTGTCGCACTTACATCCTTTTGAAGTGAATACGAGGTATTCATGACACTCCACAATGAATATTATATCTTATTACGGAACATTGAAATGAAATGCGACATCTCGTTTTAATAAGCATTAGAACACTATTGCTACGATACGTTGACATCTGCAAATGCTATTTCCTAGCATGGAAGTGTCGCATTTACATTCTGTTGAAGTGAGTACGATGTATACATGACACTTCGCAATAAATATTATATTTTATCATGAAACATAGAAGTGAGATGCGATATCGCGTTCTAAGAAGCATTAGAACACTATTGCTACGATACGTAGACATCTGCAAACACTATTTCCTAGCATGGATGTGTCGCATTTATATTCTTTTGAAGTGAATACGAGATATACATGACACTTCGCAGTGAATATTATATCTTATCATGAAACATAGAAATGAGATGCGATATCTCGTTTTAGGATGCATTACATCTCTATTGCTACGATACGTAGATATCTGCAAACCTTATTTCCTAGCAAGGAAGTGTCGCATTTACATACTTTTGAGGTAAATACGAGGTATCACGTCCGGTGAAACTATTTCCCGTTGCTCTGGAGGCTTTACGACACGAGCCTATTTTTCGGTAATTCGGTCCGCGGGAGCGCGTTAAGACCGGGTCCGACAATTTCGGCTGACGCGACACTAGCGAAAACACTCGCGATAATAAGGGAATGACCCTACCTTTCGATGACTTCTCTCTCGATTTGTACGTAGAAACGGCGTGGAGGATCTTTCGCTGGGATCGTAGCTGATTTCGTTCTGTTGGCTGCTACGGAAATCTCGATCAGTCGCCAGCGAAGAGGAGAACGGCGGTCGGAATTCAGCGATGATGCTGAATGTGGCAGAATCGGCGTGATGCGTCGTGGTGTCTGGATCGGAAGGTTCGACGGTCGCTTCGGAAAGCGGCTTCTGGGCTCGTGCGAAGGCAGGTCGCTGGTATACGAGAACTCGGACGGCGGTCTCAACGTCACAAAGCCGATTTCTATAGTCCTTTAATTTGATGAAGATCAACCCCAGTTGTATGGAAGAACCCGTGGAAGAATTCGTAATTAAATGTAATGTTAAAAGTAGAACTAGTATTATAAACACTTGATAAAATTAATGGAAGTGGAAATGGTAGACTTGCTAAAAGAACTTGTACTTGGATATAGTAATAGTAAAAACAAAATATATTCTAGGTTTAAAGTATACAAGAACTGGAATTATTCTAAGTCTAAGACTAAGTTAAAATGGAAATAGAAATACGATGCCTGAACCCCACATTGAGGTGGCTAACGATCTAGAACTAGAGGTTTCGACTCCTCGGTAGGAGATCTCGAGTCAGAGTGTGTGCTCTGGAGACGCGTCTCTGACCTCCTCGGTTCGCGGGGCGCTACGGTCGCGGACGCTCGTGGTAGGGAGATCGCGGTCCCGCGAGTGGGGGACTCGCGTCTCGAGGCGGAGAGCGCGCGGTCTAGCGAGTGGGGACCCGCGGCTCGTGGTGGGGCTAGCAGCGCAAGCCGCTGGCCGGACGCTTCTTACTTAGTGTAACTTAGATCTAGGAATTCTTATATATGCGTCATGACATGGTATGTATGTCCTAGCTTAGAAGTAATATATAGGTTCTATCAGATCCTGTTCCCGGAATTGGAAAAGACCCCATTCAGGTGATGGGCTGCGGCTACGTCTTCCTGCAGGACGGAATCCTCGGTGCGAGGGAGATAGGGCTGCCCGTCCTTGGTGCGGGCGAGATAGGTATACTCGGTGGTGCGAGTGAGACACTGGTGCCCGGTACGAGCGAGACATGTATACTCGGCGGTGCGAGTGAGGCAGCGGAACTCGGTGTGAGTGAGCGCGGGCAGGAATGCGCGCGCGAACACTTCCTGTTGCTGGTTCTGCAGGCGAGTTTGGCTGGTTGCATGCGTCCAGGGATTGATGCTGGGGGGTGCGAGGAGGTTGATGGGTGGCAGGCAGTACGCCTGACGTCACAAAATGCGACACTTCCTTTCTAGGAAATAGCGTATTCAGATGTGTACGTATCGTAGCAAGAGAGTTCTAATGCTTCTTAGATCGCGATATCGCATCCAATTTCCATGTTTCATGATAAGATATAATATTCATTGCGAAGTGTCATGTATACCTCGTATTCACTTCATAAGAATGTAAATGCGACTATTCCTTGCTATGAAATAGCGTTTGCAGATGTCTACGTATCGTAGCAAAAGAGTTCTAATGCTACTTAAATCGCGATATCGCATCTCATTTATATGTTTCTTGATAAGACATAATATTCATTGCGAAGTATCATGTATACCTCGTATTCACTTCAAGAGAATGTAAATGCGACGTTTCCATCCTAGGAAATAGCGTTTGCAGATGTCTACGATTGTAGCAAGAGAGTCCTAATGCTTCTTAAAACGAGACGTCACATTTCATTTCTATGTTTGGTGATAAGATATAATATTCATTGCGAAGTGTCATGTATACCTCGTATTCACTCCAAACGAATGTAAATGCGACACTTCCTTGCTAGGAAATAGCGTTTGCAGATGCCTGAGTATCGTAGCAATAGGGTTCTAATGCTTCCTGGATCGCGATATCGCATCTCATTTCTATGTTTCGTGATAAGTTATAATATTCATTCCGAAGTGTCATGTGTACCTCGAATTCACTTCAAAAGAATGTAAATGCGACACTTCCATGTTAGGAAATAGCGTTTGCAGATATCTCCGCATCGAGGCAATAGGGTTCTAATGCTTCGTAAAACGCGATGTCGCATCTCACTTCTATGTTACATGATAAGATATAATAATCATTGCGAAGTGTCATGTATACCTCGTATTCACTTCAAAAGAATGTAAATGCGAATCTTCCTTGCTAGGAAATAGCGTTTGCAGATGTCTATGTATCGTAGCAATAGAGTTCTAATGCTTCTCAAAACGCGATATCGCATCTCATTTCCATGCTTCGTGATAAAATATAATATTCATTGCGAAGTGTCATGTACACCACGTATTCACTACAAAAGAATGTAAATGCGACACTTCCATGCTAGGAAATAGCGCTTGCAGATGTCTATGTGTCATAGCAATAGAGATCTAATGCTTCTCAAAACGCGATATCGGATCTCATTTCTATGCTTCGTGATAGGATATAATATTCATTGCGAAGTGTCATGCACACCTCGTATTCACTACAAAAGAATGTAAATTTGACACTTCCATGCTAGGAAATAGCGTGTGCAGATGTCTCCACATCGAGGCCATAGAGTTTTAATGCTTCTTACAACGCGATATCGCATCTCTCTTCTATGTTTCATGATAAGATATAATATTCATTGCGAAGTGTCATGTATACCTCGTATTCACTTCATAAGAATGTAAATGCGACTATTCCTTGCTATGAAATAGCGTTTGCAGATGTCTACGTATCGTAGCAATAGAGTTCTACTGCTACTTAAATCGCGATATCGCATCTTATTTATATGTTTCGTGATAAGATATAATATTCATTGCGAAGTATCATGTATACCTCGTATTCACTTCAAGAGAATGTAAATGCGACACTTCCATGTTAGGAAATAGCGTTTGCAGATATCTCCGCATCGAGGCAATAGGGTTCTAATGCTTCGTAAAACGCGATGTCGCATCTCACTTCTATGTTACATGATAAGATATAATAATCATTGCGAAGTGTCATGTATACCTCGTATTCACTTCAAAAGAATGTAAATGCGAATCTTCCTTGCTAGGAAATAGCGTTTGCAGATGTCTATGTATCGTAGCAATAGAGTTCTAATGCTTCTCAAAACGCGATATCACATCTCATTTCCATGCTTCGTGATAAAATATAATATTCATTGCGAAGTGTCATGTACACCACGTATTCACTACAAAAGAATGTAAATGCGACACTTCCATGCTAGTAAATAGCGCTTGAAGATGTCTATGTGTCATAGCAATAGAGTTCTAATGCGTCTCAAAACGCGATATCGGATCTCATTTCTATGCTTCGTGATAGGATATAATATTCATTGCGAAGTGTCATGCACACCTCGTATTCACTGCAAAAGAATGTAAATGCGACACTTCCATGCTAGGAAATAGCGTCTGCAGGTGTCTACGCGTCGAGGCAATAGGGTTCCAATGCTTCGTAAAACGCGATGTCGCACCTCACTTCTAAGTTTCATGATAAGATATAATGTTCATTGCGAAGTGTCATGTATACCTCGTATTCACTTCAAAAGAATGTATGTGCGACACTTCCATGCTAGGAAATAGCGTTTGCAGATGTCTCCGCATAGAGGCCATAGAGTTTTAATGCTTCTTACAACGCGATATCGCATCTCTCTTCTGTGTTTCATTATAAGATATAATATTCATTGCGAAGTGTCATGTATACCTCGTATTCACTTCAAAAGAATGTAGATGCGACTATTGCTTGCTAGGAAATAGCGTTTGCAGATGTCTACGTATCGTAGCAATAGTGTTCTAATGCTACTTAAATCGCGATATCGCATCTCATTTATATGTTTCGTGATAAGATATAATATTCATTGCGAAGTGTCATGTATACCTCGTATTCACTTCAAAAGAATGCAAGTGCGACACTTCCATGCTAGGAAATAGCGTTAGCAGATGTCTCCGCATCGAGGCCATAGAGTTCTAATGCTTCTTAAATTGCGATATCGCATTTCTCTTCTATGTTTCATGATAAGATATAATATTCATTGCGAAGTGTCATGTATACCTCATGTTCACTTCAAAAGAATGTAAATGCGAATTTTCCTTGCTAGGAAATAGCGTTTGCTGATGTCTATGTATCGTAGCAATAGAGTTCTAATGCTTCTCAAAACGCGATATCGCATCTCATTTCCATGCTTCGTGATAAAATATAATATTCATTGCGAAGTGTCATGTACACCACGTATTCACTACAAAAGAATGTAAATGCGACACTTCCATGCTAGGAAATAGCGCTTGCAGATGTCTCCGCATAGAGGCCATAGAGTTTTAATGCTTCTTACAACGCGATATCGCATCTCTCTTCTGTGTTTCATTATAAGATATAATATTCATTGCGAAGTGTCATGTATACCTCGTATTCACTTCAAAAGAATGTAGATGCGACTATTGCTTGCTAGGAAATAGCGTTTGCAGATGTCTACGTATCGTAGCAATAGTGTTCTAATGCTACTTAAATCGCGATATCGCATCTCATTTATATGTTTCGTGATAAGATATAATATTCATTGCGAAGTGTCATGTATACCTCGTATTCACTTCAAAAGAATGTAAGTGCGACACTTCCATGCTAGGAAATAGCGTTAGCAGATGTCTCCGCATCGAGGCCATAGAGTTCTAATGCTTCTTAAATTGCGATATCGCATTTCTCTTCTATGTTTCATGATAAGATATAATATTCATTGCGAAGTGTCATGTATACCTCATGTTCACTTCAAAAGAATGTAAATGCGAATTTTCCTTGCTAGGAAATAGCGTTTGCTGATGTCTATGTATCGTAGCAATAGAGTTCTAATGCTTCTCAAAACGCGATATCGCATCTCATTTCCATGCTTCGTGATAAAATATAATATTCATTGCGAAGTGTCATGTACACCACGTATTCACTACAAAAGAATGTAAATGCGACACTTCCATGCTAGGAAATAGCGCTTGCAGATGTCTATGTGTCGTAGCAATAGTGTTCTAATGCTTCTCAAAAAGCGATATCGTATCCCATTTCTATGCTTCGTGATAGGATATAATATTCATTGCGAAGTTTCATGCACACCTCGTATTCACTACTAAAGAATGTAAATGCGACACTACCATGCTAGGAAATAGCGTGTGCAGATGTCTCCACATCGAGGCCATAGAGTTTTAATGCTTCTTACAACGCGATATCGCATCTCTCTTCTATGTTTCATGATAAGATATAATATTCATTGCGAAGTGTCATGTATACCACGTATGCACTTCAAAGGAATGTAAATGCGACACCTCCATGCTAGGAAATAGTATTTTCAGATGTCAACGTATCGTAGCAATATTGTTCTAATGCTTCTTAAAACGAGATGTCGCATTTCATTTCTATGTTTCGTAATAAGATATAATATTCATTGTGGAGTGTCATGTATACCTCGTATTCACTTCAAAAGGATGTAAATGCGACACTTCCATGCTAGGAAATAGCGCTTGCAGATGTCTACGTATCATAGCAATAGAGTTCTAATGCTTCTCAAAATACGATATCGCATCTCATTTCTATGCTTCGTGATAAGATATAATATTCATTGCGAAGTGTCATGCACACCTCGTATTTACTACAAAAGAATGTAAATGCGACACTTCCATGCTAGGAAATAGCGTCTGCAGGTGTCTACGCGTCGAGGCAATAGGGTTCTAATGCTTCGTAAAACGCGATGTCGCACCTCACTTCTATGTTTCATGATAAGATATAATGTTCATTGCGAAGTGTCATGTATACCTCGTATTCACTTCAAAAGAATGTATGTGCGACACTTCCATGCTAGGAAATAGCGTTAGCAGATGTCTCCGCATCGAGGCCATAGAGTTCTAATGCTTCTTAAATTGCGATATCGCACCTCACTTCTAAGTTTCATGATAAGATATAATGTTCATTGCGAAGTGTCATGTATACCTCGTATTCACTTCAAAAGAATGTATGTGCGACACTTCCATGCTAGGAAATAGCGTTTGCAGATGTCTCCGCATAGAGGCCATAGAGTTTTAATGCTTCTTACAACGCGATATCGCATCTCTCTTCTGTGTTTCATTATAAGATATAATATTCATTGCGAAGTGTCATGTATACCTCGTATTCACTTCAAAAGAATGTAGATGCGACTATTGCTTGCTAGGAAATAGCGTTTGCAGATGTCTATGTATCGTAGCAATAGAGTTCTAATGCTTCTCAAAACGCGATATCGCATCTCATTTCCATGCTTCGTGATAAAATATAATATTCATTGCGAAGTGTCATGTACACCACGTATTCACTACAAAAGAATGTAAATGCGACACTTCCATGCTAGGAAATAGCGCTTGCAGATGTCTATGTGTCATAGCAATGGAGATCTAATGCTTCTCAAAACGCGATATCGGATCTCATTTCTATGCTTCGTGATAGGATATAATATTCATTGCGAAGTGTCATGCACACCTCGTATTCACTACAAAAGAATGTAAATTTGACACTTCCATGCTAGGAAATAGCGTGTGCAGATGTCTCCACATCGAGGCCATAGAGTTTTAATGCTTCTTACAACGCGATATCGCATCTCTCTTCTATGTTTCATGATAAGATATAATATTCATTGCGAAGTGTCATGTATACCTCGTATTCACTTCATAAGAATGTAAATGCGACTATTCCTTGCTATGAAATAGCGTTTGCAGATGTCTACGTATCGTAGCAATAGAGTTCTACTGCTACTTAAATCGCGATATCGCATCTTATTTATATGTTTCGTGATAAGATATAATATTCATTGCGAAGTATCATGTATACCTCGTATTCACTTCAAGAGAATGTAAATGCGACACTTCCATGTTAGGAAATAGCGTTTGCAGATATCTCCGCATCGAGGCAATAGGGTTCTAATGCTTCGTAAAACGCGATGTCGCATCTCACTTCTATGTTACATGATAAGATATAATAATCATTGCGAAGTGTCATGTATACCTCGTATTCACTTCAAAAGAATGTAAATGCGAATCTTCCTTGCTAGGAAATAGCGTTTGCAGATGTCTATGTATCGTAGCAATAGAGTTCTAATGCTTCTCAAAACGCGATATCACATCTCATTTCCATGCTTCGTGATAAAATATAATATTCATTGCGAAGTGTCATGTACACCACGTATTCACTACAAAAGAATGTAAATGCGACACTTCCATGCTAGTAAATAGCGCTTGCAGATGTCTATGTGTCATAGCAATAGAGTTCTAATGCTTCTCAAAACGCGATATCGGATCTCATTTCTATGCTCCGTGATAGGATATAATATTCATTGCGAAGTGTCATGCACACCTCGTATTCACTGCAAAAGAATGTAAATGCGACACTTCCATGCTAGGAAATAGCGTCTGCAGGTGTCTACGCGTCGAGGCAATAGGGTTCCAATGCTTCGTAAAACGCGATGTCGCACCTCACTTCTAAGTTTCATGATAAGATATAATGTTCATTGCGAAGTGTCATGTATACCTCGTATTCACTTCAAAAGAATGTATGTGCGACACTTCCATGCTAGGAAATAGCGTTTGCAGATGTCTCCGCATAGAGGCCATAGAGTTTTAATGCTTCTTACAACGCGATATCGCATCTCTCTTCTGTGTTTCATTATAAGATATAATATTCATTGCGAAGTGTCATGTATACCTCGTATTCACTTCAAAAGAATGTAGATGCGACTATTGCTTGCTAGGAAATAGCGTTTGCAGATGTCTACGTATCGTAGCAATAGTGTTCTAATGCTACTTAAATCGCGATATCGCATCTCATTTATATGTTTCGTGATAAGATATAATATTCATTGCGAAGTGTCATGTATACCTCGTATTCACTTCAAAAGAATGCAAGTGCGACACTTCCATGCTAGGAAATAGCGTTAGCAGATGTCTCCGCATCGAGGCCATAGAGTTCTAATGCTTCTTAAATTGCGATATCGCATTTCTCTTCTATGTTTCATGATAAGATATAATATTCATTGCGAAGTGTCATGTATACCTCATGTTCACTTCAAAAGAATGTAAATGCGAATTTTCCTTGCTAGGAAATAGCGTTTGCTGATGTCTATGTATCGTAGCAATAGAGTTCTAATGCTTCCCAAAACGCGATATCGCATCTCATTTCCATGCTTCGTGATAAAATATAATATTCATTGCGAAGTGTCATGTACACCACGTATTCACTACAAAAGAATGTAAATGCGACACTTCCATGCTAGGAAATAGCGCTTGCAGATGTCTCCGCATAGAGGCCATAGAGTTTTAATGCTTCTTACAACGCGATATCGCATCTCTCTTCTGTGTTTCATTATAAGATATAATATTCATTGCGAAGTGTCATGTATACCTCGTATTCACTTCAAAAGAATGTAGATGCGACTATTGCTTGCTAGGAAATAGCGTTTGCAGATGTCTACGTATCGTAGCAATAGTGTTCTAATGCTACTTAAATCGCGATATCGCATCTCATTTATATGTTTCGTGATAAGATATAATATTCATTGCGAAGTGTCATGTATACCTCGTATTCACTTCAAAAGAATGTAAGTGCGACACTTCCATGCTAGGAAATAGCGTTAGCAGATGTCTCCGCATCGAGGCCATAGAGTTCTAATGCTTCTTAAATTGCGATATCGCATTTCTCTTCTATGTTTCATGATAAGATATAATATTCATTGCGAAGTGTCATGTATACCTCATGTTCACTTCAAAAGAATGTAAATGCGAATTTTCCTTGCTAGGAAATAGCGTTTGCTGATGTCTATGTATCGTAGCAATAGAGTTCTAATGCTTCTCAAAACGCGATATCGCATCTCATTTCCATGCTTCGTGATAAAATATAATATTCATTGCGAAGTGTCATGTACACCACGTATTCACTACAAAAGAATGTAAATGCGACACTTCCATGCTAGGAAATAGCGCTTGCAGATGTCTATGTGTCGTAGCAATAGTGTTCTAATGCTTCTCAAAAAGCGATATCGTATCCCATTTCTATGCTTCGTGATAGGATATAATATTCATTGCGAAGTTTCATGCACACCTCGTATTCACTACTAAAGAATGTAAATGCGACACTACCATGCTAGGAAATAGCGTGTGCAGATGACTCCACATCGAGGCCATAGAGTTTTAATGCTTCTTACAACGCGATATCGCATCTCTCTTCTATGTTTCATGATAAGATATAATATTCATTGCGAAGTGTCATGTATACCACGTATGCACTTCAAAGGAATGTAAATGCGACACCTCCATGCTAGGAAATAGTATTTTCAGATGTCAACGTATCGTAGCAATATTGTTCTAATGCTTCTTAAAACGAGATGTCGCATTTCATTTCTATGTTTCGTAATAAGATATAATATTCATTGTGGAGTGTCATGTATACCTCGTATTCACTTCAAAAGGATGTAAATGCGACACTTCCATGCTAGGAAATAGCGCTTGCAGATGTCTACGTATCATAGCAATAGAGTTCTAATGCTTCTCAAAATACGATATCGCATCTCATTTCTATGCTTCGTGATAAGATATAATATTCATTGCGAAGTGTCATGCACACCTCGTATTTACTACAAAAGAATGTAAATGCGACACTTCCATGCTAGGAAATAGCGTCTGCAGGTGTCTACGCGTCGAGGCAATAGGGTTCTAATGCTTCGTAAAACGCGATGTCGCACCTCACTTCTATGTTTCATGATAAGATATAATGTTCATTGCGAAGTGTCATGTATACCTCGTATTCACTTCAAAAGAATGTATGTGCGACACTTCCATGCTAGGAAATAGCGTTAGCAGATGTCTCCGCATCGAGGCCATAGAGTTCTAATGCTTCTTAAATTGCGATATCGCACCTCACTTCTAAGTTTCATGATAAGATATAATGTTCATTGCGAAGTGTCATGTATACCTCGTATTCACTTCAAAAGAATGTATGTGCGACACTTCCATGCTAGGAAATAGCGTTTGCAGATGTCTCCGCATAGAGGCCATAGAGTTTTAATGCTTCTTACAACGCGATATCGCATCTCTCTTCTGTGTTTCATTATAAGATATAATATTCATTGCGAAGTGTCATGTATACCTCGTATTCACTTCAAAAGAATGTAGATGCGACTATTGCTTGCTAGGAAATAGCGTTTGCAGATGTCTATGTATCGTAGCAATAGAGTTCTAATGCTTCTCAAAACGCGATATCGCATCTCATTTCCATGCTTCGTGATAAAATATAATATTCATTGCGAAGTGTCATGTACACCACGTATTCACTACAAAAGAATGTAAATGCGACACTTCCATGCTAGGAAATAGCGCTTGCAGATGTCTATGTGTCATAGCAATGGAGATCTAATGCTTCTCAAAACGCGATATCGGATCTCATTTCTATGCTTCGTGATAGGATATAATATTCATTGCGAAGTGTCATGCACACCTCGTATTCACTACAAAAGAATGTAAATTTGACACTTCCATGCTAGGAAATAGCGTGTGCAGATGTCTCCACATCGAGGCCATAGAGTTTTAATGCTTCTTACAACGCGATATCGCATCTCTCTTCTATGTTTCATGATAAGATATAATATTCATTGCGAAGTGTCATGTATACCTCGTATTCACTTCATAAGAATGTAAATGCGACTATTCCTTGCTATGAAATAGCGTTTGCAGATGTCTACGTATCGTAGCAATAGAGTTCTACTGCTACTTAAATCGCGATATCGCATCTTATTTATATGTTTCGTGATAAGATATAATATTCATTGCGAAGTATCATGTATACCTCGTATTCACTTCAAGAGAATGTAAATGCGACACTTCCATGTTAGGAAATAGCGTTTGCAGATATCTCCGCATCGAGGCAATAGGGTTCTAATGCTTCGTAAAACGCGATGTCGCATCTCACTTCTATGTTACATGATAAGATATAATAATCATTGCGAAGTGTCATGTATACCTCGTATTCACTTCAAAAGAATGTAAATGCGAATCTTCCTTGCTAGGAAATAGCGTTTGCAGATGTCTATGTATCGTAGCAATAGAGTTCTAATGCTTCTCAAAACGCGATATCACATCTCATTTCCATGCTTCGTGATAAAATATAATATTCATTGCGAAGTGTCATGTACACCACGTATTCACTACAAAAGAATGTAAATGCGACACTTCCATGCTAGTAAATAGCGCTTGCAGATGTCTATGTGTCATAGCAATAGAGTTCTAATGCTTCTCAAAACGCGATATCGGATCTCATTTCTATGCTTCGTGATAGGATATAATATTCATTGCGAAGTGTCATGCACACCTCGTATTCACTGCAAAAGAATGTAAATGCGACACTTCCATGCTAGGAAATAGCGTCTGCAGGTGTCTACGCGTCGAGGCAATAGGGTTCCAATGCTTCGTAAAACGCGATGTCGCACCTCACTTCTAAGTTTCATGATAAGATATAATGTTCATTGCGAAGTGTCATGTATACCTCGTATTCACTTCAAAAGAATGTATGTGCGACACTTCCATGCTAGGAAATAGCGTTTGCAGATGTCTCCGCATAGAGGCCATAGAGTTTTAATGCTTCTTACAACGCGATATCGCATCTCTCTTCTGTGTTTCATTATAAGATATAATATTCATTGCGAAGTGTCATGTATACCTCGTATTCACTTCAAAAGAATGTAGATGCGACTATTGCTTGCTAGGAAATAGCGTTTGCAGATGTCTACGTATCGTAGCAATAGTGTTCTAATGCTACTTAAATCGCGATATCGCATCTCATTTATATGTTTCGTGATAAGATATAATATTCATTGCGAAGTGTCATGTATACCTCGTATTCACTTCAAAAGAATGCAAGTGCGACACTTCCATGCTAGGAAATAGCGTTAGCAGATGTCTCCGCATCGAGGCCATAGAGTTCTAATGCTTCTTAAATTGCGATATCGCATTTCTCTTCTATGTTTCATGATAAGATATAATATTCATTGCGAAGTGTCATGTATACCTCATGTTCACTTCAAAAGAATGTAAATGCGAATTTTCCTTGCTAGGAAATAGCGTTTGCTGATGTCTATGTATCGTAGCAATAGAGTTCTAATGCTTCCCAAAACGCGATATCGCATCTCATTTCCATGCTTCGTGATAAAATATAATATTCATTGCGAAGTGTCATGTACACCACGTATTCACTACAAAAGAATGTAAATGCGACACTTCCATGCTAGGAAATAGCGCTTGCAGATGTCTCCGCATAGAGGCCATAGAGTTTTAATGCTTCTTACAACGCGATATCGCATCTCTCTTCTGTGTTTCATTATAAGATATAATATTCATTGCGAAGTGTCATGTATACCTCGTATTCACTTCAAAAGAATGTAGATGCGACTATTGCTTGCTAGGAAATAGCGTTTGCAGATGTCTACGTATCGTAGCAATAGTGTTCTAATGCTACTTAAATCGCGATATCGCATCTCATTTATATGTTTCGTGATAAGATATAATATTCATTGCGAAGTGTCATGTATACCTCGTATTCACTTCAAAAGAATGTAAGTGCGACACTTCCATGCTAGGAAATAGCGTTAGCAGATGTCTCCGCATCGAGGCCATAGAGTTCTAATGCTTCTTAAATTGCGATATCGCATTTCTCTTCTATGTTTCATGATAAGATATAATATTCATTGCGAAGTGTCATGTATACCTCATGTTCACTTCAAAAGAATGTAAATGCGAATTTTCCTTGCTAGGAAATAGCGTTTGCTGATGTCTATGTATCGTAGCAATAGAGTTCTAATGCTTCTCAAAACGCGATATCGCATCTCATTTCCATGCTTCGTGATAAAATATAATATTCATTGCGAAGTGTCATGTACACCACGTATTCACTACAAAAGAATGTAAATGCGACACTTCCATGCTAGGAAATAGCGCTTGCAGATGTCTATGTGTCGTAGCAATAGTGTTCTAATGCTTCTCAAAAAGCGATATCGTATCCCATTTCTATGCTTCGTGATAGGATATAATATTCATTGCGAAGTTTCATGCACACCTCGTATTCACTACTAAAGAATGTAAATGCGACACTACCATGCTAGGAAATAGCGTGTGCAGATGACTCCACATCGAGGCCATAGAGTTTTAATGCTTCTTACAACGCGATATCGCATCTCTCTTCTATGTTTCATGATAAGATATAATATTCATTGCGAAGTGTCATGTATACCACGTATGCACTTCAAAGGAATGTAAATGCGACACCTCCATGCTAGGAAATAGTATTTTCAGATGTCAACGTATCGTAGCAATATTGTTCTAATGCTTCTTAAAACGAGATGTCGCATTTCATTTCTATGTTTCGTAATAAGATATAATATTCATTGTGGAGTGTCATGTATACCTCGTATTCACTTCAAAAGGATGTAAATGCGACACTTCCATGCTAGGAAATAGCGCTTGCAGATGTCTACGTATCATAGCAATAGAGTTCTAATGCTTCTCAAAATACGATATCGCATCTCATTTCTATGCTTCGTGATAAGATATAATATTCATTGCGAAGTGTCATGCACACCTCGTATTTACTACAAAAGAATGTAAATGCGACACTTCCATGCTAGGAAATAGCGTCTGCAGGTGTCTACGCGTCGAGGCAATAGGGTTCTAATGCTTCGTAAAACGCGATGTCGCACCTCACTTCTATGTTTCATGATAAGATATAATGTTCATTGCGAAGTGTCATGTATACCTCGTATTCACTTCAAAAGAATGTATGTGCGACACTTCCATGCTAGGAAATAGCGTTAGCAGATGTCTCCGCATCGAGGCCATAGAGTTCTAATGCTTCTTAAATTGCGATATCGCATTTCTCTTCTATGTTTCATGATAAGATATAATATTCATTGCGAAGTGTCATGTATACCTCGAATTCACTTCAAAAGTATGTAAATGCGACACTTCCATGCTAGGAAATAGCTTCTGCAGGTGTCTACGCGTCGAGGCAATAGAGTTCTAATGCTTCTTAAAACGCGATATCGCATCTCATTTCTATGTTTCGTGATAAGGTATAATATTCATTGCGTAGTGTCAATTGTACCTCGTATTCACATCAAAAGAATGTAAATGCGACACTTCCTTGCTAGGAAATATTGTTTGCAGATCTCTACTTATCGTAGCAATAGAACATTAATGCTTCTCAAAACGCGATATCGCAACTCATTCCTATGTTTCATGATGAGATACAATATTCATTGCGAAGTGTCATGTATATCTCGTACTCAATGAAAATAATGTAAATGCGACACATCCATGCTAGGAAATAGCGTTTGCAGATGTCTACGTATCGTAGCAATAGTGCTCTAATGCTTCTTAGAACGCGATATCGCATCTCACTTCTATGTTTCGTGATAAAATATAATATTTATTGCGAAGTGTCATGTATACATCGTATTCACTTCAAAAGAATGTAAATGCGATACTTCCATGCTAGGAAATAGCATTTGCAGATGTCAACGTATCGTAGCAATAGTGTTCTAATGCTTCTTAAAACGAGATGTCGCATTTCATTTCTATGTTTCGTAATAAGATATAATATTCATTGTGGAGAGTCATGTATACCTCGTATTCACTTCAAAAGGATGTAAGTGCGACACTTCCTTGCTAGGAAATATTGTTTGCAGATGTCAACGTATCGTAGCAATAGAGTTCTAATGCTTCTACAAACGAGATGTCGCACTTCATTTCTATGTTTCGTAATAAGATATAATATTCTTTGCGGAGTGTTATGTATACCTCGTATTCACTTCGAAAGGATGTAAGTGCGACACTTCCTTGCTGGGAAATATTGTTTGCAGATGTCTACGTATCGTAGCAATGGAGTTCTAGTGCTTCTTAAATCACGATATCGCATCTCATTCCTATGTTTCGTGATAAGGTATAATATTCATTGCGAAGTGTCATCTATAACTCGTATTCACATCAAAAGAATGTAAATGCGACACTTCCTTGCTAGGAAATATTGTTTGCAGATGTCTACTTATCGTAGCAATAGAACTTTAATGCTTCTCAAAACGCGATATCGCAACTCATTCCTATGTTTCATGATAAGATATAATATTCATTGCGAACTGTCATGTATATCTCGTATTCACTTCAAAAGAATGTAAATGCGAAACATCCATGCTAGAAAATAGCGTTTGCAGATGACTACGTATCGTAGCAATGGAGTTCTAATGCTTCTCAAAACGCGATATTGCATCTCATTTCTATGTTTCGTGATAAGGTATAATATTCATTGCGAAGTGACATGTATACCTCGTATTAACATCAAAAGAATGTAAATGCGACATTTCCTTGCTAGGAAATATTGTTTGCAGATGTCTACTTATCGTAGCAATGGAACATTAATGCTTCTCAAAACGCGATATCGCAACACATTCCTATGTTTCATGATAAGATATAATATTTATTGCGAAGTGTCATGTATACCTCGTGTTCACTTCAAAAGAATGTAAGTGCGACACTTCCATGCTAGGAAATAGCGGTTGCAGATGTTTCCGCATAGAGGCCATAGAGCTCTAATGCTTCATAAATTGCGATATCGCATCTCTCTTCTATGTTTCATGATATGATATAATATTCATTGCGAAGTGTCATGTATACCTCGTATTCACTTCAAAAGAATGTAAATGCGACTACTCCTTGCTAGGAAATAGCGTTTGCAGATGTCAACGTATCGTAGCAATAGAGTTCTAATGCTACTTAAATCGCGATATCGCATCACACTTCTGTGTATCGTGATAAGATGTAATATTCATTGCGAAGTGTCATGTACACCTCGTATTCTCTTCAAAAGAATGTAAATGCGACACTTCCATGTTAGGAAATAGCGTCTGCAGATGTCTACGCGTCGAGGCAATAGAGTTCTAATGCTTCTTAAAACGCGATATCGCATCACACTTCTATGTTTGGTGATAAGATATAATATTCATTGCGAAGTGTCCTGTATACCTCGTATTCACTCCAAGCGAATGTAAATGCGACACATCCTTGCTGGGGAATAGCGTATACAGATGTCTACGTATCGTAGCAATAGAGTTCTAATGCTACTTAAATCGCGATATCGCATCTCATTAATATGTTGCGTGATAAGATATAATATTCATTGCGAAGTGTCATGTATACCTCGTATTCACTTCAAAAGAATGTAAGTGCGACACCTCCATGCTAGGAAATAGCGTTTGCAGATGTCTCCGATTCGAGGCCATAGAGTTCTAATGCTTCTGAAAACGCGATATCGCATCCCACTTCTATGTTTGGTGATAAGATATAATATTCATTGCGAAGTGTCATGTATACCTCGTATTCACTTCAAAAGAATGTAAGTGCGACACCTCCATGCTAGGAAATAGCGTTTGCAGATGTCTCCGATTCGAGGCCATAGAGTTCTAATGCTTCTGAAAACGCGATATCGCATCTCACTTCTATGTTTCATGATAAGATATAATATTCATTACGACGTGTCATGTGTACCTTGTATTCACTTCATAAGAATGTAAATGCCACTATTGCTTGCTAGGAAATAGCGTTTGCAGATGTCTATGTATCGAAGCAATAGAGCTCTAATGCTTCTTAAAACACGATATCGAATCTCATTTCTATGTTTCATGATTAGAACTATTATTCATTGCGAAGTGTCACTTACACCTCGTATTCAATTAAAATGAATGTAAATGCGACACTTCCTTCCTAGGAAATAGCGTTTGCAGATGTCTACGTATCGAGGCAATAGTGCTCTAATGCTTCTTAAAACGCGATATCGCATCTCATTTCTATGTTTCATGATAAGATATAATATCCATTGCGAAGTGCAATGTATACCTCGTATTCATTTCAAAAGATTGTAAGTGCGACACTTCCTTGCTAGGAAATAGCGTTTGCTGATCTCTCCGTACCGAAGCAATAGAGATCTATTACTTCTTAGAACGGGATATCGCATCTGATTTCTACGTTTCATGACAAGATATAATATTCATTGCGAAGTGTCATGTATTCCTCGTATTTACGTCTAAAGAAAGTAAATGCGACACTTCCTTGCTAGGTAATAGCGTTTGCATGTGTCTACGTATCGAAGCAATAGAGTTCTAATGCTACACAAATCGCGATTCCGCATCTCATTTCTATGTTTCGTGATAAGATATAATATTCATTGCGCAATGTCATGTATACCTCGTATTCACTTCAAAAGAATGTAAATGCGACACTTCCATGCTAGGAAATAGCGTCTGCAGATGTCTACGCGTCGAGGCAATAGAGTTCTAACGCTTCATAAAACGCGACATCGCACCTCACTTCTATGTTTCATGATAAGATATAATATTCATTGCGAAGAGTCATGTATACCTCGTATTCACTTCAAAAGAATGTAAATGCTATTATTCCTTGCTAGGAAATAGCGTTTGCAGATGTCAACGTATCGTAGCAATAGAGTTCTAATGCTACTTAAATCGCGATATCGCATCTCATTTCTGTGCTTCGTGATAAGTTAGAATATTCATACCGAAGTGTCATGTATACCTCGTATTCACTTCAAAAGAATGTAATTGCGAATCTTCCTTGCTAGGAAATAGCGTTTGCAGATGTCTACGTATCGTAGCAAAAGTGTCCTAATGCTTCTTAAAACGAGATGTCGCATTTCATTTCTATGTTTCGTGATAAGATATAATATTCATTGCGAAATGTCAAGTATACCTCGTATTCACTACCAAACGAATGTAAATGCGACACTTCCTTGCTAGGAAACAGCGTATTCAGATGTCTACGTATCGTAGCAATAGAGTACTAATGCTACTTAAATCGCGATATCGCATCTTATTTCTATGCTTCGCGATAAGATGTTATATTCATTGCGAGGTGTCATGTACACCTCGTATTCACTTCAAAAGAATGTAAATGCGACACTTCCATCCTAGGAAATAACGTCTACAGATGTCTACGCGTCGAGGCAATAGAGATCTAATGCTTCTTAAAACGCGATATCGCATCTCACTCCTATGTTTCATGATAGGATATAATATTCATTGCGAAGTGTCATGTATACCTCGTATTCACTTCAAAAGAATGTAAATGCGACTCTTCCTTGCAAGGAAATTGCGTTTGCAGATGCCTACATATCGTAGCAATGGAATTCTAGTGCTTCTTAGATCGCGATATCGCATCTCATTTCTATGTTTTCGTGATAAGTTATAATATTCATTCCGAAGTGTCATGTATACCTCGAATTCACTTCAAAAGAATGTAAATGCGACATTTCCATGCTAGGAAATAGTGTTTGCAGATATCTTCGCATCGAGGAAATAGGGTTCTAATGCTTCTTAAAACGCGATATCGCATCTCACCTCTATGTTGCATGATAAGATATAATGTTCATTGCGAAGTGTCATGTATACCTCGTATTCACTTCAAAAGAATGTAAATGCGAAACCTCCTTGCTAGGAAATAGCGTTTGCCGATGTCTGCGTATCGTAGCAATAGCGTTCTAATGCCACTTAAATCGCGATATCGCATCTCATTTATATGTTTCGTGATAAGATATAATATTCATTGCGAAGAGTCATGTGTACCTCGTATTCACTTTAGAAGAATGTAAGCGCGAAACTTCCATGCTAGGAAATAGCGTCTGCAGATGTCTCCGCATCGAGGCCATAGAGTTCTAATGCTTCTTTAAACGCGATATCGCATCTCTCTCCTATGTTGCATGATAAGATATAATATTCATTACGAAGTGTCATGTATACCTCGTATTCACTTCAAAAGAATGTAAATGCGACTGTTGCTTGCTAGGAAATAGCGTTTGCAGATGTCTACGTATCGTAGCAGTAGAGTTCTAATGCCACTTAAATCGCGATATCGCATCTCATTTATATGTTTCGTGATAAGATATAATATTCATTGCGAAGTGTCATGTGTACCTCGTATTCACTTCAGAAGAATGTAAGCGCGAAACTTCCATGCTAGGAAATAGCGTCTGCAGATGTCTCCGCATCGAGGCCATAGATTTCTAATGCTTCTTAAAACGCGATATCGCACCACACTTCTATGCTTCATGATAAGATATAATATTCATTGCGAAGAGTCATGTATACCTCGTATTCACTTCAAAAGAATGTAAATGCGACTATTCCTTGCTAGGAAATAGCGTTTGCAGATGCCTACGTATCGTAGCAATAGAGTTCTAATGCTTCTTAGATCGCGATATCGCATCTCATTTCTATGATTCGTAATAAGATACAATATTCATTGCGAAGTGTCATGTATATCTCGTATTCACTTCAAAAGAATGTAAATGCGACACTTCCATGCTAGGAAATAGCGTTTGGAGATGTCTACGTAACGTAGCATTAGAGTTCTAATGCTTCCTAAAACGCGATATCGCATCTCGCTTCTATGTTTCATGATAAGGTATAATATTCGTTGCGAAGTGTCATGTATACCTCGTAATCACTTCAAAAGAATGTAAATGCGACTATTCTTTGCTAGGAAATAGCGTTTGCAGATGCCTACGTATCGTAGCAATAGAGTTCTAATGCTGCTTAGATCGCGATATCGCATCTCATTTCTATGTTTCGTGATAAGTTATAATATTCATTCCGAAGTGTCATGTATACCTCAAATTCGCTTCAAAAGAATCTAAATGCGTCATTTCCATGCTAGGAAATAGCCCTTGGTGATATCTCCGCATTGAGGCAATAGAGTCCTAATGCTTCTTAAAACGAGATGTCGCATTTCATTTCTATGTTTCGTGAAAAGATATAATATTCATTGCGAAGTGTCATGCATACCTCCTATTCACTCCAAACGAATGTAAATGCGACACTTCCTTGCTAGGGAATAGCGTTTGCAGATGCCTACGTGTCGTAGCAATAGAGTTCTAATGCTACTTAAATCGCGATATCGCATCTCATTTCTATGTTTCGCGATAAGTTATAATATTCATTCCGAAGTGTCATGTATACCTCGAATTCTCTTCAAAAGAATGTAAATGCGACACTTCCACGCTAGGAAATAGCGTTTGCAGATATCTCCGCATCGAGGCAATAGGGTTCTAATGCTTGTTAAAACGCGATATCGCATCTCACATCTGTGTTACATGATAAGATATAATGTTCATTGCGAAATGTCTAGTATACCTCGTATTCACTTCAAAAGAATGTAAATGCGACACTTCCATGCTAGGAAATAGCGTCTGCAGATGTCTACGCGTCGAGGCAATAGAGTTCTAACGCTTCATAAAACGCGACATCCCACCTCACTTCTATGTTTCATGATAAGATATAATATTCATTGCGAAGAGTCATGTATACCTCGTATTCACTTCAAAAGAATGTAAATGCGACTATTGCTTGCTAGGAAATAGCGTTTACAGATGTCTACGTATCGTAGCAATAGAGTTCTAGTGCTTCTTAAAACGAGATGTCGCATTTCATTCCTATGTTTCGTGATAAGATATAATATTCATTGCGGAGTGTTATGTATACCTCCTATTCACCCTAAACGAATGTAATTGCGACACTTCCTTGCTGGGAAATAGCGTTTGCAGATGTCTACGTATCGTAGCAATAGAGTCCTAATGCATCTTAAAACGGGATGTAGCATTTCATTTCTATGTTTCGTGATAAGATATAATTTTCATTGCGAACTGTCATGTATACATCGTATTCACTTCAAAAGAATGTAAATGCGACGTTTCCATCGTAGGAAATAGCGTTTGCAGATGTATACGTAACGTAGTAATAGAGCCCTAATGCTCCTTAAAACGAGATGTCGCATTTCATTTCTATGTTTCGTGATAAGATATAATATCCATTGTGAAGTGTCAAGTGTACCTCGTATTCACTTCAAAAGAATGTAAGAGCGACACTTCCATGCTATGAAATAGCGTTTGCAGATGTCTCCGCATCGAGGCCATAGAGTTCTAACGCTTCTTTAAACGCGATATCGCATCTCTCTCCTATGTTGCATGATAAGATATAATATTCATTATGAAGTGTCATGTATACCTCGTATTCACTTCAAAAGAATGTAAGTGCGACACCTCCATGCTAGGAAATAGCGTTTGTAGATGTCTCCGCATCGAGGCCATAGAGTTCTAATGCTTCTGAAAACGCCATATTGCATCTCTCTTCTATGTTTCATGATAAGATATAATATTCATTACGTAGTGTCATGTGTACCTTGTATTCACTTCAAAAGAATGCAAATGCGACTATTGCTTGCTAGGAAATAGCGTTTGCAGATGCCTACGTATCGCAGCAATAGAGTTGTCGTGCTTCTCAAAACGCGATATCGCATCTCATTTCTATGCTTCATGATAAGATATAATATTCATTGCAAAGTGTTATGTATACCTCGTATTCACTTCAAAAGAATGTAAGTGCGACACTTCCATGCTAGGAAATAGCGTTTGCAGATGCCTACGTATCGTAGCAATAGAGTTCTAATGCTTCTTAGATCGCGATATCGCATCTCATTTCTATGATTCGTAATAAGTTAGAATATTCATACCGAAGTGTCATGTATACCTCGTATTCACTTCAAAAGAATGTAATTGCGAATCTTCCTTGCTAGGAAATAGCGTTTGCAGATGTCTACGTATCGTAGCAAAAGTGTCCTAATGCTTCTCAAAACGAGATGTCGCATTTCATTTCTATGTTTCGTGATAAGATATAATATTCATTGCGAAATGTCAAGTATACCTCGTATTCACTACCAAACGGATGTAAATGCGACACTTCCTTGCTAGGAAATAGCGTATTCAGATGTCTACGTATCGTAGCAATAGAGTTCTAATGCTACTTAAATCGCGATATCGCATCTCATTTATATGTTTCGTAATAAGATATAATATTCATTGCGAAGTGTCATGTATACCTCGTATTCACTTCAGAAGAATGTAAGCGCGGCACTTCCATGCTATGAAATAGCGTTTGCAGATGTCTCCGCATCGAGGCCATAGAGTTCTAATGCTTCTTTAAACGCGATATCGCATCTCTCTCCTATGTTGCATGATAAGATATAATATTCATTATGAAGTGTCATGTATACCTCGTATTCACTTCAAAAGAATGTAAGTGCGACACCTCCATGCTAGGAAATAGCGTTTGTAGATGTCTCCGCATCGAGGCCATAGAGTTCTAATGCTTCTGAAAACGCGATATTGCATCTCTCTTCTATGTCTCATGATAAGATATAATATTCATTACGTAGTGTCATGTGTACCTTGTATTCACTTCAAAAGAATGCAAATGCGACTATTGCTTGCTAGGAACTAGCGTTTGCAGATGTCTACGTATCGCAGCAATAGAGTTGTCGTGCTTCTCAAAACGCGATATCGCATCTCATTTCTATGCTTCATGATAAGATATAATATTCATTGCAAAGTGTTATGTATACCTCGTATTCACTTCAAAAGAATGTAAGTGCGACACTTCCATGCTAGGAAATAGCGTCTGCAGATGTCTACGCGTCGAGGCAATAGAGTTTTAAAGCTTCTTAAAACGCGATATCGCATCTCACTTCTATGTTTCATGATAAGAAACAATATTCATTGCGAAGTGTCATGTATACCTCGTATTCACTTCAAAAGAATGTAAATGCGACTATTCCTTGCTAGGAAATAGCGATTGCAGATGTCTGCGTATCATAGCAATAGCGTTCTAATGCCACTTAAATCGCGATATCGCATCTCATTTATATGTTTCGTGATAAGATATAATATTCATTGCGAAGTGTCATGTGTACCTCGTATTCACTTCAGAAGAATGTAAGCGAGAAACTTCCATGCTAGGAAATAGCGTCTGCAGATGTCTCCGCATCGAGGCCATAGAGTTCTAATGCTTCTTAAAACGCGATATCGCACCTCACTTCTATGTTTCATGATGAGATATAATATTCATTGCGAAGAGTCATGTATACCTCGTATTCACTTCAAAAGAATGTAAATGCGACTATTCCTTGCTAGGAAATAGCGTTTGCAGATGCCTACGTATCGTAGCAATAGAGTTCTAATGCTTCTTAGATCGCGATATCGCATCTCATTTCTATGATTCGTAATAAGTTAGAATATTCATACCGAAGTGTCATGTATACCTCGTATTCACTTCAAAAGAATGTAATTGCGAATCTTCCTTGCTAGGAAATAGCGTTTGCAGATGTCTACGTATCGTAGCAAAAGTGTCCTAATGCTTCTCAAAACGAGATGTCGCATTTCATTTCTATGTTTCGTGATAAGATATAATATTCATTGCGAAATGTCAAGTATACCTCGTATTCACTACCAAACGGATGTAAATGCGACACTTCCTTGCTAGGAAATAGCGTATTCAGATGTCTACGTATCGTAGCAATAGAGTTCTAATGCTACTTAAATCGCGATATCGCATCTCATTTATATGTTTCGTAATAAGATATAATATTCATTGCGAAGTGTCATGTATACCTCGTATTCACTTCAGAAGAATGTAAGCGCGGCACTTCCATGCTATGAAATAGCGTTTGCAGATGTCTCCGCATCGAGGCCATAGAGTTCTAATGCTTCTTTAAACGCGATATCGCATCTCTCTCCTATGTTGCATGATAAGATATAATATTCATTATGAAGTGTCATGTATACCTCGTATTCACTTCAAAAGAATGTAAGTGCGACACCTCCATGCTAGGAAATAGCGTTTGTAGATGTCTCCGCATCGAGGCCATAGAGTTCTAATGCTTCTGAAAACGCGATATTGCATCTCTCTTCTATGTCTCATGATAAGATATAATATTCATTACGTAGTGTCATGTGTACCTTGTATTCACTTCAAAAGAATGCAAATGCGACTATTGCTTGCTAGGAACTAGCGTTTGCAGATGTCTACGTATCGTAGCAATAGAGTTCTAATGCTACTTAAATCGCGATATCGCATCTCATTTATATGTTTCGTGATAAGATGTAATATTCATTGCGAAGTGTCATGTATACCTCGTATTCACTTCAAAAGAATGTAAATGCGACTCTTCCTTGCAAGGATATAGCGTTTGCAGATGCCTACATATCGTAGCAATAGAATTCTAATGCTTCTTAGATCGCGATATCGCACCTCATTTCCATGTTTCGCGATAAGTTATAATATTCATTCAGAAGTGTCATGTATACAACGAATTCACTTCAAAAGAGTGTAAGTGCGACACGTCCATGCTAGGAAATAGCGTTTGCAGATATCTCCGCGTCGAGGCAAGAGGGTTCTAATGCTTCTTATAACGCGGTATCGCATCTCATTTCTATGTTTCGTGATAAGATGTAATATTCATTGCGAAGTGTCATGTACACCTCGTATTCACTTCAAAAGAATGTAAATGCGACTATTGCTTGCTAGGAAATAATGTTTGCAGATGTCTCCGCATCGAGGCCATAGAGTTCTAATGCTTCTTAAAACGCGATATCGCACCTCACTTCTATGTTTCGTGATAAGATATAATATTCATTGCGAAGTGTCATGTATACCTCGCATTCACTTCAAAAGAATGTAAATGCGACTATTGTTTGCTAGGAAATAGCGTTTGCAGATGTCTACGTATCGTAGCAATAGCGTTCTAATGCTACTTTGCATCGCGATATGACACCTCATTTATATGTTTCGTGATAAGAAATAATATTCATTGCGAAGTGTCATATATACCTCGTATTCACTACAAAAGAATGTAAGTAAGACACTTCCATGCTAGGAAATAGCGTTTGCAGATGTCTCCGCATCGAGGCCGTTGAGTTCTAATGCTTCTTAGAACGCGATATCGTATCTCTCTTCTACGTTTCATGATAAGATATAATATTCATTGCGAAGTGCCATGTATACCTCGAATTCACTTCAAAAGAATGTAATTGCGACACTTCCATCCAAGGAAATAGCGTTTGCAGATGTCTACGTATCGCAGCAATGGAGTTCTAATGTTTCTCAAAACGCGATATCGCATCTCATTTCTATGATTCATGATAAGATATAATATTGATTGCGAAGTGTCATGTATACTTCGCATTCACTTCAAAAGAATGTAAATGCGACTATTGCTTGCTAGGAAATAGCGTTTGCAGATGTCTACGTATCGTAGCAATAGAGTTCTAATGCTACTTAAATCGCGATATCGCATCTCATTTAAATGTTTCGTGATAAGATGTAATATTCATTGCGAAGTGTCATGTATACCTCGTACTCACTTCAAAAGAATGTAAATGCGACTCTTCCTTGCAAGGAAATGGCGTTTGCAGATGCCTACACATCGTAGCAATAGAATTCTAATGCTTCTTGGATCGCGATATCGCATCTCATTTCTATGTTTGTCGATAAGTTATAATATTCATTCAGAAGTGTCATGTATACCGCGAATTCACTTCAAACGAATGTAAATGCGACACGTCCATGCTAGGAAATAGCGATTGCAGATATCTCCCCATCGAGGCAATAGGTTTCTAATGCTTCTTATAACGCGATATCGCATCTCATTTCTATGTTTCGTGATAAGATATAATATTCATTGCGAAGTGTCATGCATACCTCGCATTCACTTCAAAAGTATGTAAATGCGACACTTCCTTGCTAGGAAATAGCGTATTCAGATGTCTACGTATCGTAGCAATAGAGTTCAAATGCTTCCTAAAACGAGATATTGCATCTCATTTCTATCTTTCATGATAAGATATAATATTCATTGCGAAGTGTTATGCATTCCTCGTCTACGACTCAAATGGATGTAAATGCGACACTTCCTTGCTAGGAATTAGCGTTTGCAGATGTCTACGTATCGAAGCAATACAGTTCTAATGCTACTTAAATCGCGATATCGCATCTCATTTCTGTGTTTCGTGATAAGATATAATATTCATTGCGAAGTGTCATGTATACCTCGTATTCACTTCAAAAGAATGTAAATGCGACGTTTCCATCCTTGGGAATATCGTTTGCAGATGTCTACTTATCGAAGCAAAAGTGTCCTAATGCTTCTTAAAACGAGATGTCGCATTTCATTTCTATATTTCGTGATAAGATATAATATTCATTGCGAAATGTCATGTATACCTCGTATTCACACCAAACGAATGTAAATGCGACTTTTGCTTGCTATGAAATAGCGTTTGCAGATGTTTCCGCATTGTGGCCGTAGAGTTCTAATGCTTCTTAGTACGCGATATCGCATCTCTCTTATATGTTTCATGATAAGATATGATATTCATTGCGAAGTGACATGTATACTTCGTATTCACTTCAAAAGAATGTAAATGCGACTATTGCTTGCTAGGAAATAGCGTTTGCAGATGTCTACGTATCGTAGCAATAGTGTTCTAATGCTGCTTAAAACGCTATTTCCCATCTCACTTCTATGTTTCACGATAAGGTATAATATTCATTGCGAAGTGTCATGTATTCCTCGTATTCATATCTAAAGAATGTAAATGCGACACTTCCTTGCTAGGTGATAGCGTTTGCAAATGTCTACGTGTCGAAGCAATAGAGTTCTAACGTTTCATAAAACGCGATATCGCATGTCATTTCTATGTTTCATTATAAGATATAACATTCACTGCGAAGTGTCATGTATACATCGTATTCACTTCAAATGAATGTAAATGTGGCACTGCCTTGCTAGGAAATAGCGTCAACAGATATCTACGTATCGAAGATATAGTGTTCTAATTCTTCTTAAGACGAGATATCCCATCTCATTTCTATGTTTCATGATATGGTATAATATTCATTGCGAAGTGTCATGTACAACACCCATTCACTTCTAAAGAATGTTAATGCGACACTTCCTTGCTAGGAAATACCGTTTGCAGAGTTCTACGTATCGTACCAACAGTTCTAATGCTTCTTAAAACGCGATATCGCATCTCATTTCCATGTTTCATGATAAGATATAATATTCATTGCGAAGTGTCACGTATACCTCGATTTCACTTAACAAGAATGTAAATGCGATACTTCCTTCCTATGAAATATTGTTTGCAGATGTCTGCGTATCACAGCAATAGAGTACTAATGCTTCTTAAAACGAGATGTCGTATTTCATTTCTATGTTTCGTGATAAGATATAATATTCATTGCGGAGTGTCATGTATACCTCCTATTGACTCCAAACGAATGTAAATGCGACACTTCCTTGCAGGGAAATAGCGTCTGCAGATGTCTACGTATCGTAGCAATAGAGTCCTAATGCATCTTAAAACGGGATGTAGCATTTCATTTCTATGTTTCGTGATAAGATATAATTTTCATTGCGAACTGTCATGTATACATCGTATTCACTTCAAAAGAATGTAAATGCGACGTTTCCATCGTAGGAAATAGCGTTTGCAGATGTATACGTAACGTAGTAATAGAGCCCTAATGCTCCTTAAAACGAGATGTCGCATTTCATTTCTATGTTTCGTGATAAGATATAATATCCATTGTGAAGTGTCAAGTGTACCTCGTATTCACTTCAAAAGAATGTAAGAGCGACACTTCCATGCTATGAAATAGCGTTTGCAGATGTCTCCGCATCGAGGCCATAGAGTTCTAACGCTTCTTTAAACGCGATATCGCATCTCTCTCCTATGTTGCATGATAAGATATAATATTCATTATGAAGTGTCATGTATACCTCGTATTCACTTCAAAAGAATGTAAGTGCGACACCTCCATGCTAGGAAATAGCGTTTGTAGATGTCTCCGCATCGAGGCCATAGAGTTCTAATGCTTCTGAAAACGCCATATTGCATCTCTCTTCTATGTTTCATGATAAGATATAATATTCATTACGTAGTGTCATGTGTACCTTGTATTCACTTCAAAAGAATGCAAATGCGACTATTGCTTGCTAGGAAATAGCGTTTGCAGATGCCTACGTATCGCAGCAATAGAGTTGTCGTGCTTCTCAAAACGCGATATCGCATCTCATTTCTATGCTTCATGATAAGATATAATATTCATTGCAAAGTGTTATGTATACCTCGTATTCACTTCAAAAGAATGTAAGTGCGACACTTCCATGCTAGGAAATAGCGTCTGCAGATGTCTACGCGTCGAGGCAATAGAGTTTTAAAGCTTCTTAAAACGCGATATCGCATCTCACTTCTATGTTTCATGATAAGAAACAATATTCATTGCGAAGTGTCATGTATACCTCGTATTCACTTCAAAAGAATGTAAATGCGACTATTCCTTGCTAGGAAATAGCGATTGCAGATGTCTGCGTATCATAGCAATAGCGTTCTAATGCCACTTAAATCGCGATATCGCATCTCATTTATATGTTTCGTGATAAGATATAATATTCATTGCGAAGTGTCATGTGTACCTCGTATTCACTTCAGAAGAATGTAAGCGAGAAACTTCCATGCTAGGAAATAGCGTCTGCAGATGTCTCCGCATCGAGGCCATAGAGTTCTAATGCTTCTTAAAACGCGATATCGCACCTCACTTCTATGTTTCATGATGAGATATAATATTCATTGCGAAGAGTCATGTATACCTCGTATTCACTTCAAAAGAATGTAAATGCGACTATTCCTTGCTAGGAAATAGCGTTTGCAGATGCCTACGTATCGTAGCAATAGAGTTCTAATGCTTCTTAGATCGCGATATCGCATCTCATTTCTATGATTCGTAATAAGTTAGAATATTCATACCGAAGTGTCATGTATACCTCGTATTCACTTCAAAAGAATGTAATTGCGAATCTTCCTTGCTAGGAAATAGCGTTTGCAGATGTCTACGTATCGTAGCAAAAGTGTCCTAATGCTTCTCAAAACGAGATGTCGCATTTCATTTCTATGTTTCGTGATAAGATATAATATTCATTGCGAAATGTCAAGTATACCTCGTATTCACTACCAAACGGATGTAAATGCGACACTTCCTTGCTAGGAAATAGCGTATTCAGATGTCTACGTATCGTAGCAATAGAGTTCTAATGCTACTTAAATCGCGATATCGCATCTCATTTATATGTTTCGTAATAAGATATAATATTCATTGCGAAGTGTCATGTATACCTCGTATTCACTTCAGAAGAATGTAAGCGCGGCACTTCCATGCTATGAAATAGCGTTTGCAGATGTCTCCGCATCGAGGCCATAGAGTTCTAATGCTTCTTTAAACGCGATATCGCATCTCTCTCCTATGTTGCATGATAAGATATAATATTCATTATGAAGTGTCATGTATACCTCGTATTCACTTCAAAAGAATGTAAGTGCGACACCTCCATGCTAGGAAATAGCGTTTGTAGATGTCTCCGCATCGAGGCCATAGAGTTCTAATGCTTCTGAAAACGCGATATTGCATCTCTCTTCTATGTCTCATGATAAGATATAATATTCATTACGTAGTGTCATGTGTACCTTGTATTCACTTCAAAAGAATGCAAATGCGACTATTGCTTGCTAGGAACTAGCGTTTGCAGATGTCTACGTATCGTAGCAATAGAGTTCTAATGCTACTTAAATCGCGATATCGCATCTCATTTATATGTTTCGTGATAAGATGTAATATTCATTGCGAAGTGTCATGTATACCTCGTATTCACTTCAAAAGAATGTAAATGCGACTCTTCCTTGCAAGGATATAGCGTTTGCAGATGCCTACATATCGTAGCAATAGAATTCTAATGCTTCTTAGATCGCGATATCGCACCTCATTTCCATGTTTCGCGATAAGTTATAATATTCATTCAGAAGTGTCATGTATACAACGAATTCACTTCAAAAGAGTGTAAGTGCGACACGTCCATGCTAGGAAATAGCGTTTGCAGATATCTCCGCGTCGAGGCAAGAGGGTTCTAATGCTTCTTATAACGCGGTATCGCATCTCATTTCTATGTTTCGTGATAAGATGTAATATTCATTGCGAAGTGTCATGTACACCTCGTATTCACTTCAAAAGAATGTAAATGCGACTATTGCTTGCTAGGAAATAATGTTTGCAGATGTCTCCGCATCGAGGCCATAGAGTTCTAATGCTTCTTAAAACGCGATATCGCACCTCACTTCTATGTTTCATGATAAGATATAATATTCATTGCGAAGTGTCATGTATACCTCGCATTCACTTCAAAAGAATGTAAATGCGACTATTGTTTGCTAGGAAATAGCGTTTGCAGATGTCTACGTATCGTAGCAATAGCGTTCTAATGCTACTTTGCATCGCGATATGACACCTCATTTATATGTTTCGTGATAAGAAATAATATTCATTGCGAAGTGTCATATATACCTCGTATTCACTACAAAAGAATGTAAGTAAGACACTTCCATGCTAGGAAATAGCGTTTGCAGATGTCTCCGCATCGAGGCCGTTGAGTTCTAATGCTTCTTAGAACGCGATATCGTATCTCTCTTCTACGTTTCATGATAAGATATAATATTCATTGCGAAGTGCCATGTATACCTCGAATTCACTTCAAAAGAATGTAAATGCGACACTTCCATCCAAGGAAATAGCGTTTGCAGATGTCTACGTATCGCAGCAATGGAGTTCTAATGTTTCTCAAAACGCGATATCGCATCTCATTTCTATGATTCATGATAAGATATAATATTGATTGCGAAGTGTCATGTATACTTCGCATTCACTTCAAAAGAATGTAAATGCGACTATTGCTTGCTAGGAAATAGCGTTTGCAGATGTCTACGTATCGTAGCAATAGAGTTCTAATGCTACTTAAATCGCGATATCGCATCTCATTTAAATGTTTCGTGATAAGATGTAATATTCATTGCGAAGTGTCATGTATACCTCGTACTCACTTCAAAAGAATGTAAATGCGACTCTTCCTTGCAAGGAAATGGCGTTTGCAGATGCCTACACATCGTAGCAATAGAATTCTAATGCTTCTTGGATCGCGATATCGCATCTCATTTCTATGTTTGTCGATAAGTTATAATATTCATTCAGAAGTGTCATGTATACCGCGAATTCACTTCAAACGAATGTAAATGCGACACGTCCATGCTAGGAAATAGCGATTGCAGATATCTCCCCATCGAGGCAATAGGTTTCTAATGCTTCTTATAACGCGATATCGCATCTCATTTCCATGTTTCGTGATAAGATATAATATTCATTGCGAAGTGTCATGCATACCTCGCATTCACTTCAAAAGTATGTAAATGCGACACTTCCTTGCTAGGAAATAGCGTATTCAGATGTCTACGTATCGTAGCAATAGAGTTCAAATGCTTCCTAAAACGAGATATTGCATCTCATTTCTATCTTTCATGATAAGATATAATATTCATTGCGAAGTGTTATGCATTCCTCGTCTACGACTCAAATGGATGTAAATGCGACACTTCCTTGCTAGGAATTAGCGTTTGCAGATGTCTACGTATCGAAGCAATACAGTTCTAATGCTACTTAAATCGCGATATCGCATCTCATTTCTGTGTTTCGTGATAAGATATAATATTCATTGCGAAGTGTCATGTATACCTCGTATTCACTTCAAAAGAATGTAAATGCGACGTTTCCATCCTTGGGAATATCGTTTGCAGATGTCTACTTATCGAAGCAAAAGTGTCCTAATGCTTCTTAAAACGAGATGTCGCATTTCATTTCTATATTTCGTGATAAGATATAATATTCATTGCGAAATGTCATGTATACCTCGTATTCACACCAAACGAATGTAAATGCGACTTTTGCTTGCTATGAAATAGCGTTTGCAGATGTTTCCGCATTGTGGCCGTAGAGTTCTAATGCTTCTTAGTACGCGATATCGCATCTCTCTTATATGTTTCATGATAAGATATGATATTCATTGCGAAGTGACATGTATACCTCGTATTCACTTCAAAAGAATGTAAATGCGACTATTGCTTGCTAGGAAATAGCGTTTGCAGATGTCTACGTATCGTAGCAATAGTGTTCTAATGCTGCTTAAAACGCTATTTCCCATCTCACTTCTATGTTTCACGATAAGGTATAATATTCATTGCGAAGTGTCATGTATTCCTCGTATTCATATCTAAAGAATGTAAATGCGACACTTCCTTGCTAGGTGATAGCGTTTGCAAATGTCTACGTGTCGAAGCAATAGAGTTCTAACGTTTCATAAAACGCGATATCGCATGTCATTTCTATGTTTCATTATAAGATATAACATTCACTGCGAAGTGTCATGTATACATCGTATTCACTTCAAATGAATGTAAATGTGGCACTGCCTTGCTAGGAAATAGCGTCAACAGATATCTACGTATCGAAGATATAGTGTTCTAATTCTTCTTAAGACGAGATATCCCATCTCATTTCTATGTTTCATGATATGGTATAATATTCATTGCGAAGTGTCATGTACAACACCCATTCACTTCTAAAGAATGTTAATGCGACACTTCCTTGCTAGGAAATACCGTTTGCAGAGTTCTACGTATCGTACCAACAGTTCTAATGCTTCTTAAAACGCGATATCGCATCTCATTTCCATGTTTCATGATAAGATATAATATTCATTGCGAAGTGTCACGTATACCTCGATTTCACTTAACAAGAATGTAAATGCGATACTTCCTTCCTATGAAATATTGTTTGCAGATGTCTGCGTATCACAGCAATAGAGTACTAATGCTTCTTAAAACGAGATGTCGTATTTCATTTCTATGTTTCGTGATAAGATATAATATTCATTGCGGAGTGTCATGTATACCTCCTATTGACTCCAAACGAATGTAAATGCGACACTTCCTTGCAGGGAAATAGCGTCTGCAGATGTCCACGCATCGAGGCAATAGAGTTCTAATGCTTCTTAAAACGCGATATCGCACCTCACTTCTATGTTTCATGATAAGATATAATATTCATTGCGAAGTGTCATGTATACCTCGCATTCACTTCAAAAGAATGTAAATGCGACTATTGCTTGCTAGGAAATAGCGTTTGCAGATGTCTACGTATCGTAGCAATAGCGTTCTAATGCTACTTACATCGCGATATGACACCTCATTTATATGTTTCGTGATAAGAAATAATATTCATTGCGAAGTGTCATATATACCTCGTATTCACTACAAAAGAATGTAAGTAAGACACTTCCATGCTAGGAAATAGCGTTTGCAGATGTCTCCGCATCGAGGCCGTAGAGTTCTAATGCTTCTTAGAACGCGATATCGCATCTCTCTTCTACGTTTCATGATAAGATATAATATTCATTGCGAAGTGCCATGTATACCTCGAATTCACTTCAAAAGTATGTAAATGCGACACTTCCTTGCTTGGAAGTAGCGTTTGCAGATGTCTGCATATCGTAGCAATAGAGTTCTAACGCTTCTTAGAACGCGATATCGCATCTCATTTCCATGTTTGATGATAAGATATAATATTCATTGCGAAGTGTCATGTATGCCTCCTATTTACTTCAAAAGAATGTAATTGCGACACTTCCTTGCTAGGAAATAGCGCTTGCAGATATCTTCGTATCGTAGAAATAGTGTTCTGACACTTCTTAATACGCGATATCGCATCTCATTTCTATGTTTCATGTCAAGATATAATATTCATTGCGAAGTGTCATGTATTCCTCGTATACACTTCAAAAGAATGTAAATGCGACACTTCCATGCTAGGAAATAGCGTTTGCAGATATCTCCGCATCGAGGCAATAGGGTTCCAATGCTTCTTAAAACGCGATATCGCATCTCTCTTCTATTTTACATGATAAGATATAATATTCATTGCGAAGTGTCATGTATACCTCGCATTCACTTCAAAAGAATGTAAATGCGACGTTTCCATCCTTGGGAGTATCGTTTGCAGATGTCTACGTATCGTAGCAAAAGAGTCCTAATGCTTTTTAAAACGAGATGTCGCATTTCATTTCTATGTTTCGTGATAAGATATAATATCCATTCCGAAGTGTCATGTATACCTCGTATTCACTTCAAAAGAATGTAAATGCGACACTTCCTTGCTAGGAAATAGCGTTTGCAGATGTCTACGTATCGTAGCAATAGGGTTCTAATACTGCTTAAGACGCGATTTCTAATATCACTTCTATGTTTCATGATAAGGTATAATATCCATTCCGAAGTCTCATGTACACATCCTCTTCACTTCAAAAGAAAGTAAATGCGACACTTCTTTTCTAGGAAATAGCGTTTGCAGAGGTCTATGTATCGTAGCAATAGAGTTCTAACGCTTCTTAATACGCGATATCGCATCTCATTTCTATGTTTGATGATAAGATATAATATTCTTTGCGAAGTGTCATGTATACCTCGTATTCACTTCAAAAGAATGTAAATGCGACACTTCCTTGCTAGGTAATAACGTTTGCAAATGTCTACGTATCGAAGCAATAGAGTTCTAAAGCTTCTTAAAACACGATATCGCATCTCATTTTATGTTTCATGATAAGATCTATTATTCATTGCGAAGTATCACTTATACCTCGTATTCACTTCAAATGAATGTAAATGCGACACTTCCTTGCTAGGAAATAGCATTTGCAGATGTCTACGTATCGAATTAATATAGTTCTAATGCTTTTAAAACGGGATATCGCATCTCATTTCTATGTTTCATGTCAAGATATAATATTCATTGCGAAGTGTCATGTATTCCTCGTATACACATCTAAAGAATGTAAATGCGACACTTCCTTGCTATGTAATAGCGTTTGCAAGTGTCTACGTATCGAAGCAATAGAGTTCTAAAGCTTCTTAAAACAGGATATCGCATCTCATTTCTATGTTTCATGATAAGATCTATTATTCATTGCGAAGTGTCATGTATACCTCGTATTCACTTCAAAAGAATGTAAATGCGACACTTCCTTGCTAGGAAATAGCATTTGCAGATGTCTTCGTATCGTAGAAATGGAGTTCTAATACTGCTTAACACGCGATATCGCATCTCATTTCTATGTTTCATGATAAGGTAGAATATTCATTGCGAAGTGTCGTGTATAACTCCTGTTCACTTCAAAAGAATGTAAACGCGACACTTCCTTGCTAGGAAATAACGTTTGCAGAGTTCTACGTATCGTAGCAATAGAGTTCTAATGCTTCTTAAAACGCGTTATCGCATCTCATTTCTATGTTTCATGATACGGTATAATATCCATGCCGAAGTGTCATGTATACCTCATATGCACTTCAAAAGAATGTAAATGCGACACTTCCTTGCTAGGAAATAGCGTTTGCAGATGTCTACGTATCGTAGCAATAGAGTTCTAATACTGCTTAAGACGCGACTTCGCATCTCACTTCTAAGTTTCATGATAAGGTATAATATTCTTTGCGAAGTGTCATGTAGACCTCCTCCTCACTTCAAAAGAAAGTAAATGCGACACTTCCTTGCTAGGAAATAGCGTTTGCAAATGTCTACGTATCGAAGCAATAGGGTTATAATGTTCCTTATAACGAGATGTCGCATCGTATTTCTACGTTTTATGATAAGATATAATATTCGTTGCCAAGTGTCATGTCCACCTCGTATTGGCTTCAAATGAATGTAAATGCGACGCTTCCTTGCTAGGAAATAGCGTTTGCAGATGTCTACGTATCGAAGCAATATATTTATAATGTTCCTTATAACGAGATGTCGCATCGTATTTCTACGTTTTATGATAAGATATAATATTCATTGCGAAGCGTCGTGTATACATCGTATTCCTTTCAAAACAATGTAAATGCGACACTTTCTTGCTAGGAAATAGCGATTGCAGATTTCTTCGTATCGTAGCAATAGTGTTCTAATGCTTCTTAAATCGCTATATCGCATCTCATTTCTATGTTTCGTGATAAGATATAATATTCATTGCGAAGTGTCATGTATTCCTCGTATTCACATCTAAAGAATGTAAATGCGACACTTCCTTGCTAGGAAATAGCGTTTGCAGATGTCTACGTATCGTAGCAATAGAGTCCTAATGCTTCTTCAAACGAGATGTCGCATTTCATTTCTATGTTTTGTGATAAGATATAATATTCATTGCGATGTGTCATGTATACCTCGTATTTACTTCAAAGAAGGTAAATGCGACGTTTCCATTCCAGGAAATAGCGTTTGCAGATGTCAACGTATCGAAACAATAGTGTTCTACTCCTTCTTAAAACGGGATATCGCATCCCATTCGTATGTTTCGCGATAAGATACCAATTTCAATGTGGAGTGTTATGTATACCTCGTATTCACTTCAAAAGAATGTAAATGCTAAACTTCCTTGCTAGGAAGTAGCGTTTGCAGATATCTACGTATCGCAGCAATAGGGTTCTAGTGCTTCTCAGAACGCGATATCGCATCTCATGTATATGTTTCATGATAAGATATAATATTCATTGCGAAGTGTCATGTAGACCTCGCATACAGTTCAAATGAATGTCAAGGCGACACTTCCTTGCTAGTTAATAGCGTTTGCAGATGTCTACGTATCGAGGCAATAGAGTTCTAATGCTTCATGAATCGCGATATCGCATTTTATTTCTATGTTTTATGATAAGATATAATATTCATTGTGCAGTGTTATGTATACCTGGCATTCGCTTCAGAAGAATGTAAATGCGACACTTCCTTGCTAGGAAATAGCGTTTGCAGGTGTCTACGTATCGTAGCAATAGAGTTCTAATGCTTCTTATACCGCGATATCGCCTCTCATTTCTATGTTTCATGTTGAGGTATAATATTCATTGCGGAGTGTCACGTATACCTCGTATTGACTTCAAAAGAATGTAAATTCGACACTTCCATGCTAGGAAATAGCGATTGTAGATGTCTGCGTATCGTAGCAATAGTGTTCTAATGCTTGTTAAAACGCGATATCGCATCCCACTTCAATGTTTCATGATAAGATATAATATTCGTTGCGAAGTGTTGTGTATTTCTCGTCTACACTTCATATGAATGTACATGCGACACTTCCTTGCTAGGATATAGCGTTTGCAGATGGCTACGTATCGTAGCATTAGAGTTCTAATGCTTGTTAAAACGCGATATCGCATCCCACTTCAATGTTTCATGATAAGATATAATATTCGTTGCGAAGTGTTGTGTATTCCTCGTCTACACTTCATATGAATGTAAATGCGACACTTCCATGCTTGGAAATAGCGTTTGCAAATGTCTACTTATCGTAGCAATAGAGTTCTAATGCTAGTTAAAACCCGATATCGCATCTCACTTCTGTGTTTCATGATTAGGTATAGTATTCATTGTGCAATGTTATGTATACATCGCATTCACTTCAAAAGAATGTAAATGCGACACTTCCTTGCTTGGAAATAGCACTTGCAGATGTCTACGTATCGTAGCAATAGAGTTCTAATGCTTCTTATACCGCGATATCGCCTCTCATTTCTATGTTTCATGTTGAGGTATAATATTCATTGCGGAGTGTCACGTATACCTCGTATTGACTTCAAAAGAATGTAAATTCGACACATGCATGCTAGGAAATAGCGACTGTAGATGTCTACGTATCGTAGCAATAGTGTTCTCATGCTTGTTGAAACGCGATATCGCATCCCACTACAATGTTTCATGATAAGATCTGTACGTGTCCAAGCAAGACATTTCTAATACTTCATGCAGCGCGATGACGCATCTCATTTACACGTTTCAAAGCAAAGAATCTGTAATCATATATCCATAACATTATGCTTAACTGTTAGAGGTCTTCAATAGAATGTGAACTCTATAATTCCATGCAACGGCATGGCGATCCGTAGTGTCTGTCTGTTACAGCAATCGAGCTAGAATTCTCCATGCAATGCGCTGGCGCATCCCATTTCATCGTTTCAAAGTAAGAATGCTGTAATCTCTTATGCATAGCTCTATGCTTATCTGCTTTAAAACTTCATAAGAATGTAAATCCTACAGCTCCATGCAACAGGATTGCCCTTCGTAGTGTCTACATGTCGAGACAATCGAGTACTAATGCATCATACAATGTCATGACTCATCTCATTTCAACGTTTCGAATTAAGTAAGCTGTAATCTTCTATGAAAAGCATTATAATTATCTGCTTCTATTCTACAAAAGAATTTGAATTCTATAGATCCAAGCAACAGGAGGGCAGGCCCTCCACCATCCTACAGCCTGCCCTGATGCGGGCAAAGGATTCCCAGGGCCACTCAAACCGCGACCAACATCTATCTTATACTCTAACCGATTCATCGTTATGCGTTTTCCATTAAGCTTGCCGGGGTCAGTGATATTGAATCGCTCAATCTAAATTATTATTTTCTCTTTAAGTTTCTCGATTTTCTTAGTTTCTCTCACGATATCGTCTATTTCGTTGTACCTTTCCCTTACAGTATGGTATATAATCTGTTGCTTGATATTTCTAGGATTTCCTCTTAATAAATGCAATGCTTCCACATATTTTCTTTCTCTTCCTCTTTAGTTACATTGTTGTTATTTTATGCTTTTCACCCTCCACATTCCCTCTCTACACCATCTCGGAACAGGCGTTATACGATTACTGCAGGAAGACGCCCCGGTCTCGTTACACCGAGATCGAGTGTTCTCTCTTGCATCCGTTGACTTTTATATGTTATATATTGGAGAATATTTCCTCTTGTCCTTTGTATATTTCGAATGAAATTACATTGACAGAAGTACGAGCTAGTTCTGCACGCCTATTTGAAACAACATTAAATCACCTTGTTAAACAATAATATATTAAATGTGACTTGGACTTTTAAATTTGAATTTATAAACATCTAACAGGTAAATATGTTTTTCTTACTATTCATATCATTATACATTCAGTGATTTATTGTGTGCAGTGATTTGATATATTAACTGCTTGATTATATTTTGCAATGAACTTTGCGTACCAAACATTGTTTTTACTCCTTATGGGAGTGGATAGTTCATCGTTTTATATTCTTATATCGCATTGATTATAAAAGTATATGACATCCTTTTTATGCAGTCATGTATAATTAAGTACTGTGACGGTTTTTCCCGTTACAATCCGCAAGAAAAGGGTATATAGAACCAATACTAACGGGGTATCCAGAAGTTTAGTCCGGGGTTATATCGGGGTACAGAATATCCGCGTGCTTCGGCAACGAGAAGTACAGAGCAATAAATTTCCTATCCAGCAAGTATTTCGAAGCTGCGAGGCTGGGACTTTTTGGGCGCCAGCTACTCAAGAAGTAGCAAAAACTAATAAACCACGCAACCCGGGGAAACCCGGTGTAAGATAACCCTCGAAATTTCGAAATACTCTTTCGCTCGACTGCTACTAGCCGTGTGCGCAAATTAGGGTCGCGGGATACTGAACTCACGGCTTCTTTCTAGATTGCCTCGACGCGGTATTACAAAAGGGTATACGACACGCCGCGAATGACCGGGGATCACCACCCGTTATACAATACAAATTACAATACGCGATATCACAATTGCGGCAGGGAACAAATGGGACGCTTTAGCGTATAAGGACTCACGTTCTCGTTTCCAACAAGTATGGATCTCGTTCAGTCCGTGTACCTCTCTTTCTCTCTCTATCTCTCTCTCTCTCTCTCGCTAAGTAGTCGCTAAGCCTTTCAGAAGAATAAGAGGCTGTCTTCGTGCTGGCTAGCTCATTATATAGGTTTGCTGGGGGTCTTCGGATCCCCTTAGATCCTCCTTAGGGCTCCTTGATGGGGTAGGGCCATACGCTTCGGTATTGTTCGGGGCATCGATCGGTGGATCGGTGGATCTTCCCTGATCGCCCCCTCTGGTGTGTCTAGAGAGGGTCCTCTGGATTATTTGAACTGCGGCGCGTGTCGCGCGCCGCGCTTTCCACGGCTCACCTGCAATTCCGCTGCGTATCTTGAGTTTTCCTCTCCATGGGCTCAGGGGAGGGGTAGAGGTCCTTCTCACACCCGAGAACCATCCTGTTTGTCTCCATTGACTATGGCAGCGGTCTTATCGTTGCAGAGCTCTGGATCGTATCCTTCCGGCTTCAGGGTCTCTTCTTGCTCACTTCCCGACTCCTCCACCGTCGAGCCCGTCACGCTATCTCGGCGCACAGCCCTTCCGCGAACCTGCGGTCTTATTATCCGCCGAAGAGGCGTTTTATGGGTCGCTTCTTCCATCAGCTCGCCAGTCTTATCCGTCGAACGGAGAGAGAGAAACGAACGTGGGGGGGGGGGGGGGGTAAGGTTCTACCATCGTGTATCTCACGCTCCACGCAAATACAGCTATCGCAATGGTCCGTGTCGCGCTTCTCGCATGGGTGGTGATCTGCGAGCTAGTCTAACCGAAGCAGGGGGGGGGGGGTGAGCGAGCCTTGTGACGTCACCACGTCACAGTACATACAAATTTGCGATCAAGTAGCTATGTGTTCAAATTCAATTCCGAATAATGCACTAAAAAGCATCCCAGATAACAAACGGCAAGATGGTAGCGACACCATGCCGGCACTATATTGCCACTTCCGAGGAGTGTCAACTGATTCGTAGTCATCTGTGACCGGATTCGTTAACTAAAATGCCAGAACGTATCACCAGCACGTTCTAGACAAGCGAATCGCGCAGCACCAGTACCATGGTGACACGCGTATTATCGCTCCATTCATGAATCTCCTCAGCAATGACGCAGGATCACATTTGGCAATGGGGAACCTGTGCTTTCATACAAATTAGAACCGTTAGATGTCAGTAGATATTCAGCATATGAGTATTGATAGACATTTTGATGGTCGTTTTCCTATATTTATAGTTATTGAGCGAGTCGTATATATTTCTTTCAATCCATCATAGACTAAAAATATTATTTATAAAAAAAATATTACTTATAAAATAAAAATTCATGCTGTTGCGTCCCTAACTTCGCCTTGTGTAATTTTTGAAATAACATGCTCTCATCATATTTAATGTAACCCTCAATTGCATGAATTTGTAACAATAAATTGAAGAAAATATATATAAAATAAGTGTGTATATTTTTATGACAAAGTAATTATCGACTTTATGGAAAAAATCGCCCTATCGAGCTAGTTTATAGAAAATAATAAAATCGAGTTCTTATATCTTTGTTTTGTGCCGGTGTATCTATTTTGGAATCAAAATAAATAAATTGCACAGTTTAGTTATTTTTCATATTTGCTTATAATTTTTATGGAAACAGCTTCCCCATTAGTAAATGTCAGCCTACGCCACAACCACGCGTGTAGCTATAGTGAGCTGATAGTGTCATTGTCACGGCTGTGTTGCCCGTGTGCTATATCTCGGTGCTTTAATAGTGCCGTGATACGAATGCCGCCCCAGTACTAACAGTATGCCATTTCGAAAGCTGAGTAGGAGCACTTTGTTAGCACAGTTCTGTCACGGAATTCGTTCCATCCGTTGTCATTGGCGTGCCAATCGCTGGCTGTTTGGGATATTGTAGTGCATGAGGCAGACTTGTTCCTTATCATCGTCAAGGAGATGGATTTTCACTCCCCCGTTTTGAATTTTTTAAATTATTGTTTGGAATTTTTGCCGTTTCTGTATCTCTATGACCGCATTGTGGATTCAACTTATGTACGATCTTTTTGGTCTTCATCTTTTATTACATGTAATATTATATATGTGATGCACGTTTGTTATGTAATGCTCCGATTTGTAAGCCTCAGATACTTTTATTCTTTGGTAAAGCAACTTATTCGATTAATATATATTTATTAGACAATGATATAAACAATTAGAAAAATGTTATTAAAACGCTATTAAATATGTTGTTGCAATTATATATTTAAGGTCAGAAGATGTAGATGCAATTAATGTCCGATATTTTACGTGATCCAATCGACGTATCAAGTGAGGCTATGAAATATAAAAATCTTTTACTATCTTTGGACCCCTTTACATGTTAAATGAATGATTAGTTCTGCAAGACAAGAAGCCTGAATTAGTGAGATATCTAGGAACATAAGTAATTTGTAAGTAACACATCTTTTCTCTTTGAAATATTTGCCTTTGCATAGAATAGAACGTATAGATATAATGGCCTGTTTTGTACCCATTTCGGTCCAATTCTATTATAGCCTTTGAGCAGAAGTAATATTGATTATACTTGATTTTTGCAATAGTTCTTTGATTAACAGATTTTATTAACCTAGAATCATCATTTGACGGATGTATCAATCTACTTTGTAGCTCCATCAGTGTTTTTTTCTGCTCGCTACTTTCCATTTTCAGTTCCGTATACTTATCCTTTATCACCATCATATATGTTGCGTAAAATTACAATAACATTTTGTCCTCAAATTTTGCGGATATTTCAATTAAATTTCCTTTGATTAAATAAACGGAAATTAAAAATCAGTGGCGCGTACCATTTCTTGGAAACGTTGTATCGTAATTTGCATCTGACTGTTTTGAAAGGCACGCACTTTACTTAACGTTTGCAATGATTCGGTTAGCGAAGTAAAGAAATATTCTACTTTCGAAATTGTTGGCTCTTGTAATTCTAAGGCAAATATATTCATCTGTCGACATCGTGAACATTGTTTTTTGGCAAAATTCCAGAAAAACAAATATACTATGAGTAAAATAATAAACATCATAATATTAAATTTAACTCTGTTCATCGTTGCCTTGTTGGACACATCCATAACAATATACAGGGTGGGGCAGTAATAATTAGCACCTCAGATATCCACGAAACTATAAGTTTCATAGAAGTTTTTGCTAATATAAAATTGCATAGTACAAAGGGGCCATCCGTTGATGAAAATAGTTTTTTTGTAAGTGGAGTTATGTTGGACATATGAAGGTTACCTTCATTCTTTAAAATTAATTGGTATGTCCATTCTTCCGTAATAAGATAGAGCATTTTAAAGCAAGTTTAACGATCTGTAACATGAAGGCATTGAAGGTTACTAAAAGTAAAGAAAGGCGATAATACTCACGGTTTTGATAGTAAATGAAACATACGTATGGTAAACAGTGGTGGAAGGCGTAATACTTACCGTTTACTTCACTCTGAATAAACACTTTTCGAGGGGCATTTCAATAGTTTGCAGCATAAGTTAAACATGATAAGATTAGTATTGAAAAATCGGTTCGAATACGTTTGGTTAGGCTGTTCTTTGTGTCGTTCATTTTATAAGTACTGACCTGCGGATTCCTGAGGACAGCTCACAAAATTGTTGAACTATGGAAGATTATCATTGTGAATTTGAATCAAAAGGTAATTAAATTCCATTAGATTGTAAACAGATCTCAATGTTTCATTTTAGATAATAAGATTAAATACTCTTTACAAAACTACACGAATGGATACATACCTTTCTGTTATTATTATTTCATAAAGAATTAGAATTGCAATTATATAGTTCATTACGATAAAAAATATTTCTCAGAAAATTCTACATATTAAATTAAAGAATCAAGTAAAACATTTTTAATAATTACGAATATGAAAAATACTTGAACATTCCAATAGAAAGATGTCTAAACAGGGGTTAGAAAAGTCAAACATTCAATTTAAATTCCAGAATTCATCTATAAGAGGTAAAATGTTTCGAAAGTTTTAATTACAGTCTTTAATGCAAGCAGTTGGGCAGTATTTCAATTTTTAAGAAAATTGATGAAAGTCAACCATTTTGAAGTGGTCAGAATCTTTGTCGTTTAAGCAATAAGTGAATAACAAATAACTGCATAAATTCCAGGCTTAAAAACTTATGGATTAAATCCTATGCAGACTCGTTTATGAGCGAGTTACTAAATAATAATCCACACTAAGTAATCATTTTAAAACTTAAACGATTACATCTCGCGAACTTTCAAAGATATCAGAAGCGTGAAAAGTATGTGGTTTATCAAAAACTCTTCTAAAAGAACGGACGAAGCCAATAGAAATCTTTGTTGAAGTAAGCAAGTTCTAAAGTTCTAAGCAACGCGACGGCCCTTATCTGCCTATGTTTCATAGCAAGTAAGTTCTGAATTTCTATGAAATCCGATGGAATTTCTCACTACTAACGTTTCAAAGTAAGTTCTCAAATTCTCAGTTCTACGTTTAAAACTATGTGTGATCTATATATCTATGTAAAGTGATGGTTCCTATTAGTTGTGACGGAAACCTATATATAGTTAGTCAGGGAAGCTCGAAGGGGTTAATTATCTAAATGCTTTAAGGTGTAAAACGTACTTTAATCTAAAGCGATCTATCGTTCCAAGGTATCCGCTCACGTACAACTTTTCTTGGGCGCCAGCTGCTCAGAAAGTAGCAAAGGGATAGACTACACGACCCCGGGAACCCTGGGGCGGAACAACCCTTGAAACTTCGAAATGCTCCTCCTCTCGACTACGCCTAGCCAAGTACACACACTCAGATCGCGAGATACTGAAGTCACGGCATGTTTATTTATGGTCTCGACGTGGGTTTAACTAACAAGGCCTACGGGAAACTACGCAACACGCCGCAAATTACCGGGTATCATAACTCGCTTCACGATATAAGATACAATATACAAGGTCTATTCAGGTCAATATACAAGTCTTCTTCATGTTCCTTGAATTCGCTGGTGGTCCTCGGGTCTCCTGCATCCTCCTCGGGGCTCCCTGGTGGAGTGGGCTGTAGGCATCGATATTGTTCGGATCCATCGATCAGTGGATTTCGGCGATTTCCTCTTCTCGCCCCCTTGGGTGTCCCTGAGGGGATCCTCCTGATCATTTAAATTGCGTAGCGCCTCGCGCGCCGCGCTCCCATGGCCCACCTGCAGGGCCGCTGGACTTTTGACTTCTCTTTAGGGGGTTAAGGATGGTTGAGGACCTTCTCACATCCCAGAGCATTATAAAGCACAAAAGCAGATAAGCATAATGCGATGCATAGAGCTTTACAACCTTCTAACTTACTTTGAACTGTTTATATGAAATGCGATATTGAGGTGCATGAAGCATGACAAATTAAATGCTTCGGCACCTGGACATCTAGAAACGATATCCCCGGGTAAGAAAGTGTAGGGTTCACATACAATTCATGTGCAGAAGCAGATAAACATAACGCGATGCTATGAATATTACATCTTATGATGAAATATAGAATTAAGATGCGCAGCCGCGTTTAACGAAGCATTAGAACTCTATTGCATCTAAACCTTCAAATATAGAAACGAAATTCCGTAGCAAGGAAGTGATGCATTTACATTCATTTGAAGTGTAGAGAAGATATACATAACGCGTTGCATTGAAATTACATCTTATCATGTGACTTAGAACTGATATGCGATATCGCGTTCTATAAAGAGTTAGAAATCTATTGCTTCGATGCGTAGACATCTAGAAACGCAATTTCCTAGCCAAGAAGTGTGGCATTTGCATTCTTTTGAAGTGTAGACGAGGTATACAT